>NC_065507.1:40820362-40835084 GCF_006386435.1 Epinephelus moara | reverse complement strand
CGTTCTCTGTCTGGCTGGATTGTCCGCTCGGTCTGCCATACATACATGGCGGCGCAAGATGGCGACCTCTCTAAAGCAAGGCCCTTGCTATATATATATATATAAAAGCATAATTATAATCAATTCAATCAATTTTATTTATAAAGCCCAATATCACAAATCACAATTTGCCTCACAGGGCTATAAAGCCCAATATCACAAATCACAATTTGCCTCACAGGGCTACGAAAACCAAACAAATTTTATTTTATAGCGATTATACACTTGTATAAACATATTAATGGGTAGAATATTCAGATTCAGATTCAGATTTGACAATAAACCATGCCAAATATTACACACTGGCCCTTTAACTAGAGTGTGCATTAGGCTAGCCAGACAGTATTGTGTGACTTCAGTGGAATATATCACATAATTAAGATTCATTTGCACTAAATCCTGCACAGAAGTTGAGAGGCCCTACATTGTGGGTACCTACAATAAATACATGAGTGGTGTGGATTTGTTGGACTCATTTGCTGCAAAATACAAGTTCCCGATGAAATCACTTGCACTGCTGATACATTTACATCTGCTGGCACACCATCATCCTCACCGTCATCAACGCCTGGCTCATTTACAAGCGGGACTGCAAAGCTTGCTGTATTCCCAAGAAAGAGATGCTAAACATGAGAGGGTTTCAGATGCAACTAGCATCTTCTCTCATCCTGGTAAGAATACATTTCTGTTGGGACAGGGCGACCATCTTTAGGCAGTGGGAGCCTTGAATCACCACTGACATCACGGCGCCCTTTGACATCCATGACAGTAACACCACAGAGACCTGTGACTGCTCCGAAGAGGCCATGTGTACCACCAGTGGATGTGCGCAAGGACATGATTGCACATTTCCCAGTAAAGACAAAAAGAGGATGCTGCAGACACTGCAATAAAGGCTACTCCACTCCGCAGGAAGTGAAGTGTCCGTCTCTGCTTTTCAGAGGAAAGGAACTGCTTTTTGGAGTACCACTGTACATGAACACTGGGCACTGGTTTTTGAACAAAGTTGTCATCACTGTCTTCTCCCACTAATCCTGGTTCTGCTAGCGTGTCCTGGGTCTGCCCCAAAGTTTCATTCTGTTTTTTTTTTAGCTCAATAAATTATGGTTCATAAAACTATGACTGTGATTATTATTCATGATATATACTGTGATAGAGCTTTGTAAGCAATCCACACTGAAAATGAACCCTTAGTTGTTCAGTATATTTGTTCTAACAGTGTGAGTGCAAATACACAAATTCTGCTACCATCCAGGCCCAATGTTGCAATATTACATTTCTGTAAAAACTTACTATAACGTAAAAAATTAAATAACCCTTGAATTTCTGCATCAGAGGCCTCCTTAAACAACATCTGAGAGGTGCTCTTTTTTCTATATTTGGGTTTTACAGGGTTAACAGTTGAAAAAAAAAAGCTCAGGATGTGGCAGTGGTGAGTACAATATGAAACAAGAGAACATGTGAAACAGTAGTCAGGTAATTATTTCTGGTAAAAGACACAACATTCTAAAGTAATAGTATAGTGAATACTGTAGCAGTCGTCCCTGTGTGTCATCCTGACTACACATATGTTACGTCAGACCAGTTACACTTCCCACAGTGTGTTAGCAACTTGTTGGAATAGACTTTATCCTGTACCATGTCAAGATAACTAAAGGAGGCATTGCTGATCTTATGTAAAAACTGCTCAGTAACAAAAATATCCGCAGTTACTGTGAGAACTATACTGCGTCCAACTAGTTTGACTGTGAAACAGAGAAATGAGTTTTTGACTCTTCTATATGTATGAAACCAAGTACATTTTCACATAACGTAATGACATAAGGTCCTTGTGAAATAATATAGTGGACTTAGAAGGTATTCAGACCCCTTCACTTTTCTTTCACATTCTCTTAAGGTGCAGCCTTATTCTATAATCATTAAATTTTATTTTCCCACCTCAACAATCTAAATTTTTTTATCTACCAGCCCCCTTGGCCTGTGAGTCAAAAAATACATTTCAGACACCGTCAATAACTCTGTTTGTTTGTGTCCAACAAGCACAACTGTGTGCTCTGTCCTTTCTCTCACTGTCTCTCTCTCTCTTCTCTCTTTCTCCCTTCCTCTGTCCCTCCCCCTTTCTCGTAGGGATCTCTAAAAGAGGGACTTAGTTGCTCTTTGTGTGATTTCTCTCATTTATTCACCATAAAAGATTTCTTTGGGAGAGTTTTTCCTTATCCAAAGTGAGGGTCTATGGACAGAGGGTGTCATATGCTGAACAGATTGTAAGGCCCCTTGCGGCAAATTTGTGATATTTGGCTATATAGACATAAAACTGTCAAAAGTGCAGAGATCTGGTAACATAGTGACATTGCTACAACAATATCCAATGGGGCAAGAAACACAAGCAGTCAGATGATCAGACAGGAAACAAACCAACAAATTATCCGGATGATCTAAACCCACTTTTTTGGAGATTCTGAAAAGGTGGTAAATGCACCTGAAATGTTTGCAATAATCCTTCATTGCACAGGTATGTCTGTGTGGGCAAAACTAAACAATACAGGAGTTCAATGTTTGAGGCAGGATGTCAGTCTGTAAACTCTGATAGATCAGATAAGGGTAATAATTTTGCTGTTAGACTCAGTTTTCTCTTTTAAACTACTTTGGCCAACCTGGTTGTTAGCAGGCATTCAAGCCAAAAACAGCACTACGTTGAAAAAAAGGAAAGAAAGCAAGAAGCTGTGTGGTTGCAAATATGCCATCTTGTACTCCACCCCCATTTTGTAGCAAAAACACCTAAAATGACATACCCAAATTAAAATGACTGTAGCGTCTGAACTGAAGACTCTCCAAAGTTTCTTGTGAAAGTGTCAGAAACACTCTAGGTAATACAGAGGCAGAGTAAGGGACCTTTGAATTCAGTAAAAAAAAATGAAGATTTTGCCTAAAATAAAAAATGTTTCTCAGGATGTGGCTTCATCTGAGCAGGTAAATGACACTGTGGGGCTGTAGGCACACTATCAATGAACACTTGTTTCAAATTTGAAGAAGAAAGCACAAAGTATGACCATTCTACTACATTCTACATTCAAAACAGTACTATCAGTGATCAAACAACACTCAGCCAGCTTCAAACACTGTAATGATTGAAATCAGGCCAAATACAGACATATGAAACGTGAAAGTTATGATCCCACTTTCTAGAGGGTGTATCTCAGCCAAAAATAGTGGTAGGAGTGAGACTCTTACCTTTTATAAAACAGCTAAGTCCCCGCTAACAGCTCCACATAAGATCTCGAGTAATCCTTTAACTTTTCCCGTCGAAAAACAGCATGACATGACTTGTCACCACTCATCACGATTTTGGGCTTTGTGTGTTTAGGCTGTTCTGGTGCGAAATACATAAGAAATAAAAGAAAAACGATGTTATTTTTGAAAAGTCGAGAGCTTCCTGAATCCGACAATACCAAACATCACATGGTTTGATGACGTAGTGCGCCTGGGAGATACCATTTAACAGAGGAGGAGGGGAGCGAGGACGTAGGCGTCCTAGCGGAGTTAGAGAGATTAAAGTTAAAGTCCCACTGATTGTAACACACCTGTGTGTGAAATCTGTTCTCCCCATTTGACCCATCCCCTGAGGGAGCGGTGAGCAGCAGCGGTGAGCAGCAGCGGTGCCGCGCTCGGGAAACGTGGTGATGTAACCCCCAATTCCAACCCCTAATGCTGAGTGCCAAGCAGGGAGGCAATGGGTCCCATTTTTATAGTCTCTGGTATGATGGTTAAGCAGGGTGATTTTGTGTGTTTTCCTATGAAAAGGAATGCACCCAAATTTGGACACATCCCACATATTTTGAAAGCCTATGATGATGTAACCAATGTGCTGACGGCAGTAAACAAGGAAGCAGTCCTGAGTGCTTGTAAAGAGGCAGGTTGGAGTGGTAGATGGGTCACAAAGAAACTGACTTTCGCCCGTGACTTTCCCCTGGAGTCGCCTGCTCGGATCCCTGTGAACTTTGAGTGAACTTTGAGTCATACGTCCCTACTATGTTTCTTTTCCTAAACCCTAACCTATGTAGCTTTACTTGCCTAAACCTAAAGACACCTAACTAGTTTTATTACGTTAATTACGTAACTGTAGGTTAAGGATGAAATGTCATTCCTGAGGACAAATTTGTAGAAAATCATACGAACCGTTCTATGAGAATATGTTGTATGAGGATATGAAACACAATCAAGGAAGTGCAGTTTGATTAAAAACCCCGGTTGTAATAAACTGGACTATGACTGGACATCATATGACCAGTGGACAGTAATACAGCAGATCACAGCAGCTCCAGTGTGAAGTTACTGCATCCCAGAGTGAGAGATTGTGAAACACAGGGTCTAATTCAGTAATCTGCCTGATAGATGGCTGACTCGCCCTTTGCCAGCAGTGTTTTCTAAAGGCTGCTCCGACATCTGTCAGCAGCCATAAGGCACAGACAACCCAAGCTAAAGGCTTCAGCCATTCGTCAGAAAATTTTATGACTATGTCTCCCTGTGTGCTTGTGTGTTTACGAGTGTGTGACGGAGGAAGGGAAAGCCATGCAAGTGTAGGATCGTAAATATGATACCTCATCTAGTCCAACCTGTCAAACTTAGTGATTGGTGGCACTAGTTCAGCTGCTGGTTGTGCACACGTGTTGCCATGTATGGGGAGAAAATAAAAAGGTTTTAGCTTCACTCTGGCCCTTTTGGGATGGTTCCATCTGTCCAAGAGGCAGGAGCAGAGGTGGGAGGCACTGCTCCCACCAGCCGGGCCTGGACATTTCTCATTGTGATGCAGACACTTTTTGCCAGCCCAAGGGCACAGGTGGCCTTCAGATGTGGACCCATCAGTCATGAGCTGTGGAGTGGTGCTCAGGGGACAGGGAGTCACACTGTGTTTCCTGGGAACATAATGTGGGCGTGGCTTGGTACCATGAACTATTACCCCGAGACATGAATAATGAATTCATGTGTTATTCAGCTCTCTGGTACTGAGAACAAACAGGGCTGCTTGGAGGTAATATGACCAGGAAACTTAAAGTGCTGCAGGAGGGTTGCTCACAGTTTGATGCGACTGTCATATTTATAAACACACAAATTCCTCCCCGGTCTGCGTATGAAAATCAGAGGTTTAGCGAGATGAAAAAAGCCCCTGTTCCTCATTCAAAGGCATGGAAGCTGTCAAGGGGTGATTCAGTGATGCCGGAGGTAATGAGAAAGTCATGCATTTATGGCTCCCGTAGATTGAGTTGCTGCTCTTGTGCGTACATAGCACCTTGAATGTGACAAATCCCCGTGTTCTGGCAAAGCTTTTGTTATGTTCCATTTAATGGGTTTTCTCTCTCTGTGTTTCTGCTGACTGCTTACCTGTACAGTTTGACACCAGCCTCCCTCTCTAGCTGGGTCCACAGCTCATAGCACTCCTCCATCATGTGGGTGTAGAAGTCTTGCTCATAGGCCTTGCGGATGATGCGGGTCTGGCCATGGGAGCTCCCTCGGGTGTGGGGCAGGACGAACTGGAAAAGTTACACATAATATCATTTGGTTCAAATTAAATAACTTTGATTTGGGAATAACAGAAACCAAAAGTAAAAGTATGTAAACATCCAAATATTTTAACTATATGTGATTGCTGAACATGTGATTCCAAGACCATGGGTTCTAATTTCCTACTGGAACAGCCTCTACTCCTCTGGGAAGGTATTACCCCTGATGGCCAATGAATGCAACTGCATTGCAATACAGTCGAGCTATGGTTTTGTTATATTTAAATCGCATTTCCAATTGGCATTGACAGGGTTCCAGAAAAAGAGCATCTATAGGCAGCCTGATAATTTTTTTTTATGTTTTTAACAGCAGCATGTTTAATATTCAGACTGAATACAAGTTTACAGTTTATTGGTATGACATATTTATTAACAGATACTCTGTGACCGTACTTTATTCATTTTAATGACTGTACAACAGCATGTCATCTGATTACAAGCCGCAACAACGTCAAGACGGCTGGTATTTTAATACAGAGGTCATGCTTCAGGGTGGCTACGAAGTATCGTCTTTATGCTGCGTTTGCATATTTTTCACAGAACTACACAATCAAGCATCATGCCACTCCAGTGTGTGATTTTAGACAGCATGCTGGCATCGCGGGAACAAAAGAGGCAATGGGCGTGACACATAACACAACAGCATCAGTCTCTAGTGACATAAAACATACGTGTCGGCAGCACTTTATAAACAATAACAATGGCATTAACATGGCAACAACAATTATTTACCGTCCCTGTTATATAATAGCTAATCTCATCCTCTGCTTGGAGGATCAGGGGCTGGTTGCACAAAACACCTTAAGTTCCATGTTCCAAGTCCATGTTAAGGCTTTCTTAAAATAAAATCAGTTGCACAAAACATGTCTCTTCCTCCAGGTTTCCTTAAAATGTTCACTTAAGTTTTAAAGGTTTTCTCCTCATCTTGGTCTTAAACTTAAGTAATACCTTAAAGTTAGTTAAACCATTGCACAAAAGACAGGTATCACAAGCTTGAGGACAAGCAAACAAATGGTTATCATGGAAACTGTAGTATTTTGCCACTGCAGAATCTCTTTCAATGCAGTAAATACCTTACCATTTTTACTTAACTAAGGAAATCTTCTAAGGGATTCTGTGCAACAGCCTTAAGTAAGTCCCTCAGCTTAAGTGTCATAGTGTTCAGCGTCATACTTGAGGAGAAAACTTAAGGTGTTTTGTACAACTGGCTCCATTAGCTCCTGGACCTCACTGTTTTCACAATTTGCAGGCATTTTTGGTTGCTGTTCTTCTTCTTTGAGTTAGCTGCTAACAGCGCGTGCTGCTTTTTAAATCTCCCGAGGTCAGGTCGAAGACATAACACATTTCATGATTCAGCACTGTTACTATTTCCATTAAAGGTGAGACAATTCTGGGGCGTCGGTGGCTTAGTGGTAGAGCAGGCGCCCCATGTACAAGGCTGTTGCCACAGCGGCCCGGGTTCGACTCCAGCCTGTGGCCCTTTGCTGCATGTCACTCCCTCTCTCTCTCCCCCTTCACGCTCATCTGTCCTATCCATTAAAGGCTTAAAAATGCCCGAAAAAATATCTTAAAAAAAAAAAGGTGAGACAATTCTATTCCCCCATTGTACCTTTTACACAGAACAACGAGGTGCCATAACGGCGCAATATTCCTGCCTTACACAGGCAGTGTAAAAGGGGCTTATGTGTGTTTGAGTGTCAGAGCAAAATATTGTCCTAAAGAGACGTATTGTAGTGAGAACTATCACAGAAGCGTTTTTTAGTACTTTGCCAGATGTCGGTGAAGATTCTTAGTCATCCAGTCTGGGGAGGGATCCCAAGACTGCATTGTAAGTGGGTGATAAGTGGTGTTGTAAGCCACCTCCTCTGTTTAACGATGGTCGTTCCAGCTTGACGTAGGCTTCTTTCACACCTCTTTCAAACCATCTTTCCTCCCTGGCCAAGCTGTGCACATTGCTGTCCTCAAAGGAGTGTCCCTTCTCCTGTAGATGTAAGTGGACAGACGAGTCTTGATCCGAGGAGCTGGCTCTCCTGTGCTGTGCCATGCACTTGTGGAGTGGTTGTTTTGTCTCCCCAATGTATAAGTCTGTGCATTCCTGGCTGCACTGAACTGCATACATTACATTACTCTGCTTATGTCTGGGTATTTTGTCCTTGGGGTGGACAAGTTTCTGTCTCAGTGTGTTACTGGGTTTAGAGTGCACAGGGATGTGGTGTTTGTTGAAAATCCTGAGTTTCTCAGATACACCTGCGACATAAGAAATGACAATGTTGTTACGCTTTTGTGTCTCTTCCTCTCTGTCTGCTCTGGGTCTTTTTGAGGTTTTTGAAAAGGCCCAACTGGGATAGCCACAGGTTTGAAGTGCTTCCCTGATGTGTTTCTGTTCCTTCACTTTCCCCTCTGTCCTGGTGGGCACGTTTTCAGCCAGATGATTCAGTGTCCTGATGACTCCCAGCTTGTGTTCCAGTAGGTGGTGAGAGTCGAACAGCAGGTATTGGTCCGTGTGTGCAGGTTTTCTGTACACTTTGATGTTTAGGTTCCTGTCCTCTTCAATGTGCACTGCACAGTCTATGAGGAGTCTATGTTTGTCCGTCTGTGGACAGACTTTGTCACCATGATAGTGTAACAGCCATGCAAGATGCAGTCACAAAACTTTGCAGGGGTGTGGTTGAGATCACAGTGAAAGCTGAGTTTGAAGATAGGTATGATCCAAGCAAGGTCGCTGGAAGTAGGGGGACAGGAAGTAGTGAAGCAGACATTGCCCTCTCCAAGTTATACCCCTAGCTAGTGTTGTTTAAAGTTCACACAGCTGGAGTGATCCCATCTCAAAATGGTCTCTAGTCTTTATTTTTTATCTATATTTCTTAAATGGTGTATATTAGCAGAAAGAAAACCACAGCATTCTTTCCTCTGCCACACAGACTACTCTGTAGTGACAGAAACAAATAAGAAAAGCTTGTTTGCTACGTGCATAAAGGCAAAGTCAATAACATAACTGCACTAACATTATCAAAAAGTTTCAGACAGGTTTGCAGGAACAACACAGCACATATTCCGCACTGTTGAGGGAAACCAATGATCCCCTTGTGCATGTGGTAATAGCTCCTTAATATTGGCTCTTTTAGATCTCAGAACTGTCCTTGACACAGTGGATCATGCAATACTTCCCGATCACCTGCGTGATTGGGTTGGAGTCTCTGGTACAATTCTTAACTGGCGTAACTCCAATATCACTGATAGGGCCTTCGCTGTCATTGTTAGCACTTTTTACTCTGTCCTTACATATCTCTCATGTGGAATCCCTCATGGCTCAGTCCTTGGCATGCTCCTATTTTCCATCCTTATGCTTCCACGAGACAAAATTATTTAGCACCACAACATCTCATCATCTGTTGGCATCTGCCAGGATTGTCCCTTGTCACCAATTTTGTTTGTGATAGGATGACCATATTTTGATTTCCAAAAAAGAGGACACTCGGCCAGCCACGACTACTTAAATGATACTCGCCGTTTACTCAAAGATGCCTTATCATTTTAATATATTTAAAATTTATATGTAGGCCTATGGATAGAAAATTCAGTTTTATTACAAAATAATATCTCTCAAAGACAGAAATTCAGATAGGCCTCTATAGGAGACACATACACACACTAGAGTGTGGCGATCCAAGCCCGACGGTATCCGACGGGTCGGCCGGGTTTGGTCAAAAATGTAGAGCTACATTTTTGACCAAACACGGCCCGACCCGTTATAGCTATATAAATTGTATTCGGGCTCGGGTCGGATTCGGTCAGCTTTCAGTAAAAATGTAGTGTAAAAATAAATAAAATCCTATTGTCTGTCCTGTTTATTGCTTGGGCACTGTTATTTACGTGACAACACCTGAACATAACACACACAGACACACATTGGCTGTTTGTTTCTACCTCTCTCCTCGCTGGTAGTCTCGGACCTCCAGCCGACCGCCTCCGCCTTGATTAAACGCTGAAAATAAAATAAAAGAGGGAGACAGGTTTTTCCTATTTTATCTTATTTTGTTTTATGTCTCCATCTCCTCTCGCTGGAAGCGTCGGACCTCCCGCCTCCCGCTCCCGTCTCACACACGGAGGTCTCACTCTCCGCTGAGCACGCCCGGTGCACGCCCGGCCTGTTAAATAGCCTGTAACCATAACAACTGTGTGACACAAACTCAGTGCTTTGGTCATTAAATAATGTCGGGCTCGGTTCAGGTTTGGCAGAAATATGCGGCCTGTGCCGCACTCTAACACACACACACACAAATACACGGAAAACCGGACATATAAAAAAACCCCGGACGGGACGTGAAAAGTGGACATGTCCAGGCAAAAGAGGACGTTTGGTCAGCCTAGTTTGTGATATTCATGGAGAGGATCTCAAGGTGCAGCTGGGGGGAGAAAGAGTTCTGGTTTGGTGTAGGGGTGGGCGATATGGCTGAAAAGTATATCACGATATAGCTGGTTCATATTGATCGATAACAATAATTATATATTATATAATATATTATATTGTATTATTATATACATATATGGTATGCTGAACAAGATCTGAATGATGAGTACATATTTCCCACAGAATCTGAATCTGCACACTGCCTTTGAATCATCCCCCTCATGAAGTCAAATCTTTTAATCCTCTCTTTCTACAAATGTTTATTGCATTCTTTCCATATGTCGCCCACTTGTTAGTGAAGTTAAAGAACCTCCATTAATCGCGCAATTTAAATGTGAAAAGCTTCATCACATAGTGACCTCCAGCATGCACTGGGGTGGTTTACAGCCGAGTGTGAAGTGGTCAGGATGAGAGTCACCACCTCCAAGTCTGAGGCCATGGATCTCTGCTGGATAATGGTGGATTGGCCCCTTCGAGTCAGGAAAGGAGTTACTGCCCCAAGTGAAGGAGTTCAATTATCTCTCGCAGCGTCTCCTGTGATGCAGGCCCCGCGTCGGACTGTTGTGGTACAGAGGGAGCTGAGCCAGGCAAAGCTTTCGATGAACTGGTCCATCTACATCGCAACCCTCACCTACGGTCATGAGCTTTGGGTAATGACAGAAAGAATGAGATCACGGATACAAGTAGCCAAAATTTGTTTCCTCTGAAGGGTGTCTGGGCTCAACCTTAGAGATAGGGTGAGGAGCTCGGACATCTGGAAAGAGCTCAGAATAGAGCCGCTGCTCCTTCAAGTCAAAAGGGACCAGTTGAGGTGGTTTGGGAATCTGATCAGGATCCTCCTGGGTGCCTCCCGTTAGAGGTGTTCAGGACACATCAAACTGTCCAGCATCCAACATGTCATTTAACTGCTACATGAATGACACGCAGCTGTACCTTCCCATCCACCAAAATGACCAGACTGCACCCACTGAACTCACTAAATGTCTGGATGATTACAGGATGACAAAAGAAACAAAAACAAATATTCTATTGTTCTATTTCCCAAACTCCTCCAGCATGACTGCCCAGTTCCTCAACCAGTAATCCAATCACACCAGACCCTATGCACAAACCTTGGAAAAATATTTGGCAACATTCTGAAATTTTATAGAAGGTTAACGCAGTTGTCAAATCTAGCTCCTAGTTCGGCTCAGAATTATCTTGGAGATAAGGACATTCTTATGGCCTCAAAATTTAGAAAAAGCCATCCATGTTGTAATTTCCTCAACACTAAATTATTGCAACTCCCTGTATTTTGGTAACAACCAGGACTCTATTCACTGCTTATTACTGCCACAGAGTGCTGTGGCCAGAGTCCTTTGCAATTGTAACAATAAGAGAACCCCATTCGGTATTGCAGATTCCTCAGTTTCAATTTTCAATTTCAATTTTATTTATAAAGCCCAATATCACAAATCACAATTTGCCTCACAGGGTGAGTTGGTGTTTAAACCTGCTTGGTCTTGCCCTGAGCTAGATTACAACATTTCTAACTCCATACAGTACAGCTAGGCCCCTTCGATATACAGATCAAGGACTGTTAACTGTTGCCAAGTCCTGTCACAAACTTTCTGGAGACAAGGTCTTCTCAGTGTCTGCACCAAGACTCTGGAATATTCTTCCTGAATTTAGAAGAACAGCACAATCTCTTAACTCCTTTAATAGGTGTTTTAAGAACCACTTGATTCTTGACATTGTTTACATTCTACATGACTATACATAAAGGCACTATGTGTCTATGCATGTATTTATGTAGTCTTGCCTTGGGATATTCTTTTTGCACAATTATGCTTGTTGTAATGCACTTTGGCACAAACTCAGTTTGTTTTAAACCACTGTATAAATACATTGACATTTGTCTAAAATATCATTGTAAAAAGTGCAGAAAGGTATGTGTGTGTTTATACGAGTGTCTGCATAATCTTAACCCTGTATTCTATAATAAAAATATAAGCAATGAGATAACAGAAGAAAAAGAACAAAGATACACAGGAGAAGAGGGCTGGACTTCAACCAGATACATAAATGACGGCTACACACTAGAGGTTGATCGATATGGATTTTTTTATGGCCGATGCCGATACCAATGTTTTGCCATCAGCCTCAGCCGATGACCGATATGTACTGCCGATTTATTTGAGCTGATATTTGGGCCCGATATTGTTTTTTTTCTCCCTCTATTTGCATGATAGAAATGTCACAATAATAACAATAAGGGGTACACAAGTGTCAATTTTAGAAAAAATAACAGAAACTTTATTGCCAGCTCTTTTTTGTAAGCCAAGCCAAAAGAACTGGCTCTTTTTAATTCCCATCACTATCCGGCTGCAGTCTGCCAGTAGGCTGGTAACCTAGGCACTGAGCTGGGCTGCCTGCAGATATGCCTGTCTGTAAATCAGGAGGCCCGGGAAAAAAAAATAAATAAATCATCCGAACACGGTCAATGCCGATACCTTTGAAAAACCCAAATATCGGCCTGATATATTGGCCGGACAATATATCTTCTGACAGGGATGGGCAGTATTTCCAATACATGTATTTAAAATACGTATACAAAATAACATTTTGTCATTTGTATTTTATTGCAGTGATGAAAATGCCATGATATTTTGTATCAAAATACTTCAGTGTCATGTATTTTTGTATTTTCAAAATACAATAAAATACTTTCTTTGAGACAATGTGGGCCTATAGGCTAATAACACCATAAGAACACTAGGTGCTGCTGCAGAATTAACTGCATAGAAACTGCTTTGGTGTTCAGAGGTAGGCTAATTGGGCTTGCCCGGACTTGAGCTCTGACTGTAGAAGACATTGACCCAGTTGAAGGTGAGTGGTTTAATGTTGCTAGTTTATTTCTAATATTATTTCTCTTAACCATGAATTGTTTGTGTTCTAGACAAGTTCCTTTTCAGTGTAATGTTAGTGTTGTTTGTTGATGCTAGGTCATTTAAACCGTGAATATTAGCTGCTAACTTTCACTGTTAAAGGAGCTATATGTAAGAAATCTAAAGCAAATAGTCATAAAATCATCCTAATATGTCACAGAGACTATGAAAATAGGAATAGGAATAATGTTCATATAACATACTGATCTCACCGACAACAATAGTACAGCCAGAATATTCGCATTTAAAAAACATTTTTACAGTCTGCAAATCATGTTTATGTTTTGAATTTGTGTTTTGGCCTGTTGCGCCACCCACCGCTGTCTACCAGTCACACAGTCAGTAGAGTCTCAGTATCAGTTACAGTTACGACTGAGCTACAGCAGCACGGCAAGCAGCATTAGCAGTGTCCCGGTACATAGCATTAGCAGCAGTGTTAGCAGCAGAGAAGCCGGACTTAGTCGAACGGTCCGCTGGAAAACCGAAGATAAAGGACACGGCGACGCGGCCCTGCCACGGCAACCACCCGTGGGCAAACAAATCAGTCTCCAGCATGCCGCTGTCCAGCAACCTCGAATCTGTAGGGGAGGGGGGGGCAGACACGACTCGCGGCAGTATTTTGAATTTGAGTGCAGTAACCGTTTGGCCACATTCTTACATACAGCGCCTTTAAGTTAATGTTAGCTCGTCACTTTCTGCTTCATTTCCGTTGTTGCATATGGTCACATTGGCGATCATATGGAACAACAAGCTCATCGTTCAGTAGCTCATCTTCATCTTCCTCACGTGCTGCTTTGCACGCTGCGCTGTCGGAGCTCGGTCTCCGTGCGGTTCTGTCTCCATTACGCACACCGGAGCACTTCGCTCCCATGCAAATCAATCAGAGCATTTCCACAGCGTGCACTGCGGTCTGGCACCGGTCCCAACTGGGCTCCGGACACGGAACGACCCGCCGTTCCCTCTCTGAAGCAGAGGATGAGGGTCTGCACTCCCATCAGTTTTCATACACAGTCCACAAACTTTGAAAGAGTTTCTTATCATATCCTTGTCCAGTTTGTCCCAGACGGCAGATTATTAGGCTATTATTATTAATTTTGGAGGATTCAAGAATTGTTTACACATTGCCTTGGAACATTGCCTTCTCTCTATCCCATAGGCTGCTAGTAGGGCTGGGCGATAAATCGATTTTATCGATTAATTCGAATTTGTAGTTTAGGTTGATTTGTTTTAATGAAAATCGAGTTTCTCTTTAACATCCGCCACTGACGCTCCCCGCTGGGCTCCCGTAGTTCAGAGTGGGCTCACCCCTCCCCCCCGCGCACTTGATACCCAAACATCATGGCAGCGAGCGGGGAAGAACTCGTTCCCAAGAAAGGGAAAGAGTTCAGTTTTGTGGCGTCAGACACAGAATAAACACCACCACGCTGCAAAGTGTGTTTGAAGGCTGTTGCTACCCAAGGTAGAAGTACTACCAATTTATTGCAGCACCTCAAACAGAGGCATGCTGCCAAGTGAGAGAGGTGTTGCTCCCTAAGACACAGGCTCCTCTCCATAGACAGTGGCCTCTAGTTTCCCGGCGCGGCGCAGGGTGGCGAACCCTGCGCAGAGCTAGTTTCGAGCAGCGCAACCCGAGGTACGCTCAGTTTGGTAGTTTGGTAGTTTGGCAGACCGAGGTGCGCTGAGATGGGTGTGGCGGCGCAGCAGGGGGAGGTGTCGACAGATCCAGCTTGGCGCAGTGACAGTTTCGTGCCAAAAGGCTTCGCCGAAGGTGCGCTAAAAGCTCCCCA
>NC_065507.1:40818736-40818906 GCF_006386435.1 Epinephelus moara | reverse complement strand
TCTGAGAACGCAGGGTTACTCGTGGTCCCTAAAGTCTCCAAAAGTAGATCAGGAGCCAGAGCCTTCAGCTATCAGGCTCCTCTCCTGTGGAATCATCTTCCTGTTACGGTCCGGGAGGCAGACACCGTCTCCACATTTAAGACTAGACTTAAGACTTTCCTCTTTGATAA
>NC_065507.1:40788546-40818680 GCF_006386435.1 Epinephelus moara | reverse complement strand
ACATTTAAGACTAGACTTAAGACTTTCCTCTTTGATAAAGTTTATAGTTAGGGCTGGCTCAGGCTTGCCTTGTACCAGCCCCTAGTTAGGCTGACTTAGGCCTAGTCTGCCAGAGGACCCCCTATAATACAACGGGCACCTTCTCTCCTTCTCTCTCTCTCTCTCTCTCTCATGTCCTGTTACTGCATCTTGCTAACTCGGCCATTCTGGATGTCACTAACGGTGCCTGGATAGTGTGACGTGTGTGGTTGTGTTGCTGCTGTGATCCTGCCAGATGCCTCCTGCTGCTGCTGTTATCATTAGTCATACTTCTACCGTTATTATACACATATGATTATTGTCACACATGTATACTATCAGATATTAATATATTATTATTAATTATAATATTATTACTTTCATTAATGTTGTTGTAAGCTACTGTCATTACCGTCTGTCCTGCATCTCTCTCTGTCTCCCTTTCTCTCTCTCTCTGTCTCATTGTGTCATACGGATTACTGTTAATTTATTATGTTGATCTGTTCTGTACGACATCTATTGCACGTCTGTCCGTCCTGGAAGAGGGATCCCTCCTCTTCCTGAGGTTTCTACCGTTTTTTTTCGGGGGGAGTTTTTCCTTATCCGCTGTGAGGGTCCAAAGGACAGAGGGATGTCGTATGCTGTAAAGCCCTGTGAGGCAAATTGTGATTTGTGATATTGGGCTTTATAAATAAAATTGATTGATTGATTGATTGATTGATTGATTGAGAAGTTTGGCTGTCTGACGCTGCTGCTCTCTTCTGCCATGGCAAATTGAGTAAACTCTCATTACGCCTTCGTGCGGCGTATTTAAGGGCGAGGAGAGGGGCTCATTTGATTGGTGTGATGTGTGTAAAACCCACTCCACGCCTCCTCCCTGTTTCCGACTTGCGCAGGTAGGAGGGACGGAGGTGGGAAAGAGGAGTAGCTGCGCCAAGGCGCACAGTGTGACAAACTTGCAAGGTGCGCTGCACCTCCGCCTCGCCCGGTCTGCGAAACTAGAGGCCTGTGTGTTCGGTGCCATGCTGCAGGTTCGTGCCAGGCTCGGTTATAATTGTCTCAGACTCGGGAAAATGCGTCCCGAGCCGCGCTCTAGTGTGCTCACTTGTGTCTGTGTGTGTGTGCGCATGTGTGTGTGTTTGTGTGTGTGTGTGTGTGTGTACGCGCATGTGTCTGCATGTGTGGGCACGTGTCTGTGTGTCTGTGTGCATTGGGGCCGAACTCCGCCGTATGCGACACAGAGCAGAGTGTAGAGACAGAACTGACAAGGCCGTCGGTCATTTTGACCGGTTGCAATTACCACCCCTGCCCACTTGGCGGCGGAGTGCACAGTCAGTGGTTTAAGTGGCTGCCGTTTTCACACTGCAGAGAAAAAGTCATTCATCTGCTTCATGTAGCGTTGTTAACATAATGGCCTGGACACATTAGATGCGTTAGTGCCGCAGAAGTCCTGTGAGTATACTCGCAGGCGCTTCACTGTCCACACAGGCAGCGCATTTCTCCTGCGCTCTCCGCGCCGGTTAATCACCGACTCCACTCGTCTGTTCCCGTCAGTACTCGTTTTTTCACTTCAACAGGTCATTTTAAACATGGGTAAGTCCATATTTTAATCGTTTTATATAACGTAATAAGTTAATGACAATTTGTCACTGCATGTCCATGTACTGAGCGTGTTGGATAAACACTGAATGAATAGGGCATATTGTTCTGACCATTTTATTTATGTAGTCTGTAGGCTCAGTGACACAAAATTAAAATTGTAATGAAGTGATTAGGGTATTGAAAAATGTGTTTGATTATGCACTGTTGTGTTATTTTAAATTATCACGTTCCTCAGTGCATGCTGTTGTTGTTTTATTTTGAAAATTGGCCGGATTCTCTCATCTTTTCTGTGTCCGACTTCCTGTTTGGTACGATCCGCTCTATCCAGCTTGACAGAAGCGCTCGTGGCTCGCGTGTAGACCAGACGCCGAACTGAAGCGCTGCGGTGTGTGGTGTCTGTTCATCTTTTCGTTCATGTCCTTATTAATGCACACTTTATAACTTGCTTGTTGGATTTATTAAAAACGAACAAATGAAAACTAAATGTCTTTGAATAGGCTATCTTTATTATCATTTAAAAACGAAAATTAAAATGACCGGTAAAAATAGATTATGACCGGATTTTTACAACCCTGTCAGTCAAAATGACCGGTGACGAAAAAGTCTAGCGCAACATCTGACCAACACTGTATATTTGTTGGCTGAGCTGTTGCCAGGCCTGTCTTGTCACATTCCACATTTTCTTGAATTGTGTGTAAAACTGGTATGTCTACAAAAAAAACGAACCTTATTTGTGCAAAATCAGTGTCAGTGTAGTTAGACAGATGTGACAGTTGGTTTGTGGTAATTTCATTTATTACAAATTCACTTGTTAATTCTAAGAACACTGTAACCTAAAATGACGTTGGCCTTATAACAGCACCTGTATAATCTCGAGGAACCTTCTTGTACAGGGATCCTGAGTTACAATAATGTCAGTTACAATTATTCTGGTTTAAATTGTGCTTACACTGTTTATTTTACTAAATTAAATTGAAATTAATCAACTTACCATGAACTTATTAATGATTAATAAATAGTACATATGCAATGCTCAGAGTGTGGGAGAAACAAAGGTGTCAATAGGGCCTGACTAACTGGTTAACCTGGCAGTCCACATACTTGAGAAGTCAATGCTTATGAAAAAGATGGTTGCGTATTTTGTGGTGTATACTAATACTCACTTTAATATTATGCATTATAAATTAGGGATGTACAATAATATTGGCACCATCAGTATCAGCTGATATCGGCTTTAAAATAAAGAATCAGAATTGGACAAAGTGCATTTTTCTTATTTTGCACAATGAATGAATATTACATACATTAAAAAGCATTCTATTTCATGTCTCCATCTGCTGGTGGACCATCACGATAAGAGTATGCATGCATATGATGTTAATTCCACTACAGAAGAGACTTGATGATCACTAAAATTAGGTGGTGAAAAAAATGGATATATCAGTATTGAGTAGGCTGACCAAACGTCCTCTTTTGCCCGGACATGTCCACTTTTCACGTCCCGTCCGGGGCGTCCGGGGGTTTTTTATAAACTGATGATAATGTCCGGTTTTCCGTGTGTTTGTGTGTGTGTGTGTGTGTGTGTGTGTGTGTGTGTGAGTGCGGCACGGGCATATTTCTGTCCGAACCCGAACCGAGCCCGATGTTATTTAATGACCAAAGCACTGAGTTTGTGTCACACAGTTGTTACAGTTACAGGCTATTTAACAGGCCGGGCGTGCTCAGCGGAGAGGGAGACCCCCGTGTTTGAGACGGGAGCAGGAGGCGGGAGGTCCGACGCTTCCAGCGAGAGGAGAGGGAGAAATAAAACAAAATAAGATAAAATAGGAAAAACCTGTCTCCCTCTTTTATTTTATTTTCAGCGTTTTATCCTGCTCGGATCCTGCTCGGATCGCCACACTCTAGTGTGTGTATGTGTCCCTATTGGGGCCTATCTGAATTTCTGTCTTTGAGAGATATTATTTTGTAATATAACTGAATTTTCTATCCATACATATAAATTTTAAATATATTAAAATGATAAGGCATCTTTGAGTAAGCTGCGAGTATCATTTAAGTAGGCTATGTCGTGGCCAGCCGAATGTCCTCTTTTTTGGAAATCAAAATATGGTCACCCTAGTATTGAGTATCAACCAGATTAGATGTTATGTATCAGCATATCGGCAAAAAATCCAGTATTGTGCATCCCTATTGTAAAGTGATGTTTATTCTAGTTTATTTAACTTCAGTGATGGTTTCCATACACCTTTAAATTTAATTAAAATAACAAAAAAATGTGCTTGTTATGTGGAGAGGTAGATAGCTGCCAGGCAACATATAAATGCCAAATGACAGCTGCTGCCCGCAGCTCAGTGAAGAGCAGCAGCATCATATGACTTTCACAGGTCATTAATGATACAAGTCACATGACTTATGTGTGTGACCACCAGGCCACGTTGGACTTTAGTAGAGCAAAAGCACCTGTGAGTAGGAAATTGGGTCTTCAAACCCTGACACAGAAAGTGATTATTTAGGTCATGCATTCTTCATGGGAAATCAATCTAATGCCATACCCACTATGTCTGAATTCTTCACTCTCTCCTGAAGTCTCTAAGCAGTGATTGTAATCACAAATCTTGTGCAGCAAACTTCTGTGTGTGACACACCTGCTCCAGCAGAAGAGTCCTCTGGTTCTTTTTTGCCAGCTGATAAGCCGTGAAGGAGCCCTGAACTCCGGCCCCGATCACGATGCAGTCATACTCCCCTTTAGTCGACATTCTGCTTAAAGTTACCACCAAGGAATAGCATGCGCACGAACTTGTTTTCAGTATGATGAAAAAGAAACGCCCACTTAAAGTGAAGGAGGGCCATAGATGAGTCTTTTTTGCCCCGAGTAACACCTGCCAGGGGCTCAGGATGTGCTCCATGCAGAACAAGCGTCATTGATTGAACTCCTTTGTTTAAAGTCAGATTATACATAGTTATGGTGGGTATCAGGGACACTGTTGGGGGCTAGGATTAGTGACAGTCTTATAGGAAATTGGATTTGTAAGGAGGAGATTGACAGGACAGTTGTGCCTGACAGTCCTATCAGAGGGCAAAGATCTCCATGCATACATACATACATATGTGTGTGTATATATATATATGTATATATATATATACACACATACATACATATGTGTGTGTATATATATATATATATAGCCATTTTATCATGGTATAAAAATAAACAGAATTTATGGATAAGATGTCAATCATGTTGCCTGTTCCTGTGTCTACTACACTATTATTAATAATATTCCAATAGAAAATACGATTTAAGTTTAAAGAATAGAATAAACCATAAGGGTAAAACGTCAAAATAAGTTAATATTTATTGGATGGTCGTTTTCACAATGTTTTTATAATTTAGTGCTACACAGCACAGAACCATTACATTCTACTCAATACTAAAGCATAGTAGCTACAGTGGCCTATTTGGTGTGGAGGGAACGCTAAAGAATGGAAGAGAGAAAAAAGTTGTTGTTATATAAGCTGTTAAACTAGTGGTTATAAACTATGGGTTATATTTATGTGTCCAAACCTGGAAAACAGGAACAAAATAAGACAAGATTTCAGGAAAATCAGCTTTATTGATTAATTAGCACTGTAGTTCACTGTTAAAGAAAGCCAGTAGGTCCAGTTGTATATGAAATGCAAGACCATTTTACAACACAAAACAGACATATAAATAGCTCTTGATAGTTGCAAATAAACTTTGTTTTTGTTTTTTTCACAAGGTGATCCTTGCTGTTTCATTGTATGCAGGCCCGCTGGTCTGGTACTGACACAGATCATCAGTGGTAGTGTTCCTCCAGTTATATCTGACCTGTTCCATCACTTCTGTTATTCTGCTTTCTAAACAGATCAAAGTGCACCTGTTACACTTATATAACCATGAATAGTTTGCTCAGTCCAGAGGTCATTTGTCTGCAGCCTCAGAAACAGACCTGCACAGGAAGATTATGTTTTCATAATCTAATATTTTGGCATGGTTAAAAAGTAGATTCAAACTTTACACAGTGTTCCCTGCCAGCTGGAAGTTTGGTCAGCGTTACTCTGACAGATAGTATGCACCTGAAATTACAACAACAGTATACAAGTAATATGTCATATTCTCTCTCACCCTCACTCACATCCTGTTTTTACATAGGACTGAAAGTGACATTTACAGCATTATGTTTTTTCACAACATAATCTGATGAGTTCATTGACTGCAGCAAAGATCTCAGCAAAAACTGATGTTTTGTTATTTGCTTGTTCGCACTGAGTTAGGTTTTCACTAGGAACGCTGTCCAGGTGCATTGTAGAAAGTCTAGGATCCAGTTTTTGGAGCTTCTCATACTAAAGACTGTGAAAGGACTAAGACTTATATCCCTGTCTCTGCTACTCATATTGTGACAATTTTTTATGTTTTATTTATTTTTGTTTTAATTTTTATTTATCTATTTTAAATCTTACAAACCACAAACCTTTAACCTGAGAATCCTCTCTGACCTCATTCTCATATCCACATCTGCTCACTGAAACCAAGTACTTCACAGAGGCACATAACCTTTGTTATATATTTTATTAGGCCACATACAAAACCAAGCTGAATATACCCTGTTGATTGTAAGGGCAGCTTTGTTCTTATTAAGCTAAATTGCACACAAGGGGCAAAGCTGACCTTTGACCCCTGAGATGGCACTGCATTAAAAACCAACATGATTATATATTGGATATTACTACACAACTGTTCCCAAACACTTACTGAGTGTTGTTAACAGAAAAGGTGATATAACACAGTGGTAGACATGTCCCCTGTCCCAAACTTTTGAACATGTTGCAGGCATTAGATTTAGAATAAGTGTATATTTACAAAAAAAACCCCAATAAAGTTTATCAATGTGAACATTAAATATCTTGCATTCTGTTTTTATTCACATTTCATATGATGATATATATGTATATATACATATATATATATATATATATATAGATATGATGATATGTCTGCACACATGTGCACAACAACAGAATAACTATACTAACATTAATACAGGCCATCCAGTGATCTGTGTCAACATAATGTGTTCTCTTGCATCAATTAAGCATGTTAGACAAGCTGTCTAAATCATCTATATGTTTTCCATAACACATCAATTAATGCTCATTTCATTCTGCATTAAAAAGTCAGTCCCTTTGTTCTCTGTATCCGAAGATGACGTATGATTTTGCAGGCCACAACCTGGAATGTGGGATATTGGCCTTAAAAAGAAGTGCACAACGTAGCATAAATTGTCCACCATTTGTGTCCTTCTGGAGTCTTTGCCAGCTGTTTCCTGACTCAGAGATCAGACCTCTCTTAAAACTGAAAAATTGAAGTCACCAATATTTGCCACCGAGTTTGTTTAGGAGTCTATAGGTTTGTCCACTAAGGGCGGTGCAGGTTTAGCTCCACAGGAACATACTTTGAGGTCAATTACATATGGACATATACTGGTAAGCTCACAGATTTGGTTCTGATGTTACTAGCTTTCTGAATACAGTAAAACAACTTTTTCTCTTTTTTTTTTAAATTTTTACCAAAAGTGATTTGTCCCAGGCACAGCAGCTTTCACTGATGGTGGTTCAGAAATTCAAGCATTCATTCATTGATTTTTTTTTCTCCTTTATTCTGTGGACAGCTGGAGCCTCAGTCTGAACAGTTCTCATTTGCAATCGATCAGTGCTGAGATAGCTCATCCCCATCGACCTCTGCAACACAAGAATACAGAGGTAAGGCAGAGAAAAAATCACAACTTGACCTAAACTGTAAGTCATATGCTGTACAGTTACTTTGCACTTTGTACTGAGAGGAAACATTTTTTCCATTTGTACATTAGAATAAAAACCATGACATTAATCATTCAGTTATTTCAATGTGAGTTTTTTTGTGTATGAATGAACATGAACATTTCATTAATAGATCCTATTAAGTAAATATGAATGAATGCTGATTTGAGGAGCATATTTATGACAATGATGATTTATGATGGTCTGCTGGGTGATTGTCTGTTATTTGTTGACTCATCCACCATCCTGACCTCCTCCCTACACACACTTTCTCAGTCTTTATACTACATATGGGTTGTAACATCAACCACTGGCCACTGTGTGACATCATTGAACCTAGGAGTTTGCATGTCCACTGAGACAAAGGATTGACTTTTCATTGGTATTGTTTCTGTGGTGCTGTCACGTTATTTTAACATGCTACGTGACAACAAAACATAAGGCATTGTTAAAAAGGTCAAGGTAAGTTGAAAGAGTCACCTTGCTGGGACAGGCTGTAACCTCAAATGATGCCAACAAAATAGACAATTTGGGAGTTGAAATTTGAAAGTATTTCGTATGTAAGTAACATTGGTCATCAAAATCTTCAGCCAGAGGCTGGAATGTTGATTACTTCCCAAAAGTATACACACAAGGTAGTAAATCAAAGTTGAATCATCATTGGCGGTCACCAGAATATCAACCTTGATAAGTTCCAAATTCTACAATGAAAACATGCCTAAACATTGCAGCACTTAAGACAGTTACTTCATTATCACCTCTTTAAGGTAAACCTTAATTCACCCAAATGCCTATCCAAGGCAAACCCAAGTAAACTGGAAGCTGTGCTTGTTCCATTTTTTCCACATTTTTTTCCACACGTACGTACAAGTTTTTTCTCCAGCAATCAGAATCACTGTAAGTGCTTCTGTCATTAAGTTATAAAATTTTCAAAACACTGAAATAAAAGGTTTTTCTTTGTTTATCTTTGCCTGAATATTTTCTTGAAAAGAATATGCTGCAGATGACTAGAACCAGAAGGTATTAGCTGGAAACACAATGGGATCACAGCATAAAGCCTCACATAATCCAAATTAAAAGAAGATAACAATATCACAGAAAATAAACATTTTACACATTTTGAAGGGTTTATCTCGATGCTTTTTAAAAAGGGAGGGTAAAACATGTATCAACACAGACAGAAATGTATATAAAAACACAACTTAATTGAAAAAAGAATTTTTTTCCCCCTCAAGACAACAGAGCCATTTGTTTATCATTTCTGTACATTTTTACCAGTCGAAAATTACAAGAAGGAGGTAAAAACTGAATGTCAGGAGTATCATTAACTATAAGACCCATGAGCCATCGGGCCATTCGCTGGTTATTGCTTGGCTGTGAAGCCTTACAAAGTAAGGAAGGGCCTCTGCTTTAACACAAATTGCCCAACTAATTGCCCAACTTTACAACAGAATTAAACATGTTTACAGCATGGTACAAAAAAAACAAAAAACAAAAACAAAACAGTTTTGGTCTCTATAGCTACTTTCAACATTCATGACAACTGTACAGGGGGTGAATCTTTATATAACTCCCCTGTTTACATTTTATTAAGACTTTAAGTTCCATATAATTAAGGGCGGGTGGTTTTTGAGTGACAGGCTGTCTGCTGATAGTGTCCTCGGCTTTTCAGTCAGATCCAACTCTCACTCCTCCACAGCTCCAGTCTCTCACCCATATATGGTCCTTTCTGGCTCCAAACAAACAAGATGGCAAAGGCCAAAGTTTTGAACTCAAGGCTTTAAAACAGGAGTCCGCAAACCAATGGGTGACATCATGGTAGCTACATCCATCATTTTTAAAGACTATTTTTTCTTAAAGCAAACTGAAGAAATCGTGGATAATTTGTGGAGAAATATGCACCTTTGAAATGACACAATGGCAGTTTGTGGATATCTATGAATGTAAAAATGTTTTTGGACTAAATCTTTTGCATGATTGAAATCATCTGGACCTTTGGGAGTGTATGAAGACTGCATGAGCAGCTTATTTGTTGGCATAATATTGATCTGTGGATTATGATAATGCTTCATGGGTGAGTTGTAACTATTGGTTTGTTGTTTGTGTGACAGAAGCTTTTTTAGAACCTGCTGTGATGGTTGTATCATCAGGTGGTCCACATCTATTGAATTGCGTAGCTTTCAGACACTGCAAATACAGCAGCTGTTTATATATTATCATAATCATCAAATAAAACCTTAAGCGGGCCCATGGATAGGTCATCGGCTTCCTATTAATACTGATATAACAGCAGAAAAAAAGGTAGTGGTAATAGACATTATATAAACATGGGTAATGGTGAACCAACAAGAGTATTAGATTCTCTGAAAAACTTTCCCTCATTTTTGGTGGAGGACTGTTGACCTTTCTAACTACTGTCCCCAACATTGATGAGCTTCATTGTATCTTGTACATGCCTAGCTTTTATTTCTGAAGTGCACAACCAATACTTCAAAAACAAATAAACAAACAGATTATTTTTCACACTGTTTTCTCATGTATCCTGTGTTGTTTTTGTGACAGTCAAGGGGCTCTGTGCTGTGTTCGGTACTTTCAGAAAAGGCTAAGCCTATACCTCATACCAACAGATACACAGTGTTGTGCTAGTTACTGAAAAATAGTAACTAGTTACCATTACTAGTTACTTCATTAAAAAGTAACTCAGTTAGTAACTTAGTTACTTAAACCAAAAAGTAATGCGTTACTGAGAAAAGTAACTTTTTAGTTACCCCCCCCCCCCATAATGCGTTACTGAGAAAAGTAACTTTTTAGTTACCCCCCCCCCCCAAAAAAAAACAACTCAACTTTGGACTCTTGTCTTGGCTCGCCATCACGCCATGACCTTGATGCACGCGCACTAGTGTCATCTATACTCTGAAAACATCCTGGCTGTAGATGACTGAGTGGGGACACTAGAGGGCGCTAGGTGCTTTTCTTTTTTGCAGTGTAGTTTTTCTAAGCCACAAAGAAGACAAAGTTGCTAAGAAGGATAATGTTTTGGGAAACTCAGCCCTGCAGCCCAAAACATTTCCTAACTGTATTGGCTCGTAGCTACATCGCCTAAGCGACAGCAGATGGAGTTTAACCAAGGGACTATTAGACTACAACTTGACAAAACAATTGAACGGTATAGGAAACATGCAAACGTCTTCTACAGTGGAGTCACTCACTGTCAGGCAGCTGAAAGTTTTACAACTACGATACTTGGATACAAATATGGAAAATGAGCTAAAGAGAACATTTGAAGAGCTACATGATGATGTCAAGTCTGTCACCCACTGCAGACATTATCTGTCCACAACAAAAGCTTCCTCGGGATAACAATGGATATCACGTCACTGGATTTAATGTTACTGGGACTAAAAATCTACAGAAGCGCTACCACTTAATGTAAAGCACTGTGGTGAGGCCAGCAGGTCGTCAGTGACTTCAGAGATGGTGAGAGACATGTTTCATTAAGATGCTCTGTTAAGAATTGTTCATATACCTCTATCTGACTTGAATATCTTTTATTGTTTAGGGCTAAAATGTTTTAGTGAAAGGGAACTTCAGTTTGTGAAGGAAAACTGCATGTTGGGCGCCATTTTAACACCTGGCCAAAAATAACGGAGTAACACACCGCTTGGTAACGGTAACTGAGTTACTGAATTTAAAAAGTAACACGTTAGAGTATTAGTTACTGCCAAAACCAACGGCATTACTGTAATGCGTTACTGCCCAACACTGTAGATACATAACATCACAGAGCTTCCCACAGAATTAGAATGTAGTGTATATGTGGTGGTAGCTGACATTTTCTTTTTTTTTTCCTTTTCTTGCCTATGTGTCCTTGAGAATCTGTCTGTGTCTGTGTCCCCTCTCTAAATTCTGAGGTTTTTACAGGTCCATAAATGCAGCGCAGGCAGAAATCTTCTTTTCTGACTCAGCAGCGGTTTGTGGAGTTTTGTGGATGACTGAACAGATGATCTGATCAGAGCTGATCAGGTCAGACTGATGAATTAGAGGAGCAGCTGTTTGTGAGTGAAAGCAAACGATAGACCCAGCACAATGAATGGTTAAGTTTCACTTTCACCCTGATGTTCTGCTGCTCTGTCTGTGCCCAGAGTATGCTCTGCATTGCGAGACTGTGGCGCAATAAATAACTGAACGGTAAATATATTCCAACAGCTCTTCTACTGATCAGTCCAGCTCCAAAAAAGGAAAATCACATCAGGGCGGCAGATGTTTTAATCATGGCAGGCCGCCACAAATAAATGACTATGTAGGAAACCCTGCATCATATATTTCGATATCCTATTTTGAAAAAAAGAAATGCTGTAAGTGATAAGAATGGCAAAAAGTGACACCATGAAAGCAGTTAGAGTGAATCCATCAGTTAAGTTGTGGCTGGACAGATGAACAATGAGCTGAAACTCACTATAGCTCCATAAAGATTCAGCTGATCATTCTCATCTCTAGAGACCCTTTTACCTTGTTTTCATGTTATCATTTGCTACATGGTTATTATAGAATATCTATTATAACGGCTTCAATATTGCTTTTAAGTACTGTGAAATGTATGATTATAACATATTTTCCATGATTTTGAGATCCCACTAAAGTTAGATTTTGAGGGTTTCTTAAAGGTATCAAGTAAGGGGTCTGAGACCTCTGAAATCCCCTGTATTGTGCACTAAAAACCATCATGCATGCTTAAATGTGTAGCCAATCAAGGTATACAAGAACTCCTAATGCCCTTAATGGGGCCAAATGTCAAAGATAAATACAATACACTAACAAAATATACAGCATAGTGTAATTGAACTGCCTGACTGCACATTATTACTGCCTTTAATGAAACAGGCTGTAGTCACACCTGGAGCAGGTTATGTTAGATGAATTGTGGATTAACAGTGGGCTTAGTGGGAGACGGCCTTTGTTCCTTTCACAGGGGTCTAAGGACAGCAGGCCGAGCAGATGGATGGTGAGGCAGGACAGACCTGCAGAGGGTCAGCTGGTCAAACACCCCGCTGTTCCACCGTGTCGCACACACATGAAGTGTGAACCTCCCCACAGCCTCCACCCTACTACATCACGCCACAGAACATTAACCTCACACACCATATTCATCCCCTCTGAGTACAGCTCTACCTTAAAGGAGCATAGCAGTAATGTTTCATGTTTCAGCACATTTAGTTCAAATTCCGTACTGTATGCTCCTCTACTGTTCAGCAGCTACAAAGGATGCAGTAGTGGTTTAGATTTTTTGTGTTGTTTTAATACCTTTCAGACAGCCATTGGTGTCCATTTATTTAATCAAAGTGTGAAACTCAAGATGCATTAATTTGGCAAAAAATAAAACAATGACCCATCTGCAGGCCCCAATAAGGTTTTATTTGAAGATTTATGACATGTAAAAAACAACTGTAATTGCTTTGTTTAAGTGGTTTACTCATACAACCTAGATTTCTTCCATTTGCATGTAAATATGCCGACTGCTCTGTGTATAAAAAGGTAGCTGAACTCTGACCTTTTGATTGACACCTCACTTGAGCCAACAGGAACCTCCATGGCTGCCCCATAGCCTGTAATAGCCAGCAAGGGCCTATGTTTGCTTTTAGGTTCTGCGCCACTTCTCAGGTAATTTAGCCAATCAATAGCCAGTAATTGGCCCGATGGCTTATGGGTCTTGTAGTCAATGACACTCCTCACACCCAGAGGAGTTTTTAACCCCTTATTGTCATCACAAGCCATATAACCGTGCGTTCACACCATAGCTGCAAGAGCTGCAAAGGCGTCAGGTCTAATTCATTTTCAGTGGACATGTGGTGACCAGAGGCATTTTGAGCTGCAAAAGCGAAGACTGGTTAACTTTATGCAAATTAGCTATGACGCATTTGAGCTGCAAATGACCAGGCACCAATCGAAAAGTAGATGTCCATCGCTTGTGTGGAACCCAGAGAACATCCTCAGAGACTTTTAGTTCCTACTGCACATTCGTTCCTACTTTAAAACAAGCAGCAAGCTGTCAAACTGATCTATGTTCAGCCTGAAGTAGCGCTGGAACCCCTCCCCATCCAGCTGCAGCTCCCGCACCAGCCGATGATATTCCCTGTGCTATTCACGGCCCCGGAGGATATTGTGAATCCAGACCCGACCGCGGCGCAGGTACCACACGGCAGCACAAATTACAAGAGTGTCTTCTTCCATGTTGAATCGATACACGAGTTTTGACAAGCGCACGTACTTATACAATTTCTTTGTGTTGTGGAATGTTTGTTATTAGCGGGAATGCAATTCATTTGCTCTCCTTACCACCAGTTTAACTAATCACACTGCAGGCACTCGAACCCAAACTATTGACAGTGTTTCCCCTAGGTTTACAGCTTTGAGGGGGAATAACAAATCAAAAAATTTTGCTCATAATCGGTTCGGGTTCGGCCCACTTGACATGCTGCTGTGTTGTGCTACGGCCTATTCAAGTGCTGGAATTTGTTATTTACGTGACAACACCTGAACGCAACACAGGCTTAGTGTGTTTAATGTTTAATGTCAGACCTATTTAGACTTTTTATTCTGTTTTCATTGTCCAAACGTGAAAGTTTCTGTACTCAGGCAAATGCACAAAGTCACATTTCTGTGCTCCAGCCAGTAACCTGCTTTGCGGCTCCTTTAAATTGAGAAGCATAATCGGACGTTTAGAATTTGACGTCATGAGTGACTTGAGCTACTTTCGCTGCCACAAATATTTTAACAGCGGCGCTGCTAGAGTGAATTCAGCTATTTTGCAGCTCTGGCAGCTTTTGGTGTGAACGCACAGTAAATGAACAAAGGAATAGCTCCTCTGTTGTCTTAAGGGGGGAAAACAGTCTTTCTTATCAGTTTAGGTTTTTATATACAATAAGCTTCTAAATAGACATTTCTGCTTGTGTTGACTTGTTTTTCACCCATAATCACACATTCAGTACACTGTTTTACCCTCTTCTTTTGAAGAGCACCTGGAAAAAACCTGAGAAAACATGTGTAAAATGTTTCTTTTCTTTGATATCGTTACCTACTGTGAATTTGGACTATATGAGGCTTCATGATATGATCCCATCATCTTTTCCAGCTAATTCCTTTCAGTTCAAGTCATCTACAGCATCTTTTTTTCTGAAAAAATTCAGGCAGAGATAAAAAAAAAACAACAACCTTTAATATCAGTGTGTCAAAACTTCTAAAACTTGGTGACAGAGGCAGTTACAGTGACTGACTGTTGGGGAAAAAAAACTGTTACCTTTCAAATGAGACCATGCATGTACATATACTAAAGATGGAACAAGAACAGCTTTCACTTTAGTTAAGGTATGCCTTGGATAAGCGTTATGGGTGAATTTAGGTGAATTTTACAGGATACACTGGTTCATTAATTCTGATGGTCTTTTCAGACAAGTCATCCAGTAAGTTTCTAGTCAGTGCTTGCTGATTAAGTGTAAAGCCCAGTTCAGACCAAAGATTCACAACAAGATCAGTTGAAACAGGCAACTACATGCAATATATGGCTCTATAATGTTCTAAAAACCTGCTGGTTCATACCAATGCAACTTTATGAGACAGTGTATCATCTCCATTCTGATTTCTGAATAAGTTTTGTAGCTTCTTAAAATGTGTGGATGTGAGGATGGAAACAGAGGGCTCTGTGGGGACAGAGCACCTGCCGCAGCAAGCCAACATGACGTCACTGGTCGTTTTGACTTGACCAGCAGACTTCACTACAAGCCGATTGGCTGTAGAAACAGGTGATGTGCTTTATGCTCTATATCCAGCTGACCAGCTGAGTTGTAGGTGACTCAATCAGCTGGCTTGAGTTGAGCTCAGACCAGCTAATTCACACTGCTGCAACTTTTCTCTGCAACTCTCTAGAACGGTTTTGTCTCATTGCAAATCATTGGTGTGAACTGGGCTTTAAATACACTGAACAAAAATATAAACACAACACTTTTGTTTTCGCTCCCATTTTTCATGAGCTGAACTCAAAGATCTAAAACATTTTCTATACACACAAAAAACCATTTCCCTCAAATACTGTTCACAAATCTGTCTAAATCTGTGTTAGTGAGCACTTCTCCTTTGCCGAGATAATCCATCCCACCTCACAGGTGTGGCATATCAAGATGCTGATTAGACAGCATGAATATTGCAGAGGTGTGCCTTAGGCTGGCCACAATAAAAGGCCACTCTGAAATGTGCAGTTTTGCTTTATTGGGGGGGTCTGGGGGGGTCAGAAAACCAGTCAGTATCTGGTGTGACCACCATTTGCCTCACGCAGTGCAACACATCTCCTTCGCATAGAGTTGATCAGGTTGTTGATTGTGGCCTGTGGAATGTTGGTCCACTCCTCTTCAATGGCTGTGCGAAGTTGCTGGATATTGGCAGGAACTGGAACACGCTGTCGTATACGCCGATCCAGAGCATCCCAAACATGCTCAATGGGTGACATGTCCGGTGAGTATGCTGGCCATGCAAGAACTGGGATGTTTTCAGCTTCCAGGAATTGTGTACAGATCCTTGCAACATGGGGCCGTGCATTATCATGCTGCAACATGAGGTGATGGTCGTGGATGAATGGCACAACAATGGGCCTCAGGATCTCGTCACGGTATCTCTGTGCATTCAAAATGCCATCAATAAAATGCACCTGTGTTCGTTGTCCATAACATACGCCTGCCCATACCATAACCCCACCGCCACCATGGGCCACTCGATCCACAACGTTGACATCAGCAAACCGCTCACCCACACGACGCCACACACGCTGTCTGCCATCTGCCCTGAACAGTGAAAACCGGGATTCATCCGTGAAGAGAACACCTCTCCAACGTGCCAGACGCCATCGAATGTGAGCATTTGCCCACTCAAGTCGGTTACGACGACGAACTGCAGTCAGGTCGAGACCCCGATGAGGACGACGAGCATGCAGATGAGCTTCCCTGAGACGGTTTCTGACAGTTTGTGCAGAAATTCTTTGGTTATGCAAACCGATTGTTGCAGCAGCTGTCCGGGTGGCTGGTCTCAGACGATCTTGGAGGTGAACATGCTGGATGTGGAGGTCCTGGGCTGGTGTGGTTACACGTGGTCTGCGGTTGTGAGGCCGGTTGGATGTACTGCCAAATTGTCTGAAACGCCTTTGGAGACGGCTTATGGTAGAGAAATGAACATTCAATTCATGGGCAACAACTCTGGTGGACATTCCTGCAGTCAGCATGCCAATTGCATGCTCCCACAAAACTTGCGACATCTGTGGCATTGTGCTGTGTGATAAAACTGAACATTTTAGAGTGGCCTTTTGTTGTGGCCAGCCTAAGGCACACCTGTGCAATAATCATGCTGTCTAATCAGCATCTTGAGATGCCACACCTGTGAGGTGGGATGGATTATCTCGGCAAAGGAGAAGTGCTCACTAACACAGATTTATACAGATTTGTGAACAGTATTTGTGAGGAAATGGTCTTTTGTGTATACAGAAAATGTTTTAGAACTTTGAGTTCAGCTCATGAAAAATGGGAGCAAAAACAAAAGTGTTGCGTTTATATTTTTGTTCAGTGTATATAGTTTATGTGTGTTAAGAATCTCTTTGGTTCAGGATTATTCAGCTCTGTAAAAAAAGGAGTTCAGGACAGGAAGAGCTTTAAATAAAAGATGTGCAGCATGTGTACCATCACATTGCAGTGAAATATTGAAAGAAAAAAAGCTATGAACCTAAACTAACTTTACCATGTGGTTAAGGTAACACTTTAGAAAAGTCTGTTGAAATCTGTTGTTTTGTTGACCCATCCATTGCCACTGACCCCCTCCCCATGTGGACTTTGTAGCTCTATAACAACATCACCAGACTTTTTCCCTTGCTTCCGTCATGATTACTACAGTACAGCTGCTAGAGGACTTTGTCACCAGAAAGTAAAAATTAATGTTCTGAGGGGGACATGACTCCCTGTCCCCTGCGGCTATTGTGTGCATGATTTTAATGGGTTTAATAGGTCTGTATATATGTTCAGCTCTGTGTGATGAAAGTATTTGTGCATAAAGCCATATATGATGTATGTGTCAGCAGTATTTTGCATTGTCTGTACTGTAGAGTGTCAGGATTTAACTTGCTGCAGTCAACAGTGATTGCTCCTGTCTGTTTCCATCAAATCAAACCGCTCATAAAAACAGGATGCAGACAGCTCCATTCAAATTAGCCTCTTGTTTGTGAGGAGGGCACTGTACCTTTGATCTGTCTTCCCTGAGATATCTGAAAGGCTCATTACTGTACATCTAGAACGCAATATGGGCACATTTTTATTGCAGATGTATCATGGTAAGTGTGACGAATGCTGTGTACCCTTCTCAGGATTACCCCTGTGCATATCACTCACCATGATTCCTCAACACATGCATTCATTAGAAACCAACAGATCAAGGCAACATTGGTGAAAAACCAAAATGCTTGTATGCACTTTTGTCTAATATATCAATAATTCCTGTCAGTTACAGTGCAATATGATTTTCATAATTCTGGTTTGTAGAAATGAGACAAGCCTTTTCACTGACTCGCAAAAGCTCCATAGAGAGATAAAATGAGACATCAGTGTGCTGTTTATGATGTGTGAGTCTTACTGGGGCACTAAAATCACCATCTGCTGGTGGTGAAAGTTTATTCCCCTGGTGCACATGGCAGAGGCTTGCCGCTGAGGCCCCAGCAGTCCACGTCCCTCAGCTGTGTGTAATATGATGAACGGTGTGCCTCCTTGCTTTCTAAAACAACCCTCTGCTCTGCAGTGGGGGAGAAAATGCAACGTCAGGGCATTTCCACTAAGCACTGCCACAGTCCCTGACATCAGGGATCCATGAAGCAGTCAGGAAAAATTATGTTTCTCCACCTGAAAATGCCCTCATCACTCCATGTAAGATTGACTTTGACAAAAATGAGGGCACTTGTTTATGTTTCAGTCTGATTGTTATGGTTTTAGGAATATTTTGTAAAGCTTTTTTTTATTATTATTCTCAATCCTGATCAGATATTATAATGAAAAATCAGAGAGTTTTCACACAGTGTAATTTAGTTTTCAATTCAGTATTGTTATGCCTCACCTCCATGAGAGCATTAAGCAGCTTTCGGTTTCAGTGTATAAGTAGGTATATGGTGTATACCCACCTCTTTGGCTGGCTTTTTACAACAGACTCAACTATCAGCCGAAAAGCTGTTGAAATATATACTGTAGGAGTATTCCCACGTCCTCCTCTGTAACCTATCCATCTACCTTGTATTCCACCCACCTCATCAACTATCACAACACATTCTCACTCCGATGTTGTGGTTGTGTATCATGTTTTTTTTTGTCTGTGTGCGGAAGTCACCAGCCAAACACTGTTTTTCGACGACTTCGGAGTGAGACCAGGTTGACTACCACTGCACCACTGGTTATACTTACTATAATGTAGGCTATGTTCTGATTGTCATCTCCTATGGTTGAGTCTCACTTAACTCACTCAGCTATGCTACATTGCCCCCATGATCCCCAGTGGCACTGCTCCATTTCATCCATATCCGTAAGCTTTCAGAAAATGTGCTCAAATACAGACAAAATTAACAAAAAGTAAGGACAGAAGTCTCCATCTGTGTCTATATACGTATCTAATGTTGAGTGTAAATGAGCCCTAATACAACAGTCCTGCCACAAATCCTCCCTTGTAAAAGTTCTAATGTTCAGTTAATGTTGAAACTGTTTTGAGAAGTGTTGATTCAACTGTATGAACATTGTGAAGGTTGTAGTTTGTGGTGCTATTGAACTGCTTTGCAATTATATGGAGATATGTTTCTGCTATTTAGCCTACCCTCATTAATATAAATGGGGAGGACAAAATATATTTATAGAAACAGCTGTCAGTGTGACGCAACTGAATGGCACTGCAAACTGCAGCCTTTATAATGTTCATGTAGTCAAATCAACACCTCTCTGAAAAAGCACAGACTCAACATTAGAACATCCATGAAGCAGAGCATGTGAGCGGAGTGGGAGCGGAGCAGGGAGCGGGAGGATTTTGTGTTGAGCGAGGAGCGGCTATTTTTTTAAAAGGTGGAGCGGAGCCTTATCTCTCGCTCCAATTTCGCTCCGGTCGCTCATGCCCCATCCAGAATGCATCTTTGCACCTGCGCACACCCACATTATTTTCTTTCAAAACTATGGAGTTTACTGTGTACTTCAGAAAAGAAACTGAGAAGAGAAGCAGCGGTACCTTGGAGAACGGTCCCTAACTGCGGGGAGAGACGAGAGGGCTTCCCCGGAGAATCTACCAAGTTCATGTTTTATTGGTGCCGTAGCATTGTTCTGACCTCTCATTAGTCAGACGTCCCGTTATTCTGATATGTGATTATTACTGTAGCCTATTTGTGTACCATAGGGGATCAGCAACGCAACAAAAGTAGGCTACTGGTCGAGATACAAGTGTCATAGAGAGGAGAGAATGAAACACCATAACCTCCTGTTATTAACTCTGGTGTCGGGGTTGTGTGGGGAGCTCGCGGCGGTGCTGAATGGCTCCCGGCGGGCGTATTTCTGTCTTGATGGTGCGCCGCGACCGGCTCTGGGTCAGCTGGGAAAGGCCTGAGGCAGAGCAGGCTCACGGCTTATGTGTTTGTCACTTTCTTTTTCATTTTAACCCACACCATGATCTTTTCCTAACACTAACCAAGTGGTTTTTGTGCCTAAACCTAACCAGACCTTAACCACAGGGCATCATGAACAATGGGTTTAAAATGGTCGGAACAATGGGATGTCGGACCAATGGGCTGTCGGAAAAATGGGCAGATCCCGTTTAATTTGTGAATAGAAGATTAAAGGTTAGGGTAGTACGACGCAGTTGTTTTGAGCGGAGTGGTGAGCGAGTGGAGCGGGATAAAATTTATGATGGAGCGGAGTGAAGAATGCGCAGAACCAAGCGGAGTGGACGAGCGGCGCAAAGTGACAGGTCTGCGAGTGAGGAGCGGAAATTTTCAAACGCTCCGCTCCGCTCACATGCTCTGCCATGAAGGAAGATTTGTTGCAGCATTGTTGTTTTACACTGCATTGGTTTTAGCTTGGTGGATCTAATAAACTGGAAACTATTTGTTTGTTTTTGCCTCAGTCTTTGCTGTGTCCTTTGGTGCCTTCTGGCCTGGGTGTCTTTATTAGAGACAAGTCTTTCCGGTATTACAAGTAATTCCAAAAACATTGGGATGCTGTATGTTAATAAAAACAGACTGCAATGACTTGCAAAACCATCTTGACCTATATTCAAATAGATACTGTCCAAAGACAAGATAGAGGCAGGGTACACCCTGGACAGGTCGCCAGACTATCACAGGGCTGACACATAGAGACAAACAACCATTCACACTCACATTCACACCTACGGACAGTTTAGAGTTATCAATTAACCTAGTCCCCAATCTGCATGTCTTTGGACTGTGGGAGGAAGCCGGAGTGCCCGGAGAGAACCCACGCTGACACAGGGAGGCATGAGGCGACAGTGCTAACCACCACACCACCGTGCCACCCTGATAAATTTTATTGTTTTTTGTAAATATACACTCATTCTGAATTGGATGACTAGAACATGTTCCAAACAAGTTGGTACAGCAGCATGTTTACCTCTGTTGTTATGAGGAAAATTGATATAACACACTCAGTAATCGTTTGGGAACAGAAGACACTAATTGTTGAAGTTTTGAAAGTGAAATGCTTTCCCTTTCTTGCTTGTTGTCATATTTTGAGCTTCATAATGTACAACACATTCTCAGTGGGAGACAGATCTGGAGGCAGGTCAGTCTAGTACCTGCACTTTTTTTACCACAAAGCCACACTGTTGGAACACGAGCAGAATGTGTCTCATTGTCTTGTTGGAATAAGCAGGGACGTCCCTGAAATTAACGTCGCCTGAATGGCAGCAAATGTTGCTCCAAACCCTGTATGTACCTTACAGCATTCATGATGCCTTCATAGATGTGAGAGTTACCCATGATGCCATAGGCACTAACACACCCCCATACCGTCACAGATGCTGGCTTTGAACTTTGAACTGGAACAATGTGGATGGTCGTTTTCCTCTTAAGCTCGAAAGACACAACGTCTATGATTTTCAAAACAATTTGAAATGTGGATTTGTCAGACCACAGCACACTTTTTCACTTCATGTCAGTCCATCTCAGATGAGCATGGGCCCGGATAAGTCTGAGGTGTTTCTGGATGTTGTTGATGTATGGCTTTCATTTTGCATGGTAGAGTCTTGACTTGCATTTGTAGCTGCAGCAACGAACTGTGTTTACTAGAGTGTTCCTGAGCACACGTAGTAATATCCCTTATATAATCATGTTGATTTTTAATGCAGTGCAGACTGAGGTGTCAAAGGTCACGGACATACAATGTTGGTTTTCAGCCTCACCCTCACTTGCAGAGATTTCTCCAGATTCATTTAATCTTTTAATGATATTACAGATTGTAGATGGTGAAATCCTTGCAACTGTGTGTTGTGAAATGTTGTTCTCAAGCTGTTGGACTGTTTGCCCTCACAGTGTTTCACAGAGAGGTGAACCTCATGGCATCCTTGCTTTTGAATAATTGAGGATGCCCCTTTCATACCCAAACATGATACTACTTAACCTGTTTATCTGTAGAATGTTCCAGTTTTTGTTTGAACAGTCCACAGCATTCCCAGTCTTTAATTGCCCTGTCACAACTTTCTGGAACGTGTTGCAGGCATCAAATTCAGAATGAGTGTAGCCTATATTTACAAAAACAAATAGCTAAGTTTATTAATTTGAACACTGAATATCTTGTCTTTCTACTGTATTCAATTAAATATAGGATTTGCAAGTCATTTCATTTTGTTTTTATCTATGTTTTACACAGTGTCCTAACTTTTTGGGTATCTGGGTTGTAGTGCAAATGACTTGTCAGAATGTGGAGTATTTGCCCTTCACTGCTGCATATGCAAACTAATTTCTTGGAAGTATAAAATTCCTTCCAGCACATGTTTTTGTCTTAGTAGTACTTCTTGTAGCATAGCATACCCTACACCAGGTGCTTTAGGAGCTCATAGGTTGAATCACTGCCATTTTTGATTATTTAGTGAAACCAACAAAATACATTGACTGATATGGAAATATTTGGGATTATACTTAAATTCTAGCATGGATTTAGAGTTTTGAGATGTTTGACATATGTTAATGACACACCCACTGAAAGCCAGCTTCCTCTGCCATTTGGCTGCCTGAATAGATTATTTGGCAGAAAATCCAACCCAGTGACATAAGCTTCATTTGAGAAAAGGTCACGCAAAAAAGACAGCACTCCCCGAGACTCAGGTACTACTCCACTGCTATTTACCTGGCATTTACTGCTGGCAATGTATTCTGAGTCATGTTTAAATATCAAGCACCTCTTGTAAATATTCATGACGATTGCCCATACCAACAGGACAAGAGTATGCTCAGGAACATCTAATGAATAACTGAAGCCTCATGAATAATGAACAGCTCTTCCCCCACTGCTTTAGTTTCAGGTAGAAACTCTGCAGACAGCGGGAAGTGTCGTCCTCTTTGTTGTCGTGATAATGCATAGTTCCAGTGGCCACGGCAGAGAGACGCCTCTGACCTGAAGAATAGTCTCTCCACTTTGCCTCTGCTGTGTTAATGACTCTGTTTGACCGCTCTCTCCTGTACATGAATTGCTGGAAGATTAGCTGCCTCATTCTCCCTCTGTGGCCCCTATTGCTGCCAACTTTAATGGCTGCTCTTTGCTCGTCAGATAGATGTGGGCTCACTGAGGGGGAACAGGATTACCTTTGCTTCAGAAGGGTGTTTATGGATAAAAGCTCAGACTGCTCACTTCACTCCCTTTATCTGTGTGTACAATAGATGCCGGAATCAAGATACATTTCTCTGGCCTTAAAGTCATAACTACCTGGTTATTCTTTTATATGGAGGTTATCAATGATGTGTGGACATGTTGAACTTGCTGAATACATTTGGTGTTTTTTTTTTATCTGAATAGACCGACATTCTACACGATTCTACTGGGTTTTCTAGAATAAAACAATTGTCAGAAAAATCTCACCCAGCCATTCTCACTGGATTCTGTAATATTTTAGACTATAGTCTCTGTTGGGGGATGGTAAGACAGCTGTCGATACTCCTCCCTCTGGAGCTGGCAGACAGGCAAAGTGTCTCTGCTGAAAAAGACATGGCTGCTATCCCATCAGCCTGCAAATGGCTATGTTCAAACCCAGACGGTCATATGAACAGCATCTCTCCAAAGTTTTCAAAATCTGAACTAAATTATAACTCACTGTATTTACTTCATGCACACATATATATGAATTCATATTCATAAATACCTTAAACAATTTATCTTAACTGATTAACTAATTAATAGTTTAAGCACTATGTAGAAAGACTGTGTGTTTGTGTATTCCTTCCCTTTACTCCAGACTGAAATATCTAAACATCTACAGGATGGATCACCATGAGATTTATACAGACATCTGTACAGATAATCATGGTCTCCAGAAGATTAATCCTACTGCCTTTAAGATACCTTGACTTTTCCCTAGCCCCACCAGCAGATTTAAGTCTTCACAAGTCTTATGAAATATCTCAATATGTAGAAGATGGATTAACACAGAATGTGGTACAAATGTTGAACAGGGACAATACACAAAGACCACTAACCTTATATAAAACAAGGAGATATGCAATGTACAGGGTTTTTGAAAAATGTTCACCTGTAGTCCCAGGGTAGGTATGTTGTAGTGTTGTGTCATTTGAAAACATTTCATTCAAAAACAAATGAATAATTTGGGGGTATAAAGTGAATTGAATCACTTCCTGAAACAAGCTGTTCATTTTTCAGTTTAGTTGAGCTTTTAGTCAGCTTTGAGTGAATGTGCAGGGATTCAGTGACTCACTCCTTTCACTGTGAGGGAATGGTGCATGTTCAGTGATTAGTTCACTGAAAACACTACATAATGAACGTGAGACCTGACTAAGAGACAGTTGTTGAGTCACTCCAGCTCACCACTCCCTCCTTAAAGCGTCAAAGTAAGAAGTAGTGTCAAATATTTTAATTAGTAATCTGGTGTCACAAAAATACAGTTGTGCCATGCTGTACAATGGTATCGGTTTAGGCGGGACTACACACAGTCAGAGCCCCGGTCGAGCCCTGAACTATTCAGTGAATGGCTCTTGAACAAATCTTTAAACAGATTCTAATGATTTAGTACATTGAAAAGAGCTGCTTTTCACATCACTGGTAGGTAGAATATTTAAATGGAAAGGGAAATTAGACCTTAAAAGAGGATTAGACATTAAAAGAGTTAAGGTAATAAAAGTATACAAACACATTCATGCCCACAGCCCCAAGCCTGAAATAAAAAACCCCCACCACGCATTTTGAAATTCTGCACAGGAGTCGTTTCGTCATTTATTCAATCATTTATTAAATTTCTGTAACCACTTATTCTGTTAGGGGTCGCGGGGGGCTGGAGCCTATCCCAGCTGACAGTGGGCAAGAAGTGGGATACATCCTTGACAGGTTGCCAGACTATCACAGGGCTGAAAAGCTGGAGTACTTAATAATAATAATAATAATAAATTCTATTTGTAACACACTTTATATTTAACGAAAAATCTCAAAGTGCTACAACAGCAAGAAAAGAAAAAAANGGGGCTGGAGCCTATCCCAGCTGACAGTGGGCAAGAAGTGGGATACATCCTTGACAGGTTGCCAGACTATCACAGGGCTGAAAAGCTGGAGTACTTAATAATAATAATAATAATAAATTCTATTTGTAACACACTTTATATTTAACGAAAAATCTCAAAGTGCTACAACAGCAAGAAAAGAAAAAAATAAGTTAAAACAAGAGTTAAAAGCAGTTATCAACGTAAACACGAGCAAAAATTACAGATTAAAAGATTTTTTAAAAAGGTACGTTTTAAGGCCCTTTTTAAAACAATCAATTGACTGTGGAACCCTCAGGTGTTCTGGGAGGGTGTTCCACAGTCGAGGAGCAGAGGAGCAGAAGGCTCGATCTCCCAGTGTGCGGCTCTTAGTCCTTGGGGGGAGAAGTCTGTGGCTGTTGGTGGAGCGGAGTGAGCGTGCTGAGGTCTGGGGGGTGAGGAGTTCTTTGAGGTACTGGGGGGCGTTGCCATGGATGCACAGGAATGTGAGGAGGGAGACTTTGTAGTCGATCCGAGCGGAGATGGGTAGCCAGTGTAGTGAGTGAAGAATGGGTGTGATGTGCTCATATTTACGTACTCTCAGCAGGATTCTAGCGGCGCTGTTTTGAATGTGTTGTAATTTCTGTATGCTCTTGCTGGGAATCCCGCTGAGAAGTGCGTTACAGTAGTCGAGTCTGGAGGAGACAAAGGCGTGGACGAGCTTCTCTGCATCTCTTAAGGTGAGTGTGGGACGAAGTCTGGCTATATTCCTCAGGTGGAGAAATGATATTTTGCAGAGGTGATTTATGTGGGCCTCAAAGGTTAGCTGGGGGTCGAACCTGACACCAAGGTTAGTGACTGTTGATGATAGAGGGATGTCCTTGCCAGAGAAAGTAATGCAGGTTATGGAGGAGTTTCGAATCTGATGAGGGGAACCAATGAGGATGGCTTCAGTTTTCGAGCTGTTCAGCTGGAGAAAATTATGTCTCATCCACGCCCTTATCTCCTCCAGACATGCAGTGAGCATGGAGAGAGGTGATACTGCTGATGGTGATGGATGAGTGTCCGTTTTGATGTATAATTGCGTGTCATCTGCGTAACAGTGGAAAGATATCCCGAAGCGTCTGATGACTTTACCGAGGGGGAGCATGTAGAGAATAAACAGGATGGGTCCAAGCACCGATCCTTGTGGAACCCCGCAGCCAACAGCATGTGAGCGAGACCTTGATCCTCCCATGGCAACGTATTCTGACCTGCCAGTGAGGTAGGACTCAAACCAGCTCAATGCTGTGCCTCTGAGGCCAACAGAGTCATGTAGATGCTGGAGCAGTATGTGATGGTCGACCGTATCAAATGCTGCAGATAGGTCGAGGAGGATGAGGAGGGATGGTGAACCAGAATCAGCAGTCATCAGCAGATCATTTGTAACTCTCAGTAAAGCTGTTTCCGTGCTGTGGGCGGAGCGGAAGCCAGATTGAAACTTTTCAAAGATGTTGTTGTGTTGGAGGTGATCCTGTAGGTGGCCGGCAACTACTTTCTCTAGAAGTTTGGAGAGAAATGGCAAATTGGATATGGGCCTGTAGTTTGCAAGTACCTGAGGGTCAAGGGTGGGTTTCTTGAGAAGTGGTTTGATAATGGCTGTTTTTAGTGCAGATGGTATATGGCCAGTCTGAAGAGATTGGTTTATAACTGTGGTAATCAGAGGACAGAGGGCAGAGCTGTGCGCTTTCACCAGGGCAGTGGGAAAGGGGTCGAGGGCACAAGTGGAGGGTTTCATCCCTTTAATGATGTCTTGCACCTCAAGTTGAGTGATTTCTGGAAAGGAGCAGAGGGGCGACGTGATACCAGTCTGAGGGTTGACAGCTGGAACAGACAAGGGGGAAGGAACGGAGAGGGATGAGCGAATAGTATCAATTTTGGTTGTAAAAAAGTCCATGAAGTTATTACAGTGATCTTGTGTAATTCCTGTAAGTGGAGGGTTTTGAGGTTGAAGGAGGTGGCTTATAGTGGAGAACAATTGCTTGGAGTTTCCAGGACTGCTTTGGATGATGTTGGAGTAGAACTGTGACCGAGCGTCTTTGAGGGACTTGGAGTAAGTCTTTTGGTGGTCCCGATACGCCAGCTTGTGGACAGTAAGTCCAGAAGCCTTGTATCGGTGCTCAAGGGCACGTCCAGCTGCCTTCATTTTCCGCAGCTCACTTGTATACCAGGGAGCAGAGCAGGAGAATGTTTCTGTCCTGACTTTGATGGGTGCATGGAAATCCAGAATGTTTCTCAGGGTTGTATTGTAGAAGTCCACTGTTTCAGTGACTGATGACATAGGCACAAGGTGGAGGTGTTTGAGGTCAGAAGCCAAATTTTTTGTGTCAATGTTTTTCAGGTTTCTGANATTGTAGAAGTCCACTGTTTCAGTGACTGATGACATAGGCACAAGGTGGAGGTGTTTGAGGTCAGAAGCCAAATTTTTTGTGTCAATGTTTTTCAGGTTTCTGAAACATATTTCACATTTAGGCTTGATATGTGATGACAGAAAATGTAACTCCACAGAGATTACCTTATGGTCAGACACACCCATATCATACACAGAAGGTGCACTTACGGGGGCAGAGTCAAAACTTGGAGAAAACCCAAACTGACACAAGGAGAACATGTAAACTGTTTTGGCCTTGAACAGCCACCCCGAGTTTGAACTAGGAACCTTCTTGTGAGTGGCTATGGATACTGGTTCCGAAGTGGAGCAACCATCAGTCACCTCCTCTACAAGGGTGACATCACGTTGTATGCCAGGAGTGAGCGAGCACGTTTACATGCACACTAATAAACCGATCATTATCTGATTTCTGGAGTTACCTGATTATTCAAGTGGTTATGTAAACAGCATAATCCGATAGGCTTTATCAGATAAAAGCCATTATCTGATTATGAGAAATCAGATAAACACATCTAGCTTTTTCCCCAATAGTCAGATTATTCGGTGCATGTATACCCTTTAATCTGGTTTCTTTCGGGTTTTGCTGTTTTATACTCCCACTCCACTATATTTTAGAGGGAAATATTGTACTTTCTACTCCACTTCGTTAATCTGACAGTTTTTGTTTCCTTTCAGATAAAGATTTTACATAAAATAATATATTTTTATATTCTCAGTGTTTAAATTGTCACTTTTATTTTATCTTACTTATATGTTATGCACTTTGTGTGACAAGTTTATATACAATACACTTGTATATTGCACTTTGCAGTACTTTTACTATGAATCTACCCAAAGTATGTAAAATTGGCTCCACATTGATAAACTACACATTAGAATGCTCTCACATGTATTTGTTAATGATAAAAACAAACAGTACTCTAAGAATATAAGCTGTCAGCATGATGAGTGCTTTATTTTGCAAATATATGACTTGCGTACTTTTCGAGGTTTTTCAAGGATATGAGTACCTACTGTAACAGGAAGTTTGAGTTTTATGTCATGTACTTGGGGAGAAATCCAACTGAAGGACTGAATCATGTAAACCAGGTTTTTCTGATTATCAGTTTATTGAAGTGCATGTAAACGCGTCAAATCGGATTATTACCATTACCTGATTATTCCCAGTTATCTAATTATTGTGCGCATGTAAACGTGCTCATTGACTCACTGATCCACCTCTCCAGGATCTACAGCAATGACATCGGAATGTCATTCGGACTAGATAAGTATGGTCTTATGGTGTGCAAGGGAGGGAAGACGATCTGAATCAAAGGAGTAAACTACCAGAGGTCAGCATTGCAAATGTTCAGGACAGCTACAGCCAAATACCTACACAGAGTGAGGCAGGTCTTGAAAGGTCAGCTGAATGGAAAGAACAAGGTCCGAGCCTTCAACATGTACACCCTGCCAGTCATCAGATACACCGCTGGTATAATAAGCTGGCTGACATCAAGAAATCCTACCAGTGGCAAGACAGCACAGAAGCACTAATCATGGCAGCACAGGAACAGGCACTTAGTACAAGATCAATAAAAGAAGGGGTCTACCACACAAGACAGGACCCAAGGTGCAGGGTGTGCAAAGATGCTCCAAAGACAGTTCAGCACATAATAGCGGGGTGTAAAATGCAGGCAGGAACAGAGTACATGGAATCCCATAACAAAGTGGCTGGTATAGTGTACAGGAACATCTGCACTGAGTGTGGGCTGGAAGTCCCAAGGTCAGAATGGAAGAAACCTCCTAAGGTGGTTGAGAATGACTGAGCTAAGATCCTAGGGGACTTCCAGATCCAGACTGACAAACTGGTGATGGCTAACCAACCGAACATAGTGTTGATGGACAAACAACAGAAGAAGGCAGTGGTAATAGATGTACCAATCCTGAATGACAGAAACATCAGGAAGAAGGAACATGAGAAGCTCAAAAAATACCGGGGGCTGAAAGGGGTACAAGAAAAGATATGGGAAGTAAAGGCAACATTGGGGCCAGTGCTAATCGGAGCACTTGGGGCTGTGACCCCAAAACTGGGAGAGTGGCTCCAGCAGATTCCAGGTATAACATCTGAGGTCTATGTCCAGAAGAGCGCAGTCCCAGGAACAGCAAAAATACTGTGCAGAACCCGAGCTGTAAGGACCCGAGCTTGAGGAAGACACACCACCACCCCATATATATATGCATATATGTATATATATATATATATACATATGCATATATATATATATATATATATACTGAAGAGCAGTGGTCCCATATATATAAAAAACTCCCGACAGGGGAATAGAACTAGAAGGGAGGGAGTTGTTTTCCCAGTATTCACCGGCTCATTATACATTATCCCGCTTATTACACGGCTAATTATCAGTTGAATAGACAGAATATTGATTAATTATACATTTTGTAAGCGGTAACGGCTACTTTAGCCCGATAAAAAAAGTAACTGTTGTCAGGGCAGCGTCCCTATAGCAA
>NC_065507.1:40739597-40787435 GCF_006386435.1 Epinephelus moara | reverse complement strand
AACCAGACCTTAACCACAGGGCATCATGATGATTTCGGAACAACGGGACTTCGGAACAATGGGTTTAATATGGTCGGAACAATGGGATGTCGGACCAATGGGCTGTCGGACCAATGGGCAGTTCCCGTTCAACCCACAACCAGCAGGATTCGCCGTTATTGGACAGCGCGTGCCGTTATTGGATGGTGCATGGACACTCACTCTCTTGCGACTGGACTTTGAACTTACCCCACAGTAGTGGTACCGTGAGGTACCGTAGTACTACGGTACTCCAACATTATGGTATCATATGTACTGTGGAGTTTTAGTGCCGCGGTCTACCGTTGGTACCAGTATACCGTGCAACACTAGTGTGAGAGAGAGTGTGCGTGTCTGTGTGTGTGTGTGTGTGAGAGAGAGAGAGAGAGTGTGCGCGTCTGTGTGAAATTATGACTGAGTTAACGAGTTGTTTTCCGACATGAGGGGGTATTCTTGAATTTTTCCAGTCAGTTTTTCTGATTATGCCGACGTCACTTGAACGCAGCATTCACTGCAGGCCATTCAGGTCTCATAGTGGGAGCGGGGCACTGCCGTGCTGACAAAATTATATATGTGATTGGGGCTATTCGTCATGATATCGGACTTATTGGAATGACGTAATAATTTCCTGTTATCGGGCCGATAATTATCGTGCATCCCTAGTTGCTTCAGAATTACCAAATTGCATTGACTTTTTTTTATTCACAGGTTTGATCACTATTCTCTCCTGATTTAGTTACCACTAAGTCAAGGCTAGCTCTGTGTAGTATTGGGCTTTTGGGCCATTCTTTTGGCATGCTTCAATAAAATCTGTTTAGAAACTATATTTAAATCATCATACGCCTGCTCACAGGGTTATCTAGGCTGTAACAGTGTCATTCATTTAGCTTTATTTCATTCTCAGTGAGCTCTAGATCTTTCTTTGAAATAAAAGAGATATTGGGACTCTTCATTTTTTGATTCCGGTGTTGTATCATTGTCAGCTTTCTAACAGCTAGTGTGATATTATTATCTGAGGGACCACTGATTAAGTTGTATTTTTTTGTTATAGAGCTCCTAAGTCACGCCCCTTCCGGTAGACCCTCATCGGACCTCTAGGCTCGGAAAATATGAATGGGAGTCAGTCAGAGAAAATTATCATTTTCTGGTCCCAGTCATTAAATGCCTTGGATTACACAAATGTTTTGTGTGGGTCTAAATGATATTTTTTCATGTTAAGATGATAGTTTATTGTATGATTCTCCAGTTAAAGGCTGTGGAAACAACGTAATGACGAACATCATCACACTTTCCCTCCACTTCTCAACTCACAGTGCTGCTGCTGCGTCTTCTGCCACGATCTACGGAGCCATCAGATCAAGATGCCGTGTGTTTCATACCCGAATGTCACCATTCCAACAAGAACAGCTGTTCTTTCTTTCGATTTTCTTTTGAGGCGAAGTGTACCAGAGACACAGCCATGTTCTGAGTGCGAGTGGTGACGTGTACCATACGCGTCGAGCAGTAGCGATTGCTCTAAGACTGCAAAGGAAGCTCAGCTTCCCCTAAAATGTCAAAAAAATAAGTGGTCAAATATGTACTGTTGTGTTTACATTTCATTGACTAAATATGCGCTAGAACGCGTTCAACTTTTGTTCAGAATCAGCTACTTATCACAGGTCACTGACGCGACTTTCTTCTCATTCATTCCCGTAGCGTCACAGTGCATTAAACAGTGGAAGCTCAGCGTCCAAAGACTTCAATGGGGAAGCATAGAGTGGGTTGTTCCACTGCAGCGAAACTAGACAGTCATTGGATAAATGCTCGGTTTTGTCCCGCCCATCGGACGCTCAGCGTCTCTGGGGGTCTATGGGGCAGTGGGCTGGCCTCGGCTGGCCTGGACGCTGGGCTTCTGCATGATGATTGGATGATCTGTCTGAGGCTGAATCCCTTTTTGATTGACAGCGAAATGAGCGAATCAGCGATCTTGAAATATAAACCACCACCGGAGCATTTTTCAAGTTTCATTCCGTTGTTCCGAGTTGATCTGGAGACTTTTCCAATCCTCTTAGTGACTTTTTCTTTGTTAAAAACGACTAGCGACAAATCTAGCATCTTTTTCTGGTGTTAATGGTGACTGTACTCGTGTTTGGAGACTCTGACTTCTGTCGCTCTGCAGTTACTGTCCCCAACGAGCAGCGAGTGCTGCTGTGAGCCGCTCCACCGTCCCAAAGCACTCACAGGCGGTCACACTAGCCTCGCGCAGCAGCCCCAGAGGGTAGAATTTACGTATAAATAAACGGACACATATTATGATGTAGGCCAAAAATGAGCTTCCCCTCCTTGAAAGACCAGCAGCCGCCACTGGCGTCGAGAGCAGCGACGAGATGTAGTCCACAAAGCGCTCTCATACAAAACCTAACAGTATCAAACTTCTTCCCGCTAAATTGTAGCCTTCTTTGCACGAAAAAATATATTAAAAATTCACAAACAACATATGTGAAATTCATGGCACAATTCAAACGGGACTAGAAAATAATTTTCATCTAGCCATTGAAATATATTATGAGAAATCAATTTTTAAGGTCCCATGTACCGGAAACGGAAACACCAACTTACTTGCTCTATTGTGTCTGCTTTATTTGTAAAATCAGATCCAGTAGTGTTTGTAGAGATTTTTTGGTATTGCAGATTCATATGTCAATCCAGACTAGGCGGTGTGAATTGTGGCTCCGCCCTGCCTCTGCATAAGTATGTTTGTGAATGTTCATCGTGAACATACAGCGATGAGAGGAGAAGGAAGAGACGAAGGAGAAACATGAAAAAAAGTTTCTGGTGGGTTCTGATTTCAGTCAGACTGAGTTCACACACACACACACACACACACACACACACACATACATACACATGCATGCACACATGCACGTGCGCACACATGCACGCACACACACACACACACACACACACACACACACACACACACACACAGGCCCACAAACACATGGCCTGTTTCCTGCTAGCTTACAGCTAACTTATGGACAATTGGTCCATTGGCTGTGTAGGGGTGAATAAAAACAGACTTTCTGTCTGAGGAAATCATTAGTTTTATTGTAAGATGAAGTGTGTGTTATATCTTACTTCACAAACATCAGATCTGCATCACATAAGGGAAAAACAACAGCGACGCAGGGACATTTTTCGCTGCAGTGTGAACATGACGGTAGAAAGCTCCAGCATGCAGGTCACACCTGGTCATGGTGTAGAGAGAGGAAAATAAGCTGACCTCTTCTCACTGGGCAGTAGCATGGCTGGACAGTTCTGCAGGAAGCACGCAGAGCCCATTTGTTAAAATAACTTATTGCACCTTCTTTGGAATAATGTTGAAATCACCAGTTACTCAAACTTCTTGTCCAGTGTTGTTAGACATTCTGATGTTATGTTAGCTAATAAATAAATGAGCCACACAGGAAAGAAAGTTGTTCGATGTGAAGTATTAATATATTTACATGTGATTACCATAAATTTACAATCACTGTCTGTTGTCACATACATGCCTTGTGTTATATAATAAGACAACCATGCCTACTGAGGCAGAACAAGAATAAACTATGAATAAGCAATGTGCCTACTATTTATACCCAGAGCATATAGTGAAAAATAAAACCTTGATTAGATGTTTTTCCCTAATTCCCCTGTCCTGGCAGACAGGTCTGCACTGCCAGAATAAGTTCAGGAGGAGCCGCTTGGGCAATCTATCCTTGGTTCTGAAAGGAAATGCATTCAGCCTGACCGCATGTCTAATGGAGGCAGCCGCGACACTATTGCTTATTAAGACAAATAAGCCCCAGTGCCAGAGCAAAGGTGCAGAGGGGCCTTAATGTGATGCTGTTATTAGGAGGCAACAGAACTGAGCCACTTGCCTTACTTCACAGTGCATCCAATAAAGTTGCTCTACTCTGATCTGAAGGGAATGGAAATATCTGTCACTATGCTGTGTACTGCTTGTTCTAAATCCTGCTAATTACTGTCTCGCACACTTCTGGCTGCCTAAAAAAGGAAGTGAACAAAGAGAGGAATACACCAATTTTTGTGAAGCAGGTCTATTGTCAGTCTGATGCCCTGCTAGTGTCCTCAGGAGGTTGAAGCATTTAGTACACTCCATAATACAGAAAGGTTGGACTGAACAACCAACATCTTGGTCCAGTTATACCACCATTTAAAACAATGTCATTTTGAAACTAGTCCTGGCATATAGTAGAATGCCCTATTGCCCGCAAATGCTTCCTCGGCCCATATTATTTGACGACAGACAGATGAATGTTACCATGTGACTTTCTGGCATGTCCATGGCTTTACCTGTTGTGCTACGTAAAATGTAGAGGAAAGTCCATATGATCATTTTGCATTTAAAAAAAAAAAAAAAAGTTTATCCTCTTGGGACCAAGAATGTGAGTAGAAATTTCTTAGCAGTCTGACTTTTATTATATGCAGCTCAATTTTGCAAAAAAAATTATTAAAGAAGTTATTTAAATTAACAAATGCATTTTGTGGGAAATGTGTTGCCAACTTAACTTTAACAAAATAAGTGAATATTTCTATTGAACATTTGACACACAGTTAACTGCCAATGCAAAATGGTGATACTGAACATATCATAGGTTACAAGATTGTAATTCTAGCTGTATAAGCACAAGCAGAGCCTTATGCTGGACTCTCTGAACAATACTCTCCTCCCATCACAAGCACACATCCACTCACTGTAGAAGGAGGGTTATAATATTTAAACCTTTACTCTATTTCACACAGGCCCCACCCTCAACTGGACTCTATGGATATATTGAATGGAACCTGATAAATGTGCTTCCTGTAGTGATATAACATATAGCTACCACAGGAGGCTTAAGTTAGTTGCCATTTCCCAACTGCTGGTCAGTGGGCTAAATCCCTGATTGCTGTAGAGAAAGAGGATGACAGATAGCATTGTTTACTGCCTTATATGCTGTGGGGTCCACATGTAATTTGGGTAGGCACGTCCTGATTGGCCAGCTACATTTATGCAATTCTCAGTGGGCGATACATGCTTTTTTTTTCTCTTTCTTTTTTTTTTATAACCAAATTTTATTCAACATTTCTGCAGGTGTAACAAGGTAGTATTACGCAACTATATTTTTTCCCAGTAAACAGTTGCAATATAAACAGAGAGTAATATTACAAAAGTAATCAGCAAAATGAATAAATACATAAATATGTTAAGGAAGAGTGAAAGATAATCAAACAACAGAAAACATAAACAACAGCAACAAAAAACAACAACAGCAAAAAAAAAATAAAATAAAAAAATAACTGTAATGTGATATATAGTCAGTGTGTACTTCCTGGAATACTACTCAGCCAATCGTACCATGAAATTTTAGTCCAGTGAGATAGATTGCATTCTTTGGAAGTAAGAGATGAGAGGCTGCCAACACCTGTAAAATTTGTCTGTTGAACCACGAATGGTGAATTTGATCTTTTCCAGTTTTATGAATGACAATAGGTCCCGCAGCCAAGATGTATTTGAGGGGGGTGAGCGACTCTTCCACAGGAGGAGAATCCGACGACAGGTGATTAATGAGGCAAAGGAGAGAATATTAACTTGTTTAGCAGTCATTCAAGCTCCTTCCTCAGGGATACTGAAAATGGCAATTTGAGGTGATGGGACTAATGTCAGCTCTAGTACCTCTGACATAAAATTAAAAAAGGACCTCCAGTACTCTGCCAAATTTGGGCATAACCAAAACATATGAGACAGGTCTGCCGGCGCCTGAGAGCACCTATCACAAGTATCAGAGAGATTTGGGTAAATCCTTGATAATCTGGCTTTACTATAGTGGATCCTGTGAAGTACCTTAAACTGAATGAGGCTAAGCCTTGCGCAGGAGGAGGAAGAATTTATTGCATGTAATGCATCGTCCCACCACTCCTCAGTCAAGATGTTGCCCAGTTCAGCCTCCCAACTAGTCTTGATCTTACGCAGGGCTGGGGCTGAGGTTGTCCTTGATAAAAGATTAAAAATAAAGGAGATATGTCCCTTTGATAAATCATCAACTGGAAGAAGATGGTCAACACCTGAGGGCGGCGGAGCTTGTGGCAATATTGAGGAGTTGGATTTGACAAAGTTGCGAATTTGAAAGTATCTAAACAAGTCAGACTGCTGAAGGTTGAATGTGGAGCATAACTGTGAAAAGCTAGCAAAGAGACCATCAATATAAAGGTCACCTAGGCAGGACAGGCCTTGTCTGCTCCAGGAAGCAAACTTTGAATCGATCCTGGCTGGTTGAAATAGTTGATTGTTACAAATAGGTGTAGCTAATGGTAAAGAGATCCAACCGAATTGAAGTCTAACCTGCTGCCAAATTCTCAGAGTGTTAATAACCATGGGGTTGGTGGAGTATAGTCTAGGTTTAAGTGGAAGGCTGCTATATACCAAGGCTTTTAATGATGAGGAAAGACAGGAGCTAGCTTCTAGGTGAACCCAAGTGCTATCTGTGTCTGAGATCCAGAGTGCAATTTTGTGTAAGGTGGCTGCCCAGTAATATAACTGAAAGTTGGGTAAACTGAGTCCTCCCTGTGATCTTCCCCTCTGGAGGAGGGATTTATGAATTCTTGGATTTTTACCTCCCCATATAAAATTTAAAATCATTGAATCCAATTGACAACAAAAGCATTTAGGTAAGAAAATGGGTAGACATTGGAATAAGTATAAATATTTTGGAAGCACATTCATTTTAATAGATTGTACTGTACCTATAAAAGAGAGAGAGGTAGGTTGCTCCATCTTTGTAGATCTGACTTTACCTTGATTGACAAAGATGTAAAATTTTCCTCTTGAAGAGAGTGGATGGAGCTAGTGATAATGATTCCTAAGTATTTAAACCTAGTTGTGGATAGTTTGAAGGGTATACTAGATTGTGGTATTTCACGGGCTAACTGGTTAATAGGAAAGCATTCGCTTTTCTGTATATTTAGTTTGTACCCAGAGAAGGTGCCAAAGGATTTGAGAGTAGATAAAATATGTGGGATGGAAACTACTGGGTTGGAAACATAAAGGAGCAGGTCATCTGCGTACAAGGACACCTTGTGCTTGATTCCGCCTCTACTTATACCTGAGAACATTGTATTATCTTTAAGAGCAGTTGATAAGGGTTCAATAGTAACAGCAAAAAGGAGGGGGGAAATCGGGCATCCCTGTCGCGTGCCGCGCTAGAGTGGGAAGAACTGTGATCGTTGAGTATTGGTACATACACAAGCTTGTGGTGAAGAATATAGTGAGCGTATCCAGGAAATAAATTTTTCTCCAAATCCAAATTGGTTCAGTGTAAAAAATATATGACCCCACTCAACCCGGTCGAAAGCTTTTTCCGCGTCAAGCGAAATAACCATCTCTGAGCTAGAAAGATGTGCCGGGGAGTGAATGATGTTGTGAAGTCTCTGTATGTTTGTATATGAATGGCGATTTTTAATAAACCCTGTTTGGTCCGTCGAGATAATAGAAGGTAAAACAGTTTCAATTCTACAAGCTAAGGCCTTAGCGAGGAGTTTATCATCTACATTAAGGAGAGAAATAGGTCGATGCGATACATGCTTTTGACTAGACGTTTTGCTTAACTAAAGACTGATGACTTTCTCCCTGATTTTGTGTTTAGATGGGTGGATACAATTTCAGAGTTCAGTAACGTTTAAGAGTTTCAGAGCAGGGCGGTCCTTCGGTGGCTCACTGAACTCTTGTGCTTGTAAACATAGTCCGACTAGAAACACGTGTAGCAGTACAAAATGGCTCAAGTCGCTGTAAGTCCTTCATTTCCACAATCTTGTGGACTGAGCACACGTTTGATAAAATGGAGTTAAATCTCTTGGCATCCATTTTCAAGCTCTCTGTGTGTTTGTGTCCTTGCAGATGAGAAAAGGGGGAGCGCACATTTCCGGGAGGGCGTGTCCTTTTCAAAAATGCAAGAGGCGTTGCTTTGTTGCCAGCTGTTTTCGCCGGTGTGTTAAACACACTTTAGAAAGGAGTGTCCCCAGACTATCAGAAGGCAGAGATCTCTGATTGTCTGGTGGCGAGACTAGCTTTTGACTGGAGGAGAGTATTACTCATAGAGTCCAGTAGAGGGTGGAGCCTGTGTGAGATAGAACTGCAAAATGTTTGTCGACACATTTCATTTGTTTTTCTATGTGCTGTAGGAAAAGTGTGATGAAAGTGAGTGTGAAAGTGTGGGACTCAAGTTAAGTTTAGGGAGAGAAGGTTGTCTTATCTTGGTTAAGCATTGAAAAAAACATCAGTGTTGTTTCAATATCAATTTAATTTTTCAATTTTATTTATCAAGTTCAATATCACAAATCACAATTTGCCTCAGCAGGCTTTACAGCATAGGACACCCCTCTGCCCTTGAAAAACTCACCCCCAAAAAACCTTTTAATGGGGAAAAAAATCATAGAAACCTCAGGAAGAGCAACTGTGGAGGGATCCCTCTTCTAGGATGTACAGACATGCAATCTTTGTTGTGTGTACAGAACAGAATTGAGAGAGAGAGAGAGACAGAGACAGGGAGAGAAGCAGCGCAAGCAGTAGCATTTCCTGCATGTCACTCCCCCTCTCTCTCCCCCTTTCACACTTGTCTGTCCTGTCAATTAAAGGCTAAAATGCCCAAAAAATATCTTTAAAAAAGTTTTCAATTTCAATTCCACATCAAATCAAATTATTTTCAGCAGCAGAGCTGGAATATGAGAAAGTAAATTCTTGATATCAGAAACAGTTGTTTGACCAAAAACAAACAAACAAACAAAAAAAAAAACAGGCATGCTAGCTGCTCTGTGAGGCTGAAATGCTCACTATAAAGACAGCCAAACTGTTACATATGTTAAACAAAATATGGAACAAACTGAAATTTTGAGCTGATTGTGGTGCTAGATGAACCCACAAACTGTAATGCTTCTGGTGTACAAGTGGAACATTTCATTTTAATGTTGTACTAGAGCTTGTATTCTAGAAGTCACCAAAAACATGGGGATATATCCTCTGGAAATTATAAATATGCACTGTCCATTTGCCCTATCGCATTCTCATTAGTTGAGATATCTTACATTTCTCCCTCTTTCACACAGTACATGCTGATCTGAGTTCTAGATGTCCTCTCACTCATCACATATCAAGGGGACTGCATTTTAATTTCAGTGTCCTCTTAACTCAGTTTTCCTTTTGCTTTCTTTGAGACCAATCTGTGTGTGCTCTTGTTTCAAGAAGCTTTAATAGAAATGCCATCATATTTGTATGTCATGTTATTCCAAAATGATTTGTTCAAATGTGGCAAAAAGTAACATGCTCCTAAATATTGGTATATGAAGAAAAAAACTCCTCTGTGTCTCTAAATTTCCCGTTTCTTTCTTTCTTTCTGGTAGAAGCTATTTAGCACTAGGAAATTAAGCACTTATTTGACTGGGCCATTTGAAAAGCTCAGACAGCAACTGACTCTTTGATTGGCAGACTCCACAGTAGGGAGGAAATTAAGCTGTGAGTAACATAGGTGGGTTAAACTGACAGAATGACACAGAGAGTCTTTGAAGATGTGAAACCCAAAGCCCAAGTTACTATTGCACTGACCCAAATGCTACCAGAGAGAAACTGATGGTCCCAGATTTTTTAGCATAGTAAGGAGATGGGCCAGTAAATATGGGACCATGTGTGAGATTTAAGAGATTTTATTGGCATTTAGTAGTGAGGGTTGCAGATTGCAACCAGCTGAAACATTTCCAGAGTGGAATTCCATTAGTGTTCATTGTTTGGGTGTCAGACACTGACATAAAAAGCCATCCTTTAACTTCAGCATGATAAAAAACTGGTTGCCATTACAGTTGAACCAACAACCACTGACCTTCACCTGGGAGGCTTCTTTTTCCCTTAACCCAAGCAAATACTGTCTGTTAATGAAGATTATGTGGCCTGCAATAGATATGGGCAGAATTAACCAGCTTGTCAGGTCCTTTTTGGTCCTCTTAAGGAAAGGTTTTAAATGATGTTTAAACAAAGAAGTTGCATGTAATTTGTAACATAAGGGGTGTAAAGCACTTTGAATGGGAACTGGGTAAAAATATCATCTATTGCCATCTGGTTAACAGGAAAGAGCAAACTTTTAGGTTCAGTTTACCTGAACATTTGCCAAAACTACATGCCAAAATATTGTGTCTAGTTATCCCTTTCATCTCCTTGTCCAATCTCAAAGCAATGGCAAGGGGTTTGATAGCTAGATCAAAGAGCAGGGAGCTGAGTGGGAAGACCTGTCGGGTTCCTGTGTACAGTGGAAAGTATTCAGATACAATACTGTTTGTTAGTGTGAACTGATGCCAGAGGTGAAGAGTATAAAGTCCTGATCCAGAAAATAAAATGTAGGCCAAAAAACTGTAATGAAAATGAAAAAAAATGAATATTCTCATTCAGTTCTGTCAAAAGCCTTCTTGGTGTCAAGAGAAATAATGTTTTGTAAATGTACTGTCTTGTTCTAAGCACAAGTTTCTCAGTGTCTTTTATAGAGAGAGTTTTGAATTGTTATTGATGCACCAGTTTCTGTTTAAAGAAATCAACACAGGGTGTATCTGCATATTGAGAATCAAGATTTGAAATAAGCCAAGTCCATTCTACCAGTCTCTAAGTATGTTTTTGATCTGGTATGTGGTACATGACATTTGACCTAGCAGGAACGCCTTAAGGGATTCCCAGACTGTGTATTTAGCAATGTCTGGTATATCCTTAAATTCCAGGGGGAAAAACCCTATTTGTCTTGTAGGATAAACAATGAAGTCCTCATCTTACAGCATTCAAAGGTCCAATCTCCATATTTGTTGAAAAAGATGGCTGTTTGGGAGAACAGTAATCAATTCAGTGAACAGCAGAGTGGTCGAATATAACTATGGCATGATATTTACAAGAAGATACTGATGGGATGAGTCCCTTGTCTAGCCAAAAGAATTCTAGAATATGAATGATGGAATGGTGAAAAAAAATTATTATTTAGAGGTAGGGTAAATTGTTTGCCATCAAGCTATAATAGTCATTGAGAAAGAATTATTAACTCTAGCAGAATAGGAGGGTAAGATATTTTGTCTAGTCCTAGCAGGGGTCGCGTTAACCGGATATTCTCGGTCATTGACCGGTTTTTTACAACAATGACCGGAAAATCTGAAGGCCGTCGCTCATTTTGACCGGTTGCAATTACCACCCCTGCCCACTTGGCGGCGGAGTGCACAGTCAGTGGTTTAAGTGGCTGCCGTTTTCACACTGCAGAGAAAAAGTCATTCATCTGCTTCATATAGCGTTGTTGACATAAAGGCCTGGACACATTAGATGCGTTGAAGTCCTGCAAGTGTACTGCAGGCGCTTGACTGTCCACACAGGCAGCGCATTTCTCCTGCGCTCTCCGCGCCGGTTAAACATCGACTCCACTCGTCTGTTCCCGTCAGTACTCGTTTTTTCACTTCAACAGGTCATTTTAAACATGGGTAAGTCCATATTTTAATCGTTTTTTATAACGTAATAAGTTAATGACAATTTGTCATTGCATGTCCATGTATTGAGCGTGTTGGATAAACACTGAATGAATAGGGCATATTGTTCTGACCATTTTATTTATGTAGTTATGTCTGTAGGCTCGGTGACACAAAATTAAAATTGTAATGAAGTGATTAGGGTATTGAAAAATGTGTTCGGTTATGCACTGTTGTGTTATTTTAAATTATAAACATGATATTTTCTATGCACTGTTGTGTTATTTTAAATTATAAACATGATATTTTCTCCTCACGTTCCTCAGTGCGTGCTGTTGTTAGTTTATTTTGAAAATTGGCCGGATTCTCTCGTCTTTTTTGTGTCCAACTTCCTGTTTGGTACGATCCGCTCTATCCAGCATGACAGAAAGCGCTCGCGGCTCCCGTGAAAAATAGACCAGACGCCGAACTGAAGCGCTGCGGTGTGTGGATGTCTGTTCATCTTTTCGTTCATGTCCTTATTAATGCACACTTTATAACTTGCTTGTTGGATTTATTAAAAACGAACGAATGAAAACTAAATGTCTTTGAATAGGCTATCTTTATTATCATTTAAAAACGAAGATTAAAATGACCGGTAAAAATAGATTATGAAACATCCCAGTTTGGGGTGTAAAGATTGGCAGGTATAAAGGGCATGTTGTGCGATTTGCCAGTAACAATGACATGGTGGCCATTAATATCAGAGATAATATTAGAGAAGATGAATAGAATGTTCTTCTTTATGAGTATCACTACTCTTCTGGATCTTACATTAAATTTAGAATGATATATCTGGGCAACCCAGTTCTTCTTAAATTTGCAATGTTCTGTTACACAAAGATGTGTTTGTCTTTGACAGATGACATACAACTTGCTATAATCAAAGTGCATTTTAGGTTTAATTGCCCTTTTTTTTTTTTTTAGTTATTTCCGCGTTCTCTTTGGTTCACTTTTAAAGCACAGTGGCAAATTACTTCAGGATGCTTAAGTTATTATGTTGTAGGGAAATGGTGATAGGACTGAATAAGTTTGCTTCTCTCTACTCATTTTGAATATGTTGTGATTTCTTTATCACGGTGTTAATTTTGTCAGCAACTTTTATTTCATGACTAAACTGTAACAACATAATGAAAAAGGTATTGACAACAAAAGACACAGCAAAAAAAAAAGTCTATTATGCTCTGACAAGGACAGACGTCAGACATATGAAATAAATACATTAAGTCGGTAACACATTCTCAGAGGTGGAGCAGAGGTGGAAATGTAGACAAATTGTTCACCCATTATCTTGAAGGGATTATAGTGTCTGAACCGTTCACAGGTATACACACTTACACTGTAAGCAAGATAGTTGGTAATATCTCATATGGTAATATGAGGTTGGAGGCAGCAGTGCGTTAGTCAGTGTTCTTAATAGGTAACAATTCAGCCAAATAACGGTTTCTGGCATCTTTACTGACTTTACCCGGATTAACACTGTATGGGAAAGTGCTGCGAAGCGTGCTGCTTTTCCATGAAGTGCTTCCTGTCCCTTTCGGGGCCCCTGTACTGTGAAAAAAACAAACAAACAAAAAACCCATTAATTGCAGGTCAGGGACTGGACATGAACCCTGGTGTCCTGTGGGGCTCTCATGTTTGAATACTGCATGAGAGAGGCACACTCTGCCAGTAATAATTTATCTGGATAGTAGATTGCTATTACGGAATGTAAAAAAAACATTGCTGCGGAAATAGTTAGAATAGTCATGAATAGTATCAGAAATTGGGTTCGATATAATAAGAATCGTATTACCCAGTGCCTGGGCACATCTAACTGGCAGGAACCACAGAACAGATTGAGAACATGCTGGCAACATTATATATCTTATGTGGCCTGGGAATGCCTCAGGATCCTACAGAAAGAGCTAGAAAACATTGCTGAGGAGAGGGATTTCTTCCTTGCTTAGCCTGCTGCCACTGCTGCCCCCTTGGAGGATATTAAAGAGGAACTATCCCTATTTTCAAAATTCATACATATTATTCCTATGGTCTAAGACAGTCCAAAAATAGTATTAACACCAACATCTCCCTCCTTAATCCAAAAACTATCCGTCACTGTGAACTTTGACCCACTAACTTGCAGCCTTCACTCCAGTCAGATAACCTCTTGTAAAATCCTGACCCTGAAGACCTTGAGCAGCCCCCTTTCCTAGGGACTCACCTGGCCATCTCCATAAGGTATCTGGGGCCTTAGCACATAAAAGGAGACAAAGGCCTCAAAGATGCCAACACCCTAAGCTGCCCTGTGCCACAGAGACTCAGGTGCCCAGCAACACCAAGCCTCGGCTGCCTAACATTCCCGAGCTGCCGCTGCCCAGCAACCCAGAATCTTCACAGCCCCACACCATGATTGACCCCCAACTGGGCCCCAGACTGGACCCCAAGTCAGTGTCCTGGTGATGTCCTGTCTTTTCTTCCCAGCTGACGCCAAGTCTTTCTTTCGTCAGGGGTCTGGACAAAATCCTGTCTGTCTGTCCTGTTTGTGCTTTTGCTTGGGGCCCCAGATGATGCCAAGAATGTTCCTGCTTCAAGGGTCCCAGATGATGCCAAGATGTTTGGCATTCCAGCTGATGTTAAGAATGTTCTTGAGTCAGGGGTCCTGTGAAATACAAATTGGAACTTGGGAAGTACTGTGGATCCACAAAATCAGTCTCCCATTCATTGTCTGTGGAACCGCTTCAGACTTTATGCCCTATGACATCACACATTTAAGACTTACTTCTCTGGTGTCTGGTTTTGACAGAGAGTAGTTCATGTTCACAAATATTGATTGAACGTTCCTAGACCATGGAAATAACATATTGGAAATTAAATTATTATCTTTGTGGGTAAAACATATGACATAGGTGAGTTACTGTGTGTATGTGGATGGACGTGGTCAAAAAGATTGCCTACTGAGCCTTTAATGTGATGAGTATTGCCTGTGCATGACTTTCCTTTTACATACAGAGTGTTGAACCTATGAATAGCTTATGTGCCGTGAGGCAAAGGTGCATGAATCAAAGCAAAGGTGTTGAGGAGATTCAACACTGTTTCTGTGTTGGAGACTTTCTCCCGCATTGACGTAGTGAGTCATCTCTCAGCGAGGTGAGCTGGACACAGGCTGGAAGGATGTGGAGCACCTTGGCTGCGAAAGCTTCAGAGCTCAGAGCTGAGATCAGCCACCCAAAGGTCTTCATTGCGTTATTAAGTAGCCAGAGGTGCAGTAGTAAGATGACTCAAACGCCAACAGATGTGAAAGACTGTGCTGATCGAGGCTGGCTGATGCAACACTGTCAGATCAAACCCATGCTCGGTGAGTCAAAGCAGGGAGAGACACATCAGTGGCAGGAAATATGTAGATTTCCAAGCACAAGATCACATATGAGATGCAAACACATATATCGTCATTCAGTAGAAAACATTTTTGACACAGTAAAGCAATACATTCAACAATCCTATACCAATCCCCAAAAGGTCACTGTCTATACTCTTGTATGCTTCATAGCTAAGTGTTTCTTCTCTTTCATGCAGATTTAGCCATTGCATGTTGATGTGTGGGTCATTGTATGGCTAATCTCTGTAAAAGACTGACAGCTCTTCATTTACATTGAGCTACAATCTATTATGTTTTCCTTTGGCAGGAATTCAAGCCAACACATTGTAACTAAATAATGTAAAATACAGTGTGTCCATGGTTTGCATACTGACCTCTTAATAATGGCTATCCTTATAGAGTGTTTATAGGCAGTTTGTACATTTTTAATCATGATATTACTCATTGCTCATCACATTTAGTTCACATGAAGGACTTGACACATCACATGCAGGAATAATTTCTAATTGATTAAAGCCAGCATAGCATAGAACAGGCTTTCCCCAGGAGCTTTGGTTTCCTCTTAGATTCCAAACAAATCTAGTTTAGTTTAATTGGTGATTCTAAATTACCTGCATGCTTATCATTTGTATTTTCAAACAGTATGTTTAACTTTTCATGTCAAAAGTGGAAACGCTATAGGACTAACTAATCAATGTGTTTGGCAAATGTAATGCTATCTTGGGTACACTTTCCGTGACCCAACCCTCAACATGGGAGGATGAGGGCCACATAGATCATTTTGGTAAAAAAAAAAAAAAAGAATAAATAAGCTAATTATTACGATACTTTTATGTCACTTTCACCAAAATAAAGGGGGGATCGAGCACGCACATCCAAGATATTACAGGTGTAGGACCAACAAGCAAACAGACTTTTTTTAAAAAAAGGGGTGAAGTCCGCACACTGTTGTAGCTTCCTGACGAAGATCCATGTATCGAAACGTTGATCTTATATAATAAACATTTGAGGAGCTACAACAGTGTGCAGACTTCACCCATTTTTTTTAAAAAACTTTCACCACAATAACCTCAGAAGTATGATTCTGCATTACAAATGAATTAGGCTGATGTTTTGTAGCAGTTAGCTGAAGCACAGAAGTTCCAGTTTATTACAGTCATTTTAAATCCAGTGCTGCGCAGGTCTGACCCATCCATGCATTCACATACAGTGGTTAGCACTTTGTATTAGAACCCCCTGCTTATATTAATAGTAGCATGATGATATGATGCCTTGGGCACAGGGAGGGTCAGGCAAAGGATCAAACTCTGATCAATTATGAAATAGGTTTCTATATTTTGGCCTACCTAATTATATGAGACACAATAGACAAATGTTGAGGTTAGCACAACAAACAGAATGGCGTGTGAGTCAGGCACCGTGAGGAGCACAAATTAATACACTGGAGCTGGAAGACCCAGTTAACTAATCAAGTTCAGAATCCAGTTGCCACTTTTAAGTTTTGTAAGGTATTTGAATTTTGTTAGTTAAGTTAAAGGGCAGTTCTGAGGATTAAGTAATGGGGGATTTGTGAGAAAAGAAAAGAAAAAAGGGAGCTGAGATATCCTGAATTCCTGTTGAAGTTAAGCTTCAGAAATGTTAGATCCTACAGTTCCCATAATGCAACTCAGAGATGTCTTTGGGTTGATCCTTGATCACTGGTTAACACCCATTTCTTTAAAACTGTGGACACCCAGTCTCAAATTGAAGTTGAGATAACCCTGATGACACCACTGTGACATCATCAGGGTTATATTCTATATTACATAGGCTGAGAAGTTCTCACCATGTTGTCTGATCTTCATGTGTGATATCAGCAGAGTGTCCCTGGTATGGCATCAGTGGTATAAATGTGTATATCCTAAGTATTAAATGTTTGACCTACATTTCAGGCAGCTGTTATATACATTATGCATTATGCATTATATACATTACATTAACATGATATGTATTGTGTTTTAACATTATATATGAGGGTAGGATTTATTGCAGAACTGTTGTATTAGACTGCAGGATTTTAGGTTGACCCAACAGATTGGCAACTTAGTGTATTTAGTAGTCTCCCATTCTTGAGAATTGGGACAAATTGTGTCCTACGTATAATCATATTTGTTTTATTAAGATAAATTTTGTTGTGTGAAAATATTAGCCCTTTAAAAATGTTGCCAAGATTTTTGTCAAATCCGTCAGATTTCTACAAAAACATAATTCAATCAGGTATAAAGGAGTTAGCTATATCACAAGAACTCCTGTCTCACTTCCTGGTTTCTAATGCTGCTTGAGTACTGGTAAGCTTTTCATTTTTTTATTTATATTTTTATTATAGATTCATTAAATAATATTGCTATCAGGTTCGTCTCAACCATAACAGGTCAATTCTGTAGCCTAAACAAGAATTATGGTTAAAAAAATAGTATTTTGATAAGCATCAAGAGAACTCTTGGCAACTTTGAAAAATAAAATAGCTACTCATTATGACTGCTATGAAGTTGATAAATATATAACCTTGGGTTTCTTGAAAGGCACTATATAAAATTGATTTATTATTATTATTATTATTATTTTTAGTCAGCTCCATCAGATCTTACCTCTGTAATCTGCTATGTATGCTATTTAAGAGAAATTTCAATTAGTGGGAGGCTGGCCCATTACAAGGTCAAGACTGATCTTTTAAGATATATTTTTCCAGCATAATTGAGAATTAAAACTGGTTTTACCAGGGGCGTTGTAGTGGGGGGAAAAATGGGACTGATTACCCAGGGCCCCAACGCACACTGTCATTTCTTTCCCCCAGAAAAGGATTCCAAAAAAGAAAAGAAAGGAAAGGGAAAGAAAGCAAACTGACTTTGTAATAATAATGATAATAATAACAACAATAATAAAATCCAAAAGGTGAATGAAAGAGACAAGAATTAAGAAAGGGTCAGCGGGGGCCCACAGAAACTGCTTTTGCATAGGGCCCAGAAATTGGTGCTGCACCCTGGGTTTTACTACTTTTACCTGAGCATCACAATAGGCTACTACCTCAAATGAAAATATTCAGTGAATCAATGTTAAAAACCCCCGTTTAGTACCTAAAATAGACCAATAATTACGTGTGAGCTTCAAACTTTGAGCTTCATTTGCTTTTAGTGTGTTCCATTGGCCAACGCTAGGAGCTGTTTGTGGTGCTGAATGCACGGCGGCGGCGGCGCTGCCCTGAAGAGGAGGCTCCCAGCACAAAGCTCAGAGCGGGGCAGCGGCAGCAGCGGCGGCGGCATTAGCTCTACAGTCCACAGGCTTCACTCACTGGAGTCAGTGCACTCAGTAGTCTGTGGCCGTGGCGGCGGACCGAAACTCAAAGCCCATCGTCTTTGTCAATGAGTAAATTCAGACAGCAAAGCCGGGCTGAAGTCACCGAGAGGAGCGCTTCGTATGTGTAGTCGGTGTTCGGCGGAGCTCTCAGTGTTTCAGTCCGCCACAGGAAAAGTGTTGATCCCAAGGACGTTCACTACTAAAAGCTTGAGAAGCGCAAAACGGAGGAAAAACGTGATGAACGCGATCAGAGATTATTATCCTCTCCTGCTTGTTTTTGTGGCGGCGGTGACGAACGCGGACGCAAAAGGTAAGAATTTTGAGAAAATATTAATTCAGTGGTTTTTAATTCTGGAGTGCTCAGAAGAGCTTTTCAGCCCTCGACCTCGTTATTACTGAATGAGATGTTTTTCATGTGGATTTTTTTTTGTCTTTACGCCCGGGAAGCTTTCCGTTTTCACCGTTTCCTTTTGTCAGTCTGTCCTCCATGTGCTCACACAGCTCACTGATCTTCCTCACAAAACACACTCTTTAATGTGACCAACACATCAACACTAATAGAGATGTGCTATTTTGTTATAATTCAGTCAGATAATATATGCAGAGCGTACATATGGTACCTATCCTCAAAGCCTATTAAAGTTCAGTCAGAACACATTTCACGTAATAAAACCTACTGTCTAATAACAGTTACAACTTCTTATATGATTACTATATGGTTTCGTTATCAGTTTTCAATTTTCAAGGGAAGAAAACTCAAGTAGGCTAGGCAAAGAGGCTGATAAAAATGTCATTTCCCAGCCTTGGAAAAAACTAGAAGTGCTCCAAATGAATGCAGCCTATCTCCTAGTGCTCTTGTCACAATAGTGGAATGGCTGATAGTGTTTTTTGCAGCTTCCCTGCATTATTCATATCCCCTGACAAAACAGAGAAGGCTACAAAACATGGGTGATGTTAGAAAGTCGTCTCCCTGGATAGTTGCAGCAATTTGAACAATCACTCAATATTTTTTCCTTCCCTGCACTACAAATTAAGTCCCAGAGATTGTTATTAAATTAGTTCTCACACTGCATAGTCTGTGCATCAGAAATGATTATCCAAAATTTCATACAAACTCCTCTTTGTGTTGGATAGATGACAAGAAATAAAGTTGGGAAGGGAAGAAGTTGTCTGAAGACAAACTCCTGCTCTGTCAGGCATCTTTTAATTGGATGTGTTTGTGTAGACACAGCTGACACCAGCTGACTCCACAACCTTGTAATTCAGGTTGTGATGGATGCTTACGCCTGTGTTTGTGTTTGCATAATCACATGGAATTGTGTTGACTGGTTTTGTACGTTAAGGTCTGTAGTCTGACTGCTGACATGCTGGTGAGTGTGTACACAAAGCAGGTGATTCATTGTGACAGATGGATTTAGCTGCTTACCGTATTCAGTCTGTATTCAAATACTTAAAGGCTTGATGATTTTGATGTTAGGAGGCGAGTTTCATATACAGAATCAACCATTAGAAATGTAATGAGAAGTTGAACAAGTCCTTGTTTACTAACTGCAAAACACAACACTACAATAATTAGTACTGTATGTTCTACTGTATACAATAAGTATATAGGGTTTAATCAGGCTGCAGGCTGATGTGTGGGAACTCACAGGATCTTTGAATAACTAAATGGAGATCTGCGTTCTTCAGTTAAGCTCCTGACTTTTTTTACAAGGACATTTTTTTGGTCACAGGAAGATGGTAAAAACTCTGGCAGAGAAATGGAAAGATAAGAAAAATGTACCAACTTTTTTTTGTTTATCCTTTATTAAATTGTCATATTTAATTTGGTTATTTTTTCAACCACTTCTTTGTACACTTACATTAGTAAAATTTCACAGAAATTACAAGATGTGATTTCTAACAAAATACAGACACGCATGTTACATGATCCAAAGGATCTGGGTGGAGAAAAATCGGTGACACTTTCTCATCAGACACCCATTGTGAAGGATTTATAAGCTGTAACTAATGATGCTTTAGGGGTGTTGTGATAAAACAGGTAGCCTATTGACAATAACCCTGGTATTTAAAAATGAAATATGGGTACCGTGTTAATAATACATATATATTAATATGTTGTAAAAAATCCAGCACCTCAAATCATTTCCGTTTTTTCCCTTCTCACTTTGTCTCCCTCCCCCCAATACCATCTGGTTGCCTTCTCACTATCCATTAAGTGTAACTGCTCTTTTTGTACGATTTTGTACAGTTATGGTTACAGACTGTCTCTCCACCAGAGGTGGTTCTAAAATTTGAGGACCTTGAGGGCTTAGCCCTGTCCTCTGTGGGGGGTCTGGGTGGATCCTCCCTCAGGAATATTTTGATGAACAAGCTCTATTGTGAGGCTTTTTTTAATGCACTCTGGCATCTTATTTTATATCTTAAAATTAATATTTACTATTGAGTAGAAACAGAATACTTTGCAATTGCTATCATTGAAAATAAGAGAATTTAAGGTACTTGTAAGTGAGTATTTCTATTCAATGCTGTTATACTTCCCTCTCAGAGGGAAATAGTGCATATTTTTTTACTATACACTACATTTATTTGTCTACTTAAGGTACTTTAAAGACTCAAATTAAAAATACAAAATATGATCAACTAATAAAATATGATGCATCATTATAGATTAAACTACTCAGCAGAATATATAAAGCCTTTAACATTAAAGTGATTACTGATGCACTTTCTCTCTCTCTCTCTCTCTCTCTCTCTCTCTCTCTCTCTCTCTCATGCATGTGTTCACACAAAATGTGCTGCTTTGATGAAACAGAGGACTCCAAACTTGCGTTTTTGATTAACTCTATTATATTATTATTGAGGGCTTTAATGCATGGACAAAAGACAAATAAATCAGATCTGTTTTTATTATTCAGCCCATTTTTATCTTTGGAATATACATAAAGCCTATATATTTAGATTTGCAGCTTTTAATAAAACAGTTGGGGCTGGAGCCTCAGACGCCCAGGCCTTACAATGCCACTGCTCTCCACCTACCCACACTGTATTTTGAGTGTAATTCATTTGCTATAAAAAAAAAAGAGACAAAATGCACTATAAACAAAGTTAAAGATGAATTGACTGATAGCATTGTTATAATTATTTCCATTACAAATTGTTTTATAGATATCATTATACTATTGTTATCATGGCCACGATAATTGTGCAGTGAAAATCTGATGTCATACCAGCTTTAATATCATTATAGTTTAACTTTTGGGTTGGCTTCATCTGTGTGTGCCATGTTACCAAGTCATTAATAAATGGTTATAATAATGGAGCCAGTCTGCTGCAATAAATGTTTGGTTGTTAATTCATTTTGGTCCAGATGATGCCCATCTGAAGCCTTTCTGCGGAAGATCAGAGGTCAGACTGTTTACTGGAAGAGTCTCCCTGAGTCTCCCCCTGGAAACATAGAAGTGGGTCCAGAAAATGTGCAATTTCTCAAAACTAAATAACAAATATAAATGATCCAGCAGCACTACATCACTTATTTCCAGGCGCATTACTGACCTCTTTCAACACTGGTGCTATAAATCAAAAATAACATAGTTTTACACAATGCGTGACACTCTCACATTGTTCCAATTCTTTATTGAAGACATATAATTTGTGTACTGAGTGTAATATTCAAAACCCAGATTTGACCCTGTTTTTACAGCTTCACTGGTACACCCAGCTGAAATATTAAAAAATGAATTATGGGTTCAGTGGATAACCCTAAAATCAAGTTTTTCAGCATAAAGAAATAACGTTTGTTTCATTAAAGTGTTTTTGTCAGTTGACAAACATTTTAAGAAGTCTGTCATGATCAAAAACATTTTTTGATATTTTTGAGTAGGATGGAATTACTAAGTAAAATTATCTTAACTAAAATAATTTGACCATTAAATATCATTGCAACTTTTGCATTAATATTAAGTTGGTTCAACTTATTAAAGCTTTTCGAGGTGAAAGCAAAATAATCATGCTGGTAGTATTAAACTAATGGAGTTTGTCAGATTATAAAAGACTCAGAGGACTGACTCCATAATGCCAGAGCTGGAACTACTTAAAAAAGATGCAAGCAAATTGTTACCTTCCTTTTTTAAAATTATTATTATAATTTTTTAGTTGAACCAGTGGAATTCTTTTTTAGAGTGTTCTCTCTGCTTTGTGGATCATTTTAGACACATTTCCATATAACTCAGCCTGACATGTTGGTATTACTGGAAACACTGGGATCCTACGGAGAATGTTAAACTACATGTTGTGGATCTGAACAGTGCTTGGCTGCTCAACTTGTAAGACTCTACTACTAGTGGGTGTGGCATGATTTGAATGGTTTAGGCCTCTGTTTGTGTGCCCCAGCTTTCACATTTTTTAACATTAGAACCCTCTGTTGTAGTAATATGCACACAGTATATACCAAAGCATCCACTCTATCGCCTTTTTAGGTTTTGGCCATGTACAGTAAGTCTTCTCGCTCGTCAGTGTTCATCCATCATCAGCACTGTTTAGATTAATCAGCTTTATGAGATGCTATTCTTGCTCTAATAGACAAGCATCACCCAAGGCAAGTGATACTTCACATTAACAATGGCCATCCTTCACCCTGCCCCCTGATTAGCCTGTAATCAGCAGTGCCAGGACCCTGCAGCCTCTTCATCTGGCTTCTATGTCTTGCTATGATACTGATTCAAAGCTCTTCACTGTCATTGATGCACAAAACAGCTCGCTCTTTCAGAGCTCAAAAAAATACCTTGCCTGAAACAAATATAGTGTTTTTGGGGAAGCAGAATGGCAGAGGCTAGAGACACTGTCATTTTCTGGATCATGGCTGACTGCAGGGGTGATGGTCTGGAGCTGACCTTGACCTCTGACCTCTCTAGAAGGTGGACAGTCTCCCAGCAAGGGTCTTTAACATTATGTTCCCCTTTACAAAACACACAGTTTATAAGAGGAATCTGGTGATGCATGTTTTATCCCATTTATTACAGATCACAAATACTGTACCTATGAAACATCCTCCAAAGCATGTCACACTGTTTCCTGTTTTGAATGTCTTTGTTTTTCTGCTCTCCAGGCAGCCAATTGTTTCCATTCATGGCTGCATGGTATGAAAATCAATTTGCACAGGCTGGAACCCTCACACTGATCTTTATGTCTGCCATGTTAATACAGCACAAGCCTTTCAAATGAATCTGCATTTACAGCTACACAGCAGTAAGTCAACAGAAGCAGACGTGACATTCACTGTGATGGATACTACAGCTCCAAATTTATGTATATTTTCTGTATGTTGAATTTTATGTTTTAAAAATTATTCAGTGAAATAAATGGCAAAAAATAGATAAGCAGAAAGTAGGAATACGTACTTTGGAAAATGTTCAGCAGTTATGTAAAGTTAACATGATTTGTGGGCGGATCACAGCCACAATAAGACAATCTGTGGAAAAAATAGGTGTCTTATTGACCCCAGTACTTTCAAATACACCTGTGCAAAGCACACTACACATGGCAACAAAATTGTATTTTGCCTAAAGACAAACATTTTGCTTAAAAAATGCACATTTTGTTCTCAAGGTTGTAAATCAGTCAAATCAGCAGACACACTGCAGGAATCACGTCACACTCATTTCCATCAACTGTGGTGTCTTTGATGCCTATTAGGATACGTTTCCACACTTCTGTTCAGAAATCATATAAAAAATATTTTTTTCAAATAATAATAATAATCATCATCATCAGGGGTGACGTAGTGGGGGAAAAGTGGTGCTGATTACCAAGGACCCCAATGTGAGGGTTGGCCCTGGGTACAACAGCAAGCTTACACTGGTTATCATTGAGCTGTCCCCGGAACCTGCGGCAAGTGGTTACACCACTCATGGTGGTGGAGACCAACTGGTTGAGGTCACCTTATGCGGGGGTTGTGAGTTTGAGGGTCAGGGCCTTGTTGTTGATGCAGTAGGTCTCATCTGTGTTTTCTACAAGCTGGTGGACTGATATGTGCTCTTTTTATTTTTATTTCTAAATATTTAGTGCCATAACTAAATTACGCACAAAGACTATGTCATGCACAGATCCCAGAATTTGATGCAACAGCCCTGCTTACCATGCTTAGATATTTTCTTCAGTTTTCAGTCATCCAGTGTTACAGTGCAAACAGGACTGAAGTTAAAATATTTCTATGGTGAAGTTTCACCTAAATTTAAACTTTAACAGCTGTTTGCTATGTGTTGAAAACCTGTGGATGTACAGGGAAATTGTAATTTCACATTTCAACAGCTTTTTCCTTAACTTCTCCTTTTTAGTGAAATTGTCATATATGTATGTATGTATGTATGTATGTATGTATGGATGGATGGATGTATTACACTCATTGTAGCCTGAATTATTCGGTATGTGACAATATATGGCACTGAGCTTGAAGATTCTTTATTGGCTTTGTAAATAAGAAATATTGTGGCGTGTTGGGGCTAATGGGTGGAGTTTCCCAGCATGCTGTGAGACATTGTGTTTAAGGCCATAAGCAAATGGAAACTGTGTTTAAATGTATTCTAAATCACGTTACCTATTCTGCAGTGACTAATGTTTATATATTTCACAATGGTTGTAATGGGTTGCAATGTTAAGTTGTTCACATGGTTAGTGACCTTCCATCTGTGTAGGTTTTATAATACAATCAGTAGATGTGCTCAGTTAAAGAGCACCTCCTGGTTATTATGTTACCAAAGTGTGGAATTTTGCTCACTGCTAATTAATCTTGTGCTAAGGCATTCACGTCAAAAAGATACGGCATGCCTAGATAAGACATGTAGTGACTCAGTAAAAAGTAAAAATGGATTTAAACAGCCTAGAGTTTCAAAGTGCACAATATCAAGTAGACTAGTGACTATTAATTCTTGAAAGCTAAAATTCAGAAAGACATCCTCAGTAATGATACAGGACTTCATCAAGGCCCTAAATATTTCAGTTACGTGTTTTAGTAGTGCATATTCCAAAATTTGGAAAACAAATTTGCATTTAATTAATGTATCCCAAACCACAGGTCAATTAATACACAGTCATCTGTAGTCCTTTGGGATCTGGAACCCTGGAGCGGTTGCTAATTTTGCCTAGTTGGTAATCCAGCCTCGTGGCTAAAACATATAAATAATTGGTTTGGAATTTAATTGACAATGTCAATTTGTGGTTAACATATATTGATATTATTAAAGAACTGCACCTATAACACCTGTCAGCATTGCAAATACACAAGCTATAACAGTAAAGAAGTGTCCCCAGACTGCAGTAGATCACTGCGCCCACAGAGTCAGTAGTGAGGCAACAATGTTACCATTTCAGCTTTGGGTCAGTTTCAGCTCAGAGCTCAGATCCAAAAATGATCAGTCTTGCTTCTACCTAACGCTTTACCCTCAGTACTACACTCACTGCTGATTGCTGCTCTGTTATTCATCAGTTGGTCTCTCTCTGTCTACTGTCTGAGAGCAGGCATGGAGCGACACTGCGAGTTATGGTAGACCTGAAATAGGAGCTGTTTTGATGATGTCCCTGAGGTTTTAGGGTCAGGCATTCTGTCCTTTTTCTTTCAGATTACTGCCCAGATAAATACGTCGGCCCTGGCTGACCCGGAGCAAGTGATGCCTCTGGAGTCCCACCCCCGGGGCCTGCTTGCATTGCCACTGCCTGTCATCATTGTCAGCGCTCTGCTGGTAGAGCTGCCTGAAACTAATGGCTCCTGCAAGGCTGACTGGGCTAAAGGGGCTTTATTTTAGGCCAACAACAGCAACAACTCAGTACACCAAACACACACACACACACACACACACACACACACACACACACACACACACATTACAGTCTCCAGATTCTAAAGGAAGGGGCTGTTTGGTGCTGTTGGCCAAAGTAAAGAATGTAATCTCAAACAACCCAAACACACACACTGTTTTGTGTTAAAAGTCAAAAAGTCAAAACCACCAAAGCCTTCCAAACTCTCAGTTATTAAGTGATCATGTTTCTCTGAGAGGAAGCAGTATGTTCTTGAGTTTCACATATGGCTTTATAAAGTGTGGAAGGTATCACTAAAGGTGCAAGGTTTTTAGCAAGACTGAACACTAACTCCAGTCTTAGATTCACTGAAGCAATTCAACATCAAATAAGTAAATGGGACAGTTTTGGAGTCATTGAAAGCAGAGCCGGATTTTTAAACAGAATGGGTTTTTTAGGCCACAGACCCATTGGCATTGGAGCAGAGCTGTGTACATGGCTCTGCAGCAGACAAGCATGCCTTTCTGTGTGTGTGTTGGTTTTTTTTGGTGTGTTTTTTGGTGTGTCATGTCCAACATGCCAGAAAACATCTTAGTAAATAGTAGAAAGCAGCATAGAGGCCTGTAAAAACTTAACAGTGGTTACCTCTTTTCATATATCTCCTACTTATTCATTCTCTCTTTCAAACTCAGTGCAGACTAATTTGGTTTTAATTTAGTTTGACTGCTGCTCGGGTTGAGATGGATGTTGTTTTGTGGTGGCGTGTCATTGCATCTCAACAGTTAAAAAGGCTTAAATTAGCACAGTTACCTGGGTGTTGCATTTGCTGATCAGAGCCAGAGCCAATAAATGGTAAATGGACCTGCATTTGTATAGCACCTTTCTAGTCATCTAGTGACCACTCAAAGTGCTTTTTACACTACGAGTCACATTCACCCATTCACACACACATTCATACACTGGTGGCCGAGGCTACCATACAAGGTGCCACCTGCTACTCAGTTTTTAACACACTCACACACCGATGGAACAGCCATCGGGAGCCATTTGGGGTTCAGTATCTAACTCAAGGATACTTTGACATGCAGACTGGAGGAGGAGAACCGCTAATCTTTAGATTGGTGGACGACCCGCTCTACCTCTGAGCCACAGCCGTGACAACTGCAGAGTCATTTGACCTCGGTGTGAATGCTGATTTTAACCTTTCCCATTACACTAAAAGCTGAATATTAGCAGGTGTTAGTGTGTTTTTTTCTAGGTCTAGTTACTACTCGTTTTTATTCATATGTATCATGTAAGAACAATATCAACTGAAGGAGTAAAATTAGATTTGAACTTGGGGCCCCTCTATAAGACAGTTGTTTTAAGGCCCCTCTCAATTCAGTCTAAAATTTATGTTAGTTCTGCATTTAGGATTAAAAAATATATTTTCAATTAATTACATTCCAACTAATTTTATTGCTGCAAACTAATATCTTAATAGTTAAACTGGAGCCTTCGAGGCCTTTTTTCACTTTGTAGTAGTCAGGCTGCTCACAGTCTTTGTGCCAACCTAGGCTAAACACATCCTTGATTGTTTAAAACCAGTTAACTGACTCATTTTGCTAAATTGTGTTTTCTCATGGTGATTATTTTGGAAAGTTATTAAAATGTTACCCAGCATTCCCTGTGCAACACACCTCTTGCAACAATTTTTGACTAGCCACCAGGAGGGATTGTAAAATCATCACATTATTTATTTATCCATTTAATGGTTAAATTACAGTTTTTGTACATTTTATCTCTCTAGATGCAAAGATGAACTAGGCAAAATGGGAAATAGCCCAGAGGCATCATCTTTTAAGGACCCCGAAGGCCCCAGGTTAAATGTGCCAGTAGGCTACTTTGGTGTAATTCTACTAGGTTTAGAATTTGTTTGGTAAGATGCACCAAAGCACAGTATAAACTGAAATTATGAGGGCATTTATCATTTTGACCTATTCTTGAAGCACTAAAAAGCCCTGTTCAAAATTCTAGGTTCGGCATCTTAAGTGTTTTGTTGGTATCATGCTTATCTAGTGCATATTCTTTAATATTTTTGTTTTTAATAATTATCAGCAAACTAACAAACAACAAACTAGTAATATGTTATCAAGAAACTGTGAAATGTAAAGATGGTGACTCTAAGTATACCAAAGGCGCTTTTTAAAAAAACACTGTAAGTAACTGTGTTGTTGAATGTAAACTTGCAGGTATTTTCACACACATCATTTTAATCATTATTACCAGCACAGATACAGTATTTGGAATTGTGATATTAGTTTTTCCCCCTCAGAATGTAAAATAAACATATGACATAATAACCTTGCTTTCAAACAAAAATAATCGGAGCGAGAACCAAACCTCTTTTCTATCGCAATTATATGGTGACAGGCTGATATCAGATACGGAGGTAAGGGACAGTTTTGCACATCAATATAGCAGTGGAAGCCTGCATGTGCTCGTTAAAATGATGGGCAGAGTGAGAGGTAGCCTTCTGCATTTTGAATTTGTCAGTCACTCTGTGCTGGTATTGATCAGGCCTGCAATCTGAACAGACTTCATGAATTAGATGCTCCTCTTGGGGCCTGTCAGGGAGACCAATACAGTCATTATTTCCCCTGGCTTTGTCAGATTTCATTCAGTCCAGGTGTCCAAAGTAGCCACCAAAACAGGACACTATTTGATGGAGCTTCTGTACTGTATGTACAGTATCACATCTAGGTCTGTGTTTGTAGCCATGACTTTTCATAAAGTGCTATTATTTGGTCAAAATTTGATTTTGTCCAAGACAAATGGCATTCCCTCAGCCTCAGCTGGACATGGATTTAGGTATAAGTAGCAAATTTTAGCATGCTAACATGCTAAAGAAATGAGGGAATTGCGTGTGTGTGTGTGTGTGTGTGTGTGTGTGTGTGTGTGTGTGTGTGTGTGTGTGTGTGTGTGTGTGTGTGTGTGTGTGTGTGTGCATGCGTGCGTGCGTGCGTGCGTGCGTGCGTGTGTGTGTGTATGAACTAACTACTTGTCCCATCAGCCTAATAGTTTGTGTGCACATTTATGACTGTATCCTGAAGAATCACAAGAACCTCTTGTGGTTGCAGTGTTTCAAAATTGTTGACAAACTTGTTTTACAGAATGTTTTACACTGTCATTGGCTGCTGACTCCTCATTTCCCCCAACCAGCCAGTAGGGGCCATAAGAATTTTGGAAATAGTCATGGCTAAAAACAACAAGCTTTGCTGTCTGTTTAAAGCCCACATTTTGGCCCCTTGTTGTGGCTCAAAAACTGATATCCATAGAAAAGTTTGGTCTCATTTTCAACCAGAGCATCTCCAGACTGATTCCATACCCAATATGTTATGATACACCATTTTTCTGTTATTTTTGCCTCCATTTTGACTGTAAGGGAGCCGTGGGGGACACTTCCACTTCCGTAGCTCTCTGCTTAAACCCGGTTTTCTTCTGTCCACCGCATGGCTTCATATCACACTTTCACTCATTTAGAAGCAATGCATTTTGCCTGTCTGATTTTGTTAATTTTGCTCCGTTTTTTTATATTTGTGCTCATAAGTAAGTAAGCAGGCTATGAAGTCAAATGGATTCTTTTTTGATCTCTTTCAATGTTTTTATTATTGTCATTTCCTTCTTTGCTGCACTGTAGCCAACAGACAAAGACAGTAGGCCTACTGTTGAAAGTCCAGTTATGAACAACATGAACAACACAAATCAAAGACTTGTGGCTGTGTTTTATTATTAAAAATATACTTATCCTCATATACTGTAGCCTATCTTTATTTCATATACAATGCCTGTTAGCAGGAGAACTTTTTTTATTATTAGTTCTGGGATGCCTCTGAAACATGCTGAACTGTGTCTGCTAAAATTAAAAGGACGGTCTAAAGTGGTTGTGATCAGCTGGAGGGGGCAAGTTGCTGCCTGGTGGAAATCTGCACTCTATTGTGTGCACTTTTCTAGTTTTATTTTTGTTACCTTTTCTCCTTATAACGTGGAAAACCTAAATGTGTGCAACACTGATGCAGAAACACTCCCCCTAAGATCTTTGTAAAATGACCCACATACCAGCTCTTTATAAAGCCTGTGCTGATCAATCAACCAGTGGCCCTGATGTTTCCTTAAGATGGCTGGACTACTATTTGTAGACTTTTATGGATTAATTTTCATGGTCTTTCTCTGTTCTCTCTCCAGAACACCTTGTTGCAAGATCTGTCCATGAGCACTCTTAGATTTACCTATAAATGCTCAACAAAACAAATAATAACGTGACGTTACAATGCAGATCTCTTCAACTTCAACTTCAACTTTATTAAAACACCAGAGGTCAAATGGGCTTGCAGGCCAAAGACAACAATTTAAACAACACAAAGGACAGTACATAAAATAATATCTGACGGTACATCAAACACAAGACTAAAAATATTAAGACTAAGATTTTGAGACATACAGACATTACATCAAGTTAAAAAAGTAAAATTGCATTGAAGTGGAAAGTGCATTGTGTCTATATCAGTTAAGTAAAGTGCAGCTTATTTAGGAGATTAATTGCAACTGGCACGAGCATTGTCCAGCACTCTGTCCACAATGGCATGAACTGACCAACATCGGACTACAGATGTAACAAATATTACTGTCACAAATACAGGTGATCCACTCTCTATTAAATTCATTGTATGTAGTGCACAACATGTGCACCCCAGGCACGACGTTATGGGTGGGCCTGACGGTCCTAGGCCCACCCACTTTTCGACAGGCCCACCCTAAACTTTTCTTCAAAAAAATAAAAACTTTTTAAAATATTTTAATTTTGTCATGAATGATTCAAAATCCGCTAATGAACACATAATTTGTGCTAAAATAGTCTAAAAGTTTAGTTTTAAAAATCATTTTAAAAAGCTGGTTATGTCTATTTGATGCTTCTGTGCAAGTTCAGCAGACACATGAGGTTCGGGATCGGATGTAGTTTACTGGTAGGCTAGGCTAGCTCCAAGTGATCTGGAAGTGTGAATCAACTGCAATATGTTTAAATTCATTTCTAGTAGAAATGCTATGTTGCAACAGTCTTTGTTTAGGTACCTTAAATGTGAAAGAACGGTCTCGGAGTCATTACTGCAACCAGGAGATGAATGAGAGCTGGTATCCACAACTCCAAGTCCTTAACAGACAGCCGGAAGCCGTTTCAGCACCAAGGACAGTGTCCTGTGCTTGGTGCTGAAGCGGCCCACACTAACACTAACACAACACTATCGACTATGCCAGGGTATAATAAAAAGTAATCCCTGTACTGCGCCTATGGCAGGCTAATATATTGTTACTTACCATTAGACGTCTTTACAGAAAAAGTGCGTCTGTTATTGTGATTGCTGGCAAAAGCATCAATGATTTTATCGGCGTCCAGATCGTTGGTCCTCCTGGTGTTTAGGGTCAAGAATGCCAGGTTACTGTTGTGCATATCGCCACTGCTGTTCCTCAGGTATGTCTTCAAGTGCCGGAGGCAAGAGGTGCTGCGCTCGTGCAGGACTTACCATAAATAATGTATTATCGGGCACCCGATAATACATTATTTATGGTACGTTCGCTAATTAATGCTTTGGCCTATTCATAGAAAGCCTATTAATAATATGACCACCAGATAATGTCACACAATTGAACAAAAACAATTTTATTCAGTGACAGTGAAAAAATGAAATTTTGTTTGACCATTTCTTGGGGGTGCTATAAGCTCCAGTGCTGCCTAGTGCTCTTCTTTGGTCAGAATCAAGGAGAGCGATCGTGGGTAGGTCCGTCCTATGCACTGAAACGTTTTAAAATGCAATCAAATATTTAAGGAGCATCAAGCAATTAAAATCTGTGTAAAGCAAGCACAGGTAATATAGCAGGATATCAGTCAGTCATTATTATTAAGTTAAACGGTGATCTACTAACGTTTGTAATTTAAGGCCCACCCACAATTGGGCTGGCCCATCCAAAACTGAAATCTTGGCTCCGTGCCTGGTGCACCCAGAGGTCAGTCTCCACTGATGGAACAGGCAGTGGAGCTTAAAGACACCGTGACACCGAGTGTTGGAGGAATAATGCCTGGACCACACTGGCTGTAGGAGCAGCACGTGTCTCACGGAACCTCTGTTTTTTCCTGCTGCCCATCTGGCACACAGTACTGCAAACAGCCGACCAGCAACGACAGAGAGAAACCATGGGCAAAAACAGGATGTTTTAGACATCTAACTCAGCGGATAAAGGGTTATTTTGAGAGTTTTTGAGTGTTGAAACAGTGGACTAACTAACTGGATGAGTAACAGGAGTACCATGACAGTTTGAGTGACTTATATTTTGTGTCTGTTGAGTTTAAATGGAGTGTGAGTTAACCAGGCAGTCAAGCCAGTCTCAATTCAGTGACTAAGAGAAAAAAGAATTCAATAGTTGAACAGTTAGTTGTCTTTCTCTGTGTTGAGTAAGGAAAATAGATGTGAGAATATTACTTTCCCTAACATTATGTGAGTTTCTTTTGTGTTTTTTAATTTGAAAAAGCTTAAAGAGCTTGTGCAAAGTAGTGGACTTGCCAGTTGGGGTGGGGTGGGTGGGGCTTAGCGCTGCACAGTCATACCGTTATGTACTATATACCCTGGTAATATTTCAGAAAGGTATGAAGGTATGAAATTAGTCTACTTGCTGTCTTTCTACATTTGTAACATCACTTTTTCAAACAGGAAACACACGTTTTATATTGTGATATTTACTGGAAATGACATACAATAAAGCCAACAGCAAGTAGCCCATCTTGTAGGGTCATTTAGCCCACCAGCAACTCTCAGCTCCCTCGCAATCTCCCTACAGCCAGCCTCCACCTTATTTAGATTTCTGTTGTAAAAATACAAAGGTATGGGATATATAATTCCTCATTTTAACTCAATGAATCAGCTGTTCCTTGTTTATTGCGGCGCTTTTGAAGCAAGTGACAGATAGAAACATGCCATCTGACAAAAGTTCAGCTCACAAGGACATTAAGGACACCTTTGTCATCAGCTTCAAATCCAAAATATTGCCATATTGGTGCAGTTTTTTGTCTCACCCAAAAAACACATGAACTTTGTTGTAAACAAATACCGTGTGCCGCTCTGCCTCTCCCATCTCCTGAAATGTGATCGCCTTCATGTTGCCGATCTCGGCTCACGGCCTGTCAGACACTAGTGGCTCAATGTAGTCTCTTTATAAACATAATAATATGTTGATCACATTGTCATATTGCTTGTTCCTAATGCAATATGTTGGATTTAGCGCAGTGATGTCATCAGCACAGGTTGTTGGTTTAATTTGCCAGAATGTGTCAAAGTGACAAATGCCAGTTCAGCCAGTTTGCATAAAAACTGGTTTAAGCTCATACACCAGACCGGACTAAAACCGGAAATCTACCCACCTCTATTGAAATCCATTAAACCAAAGTGCTGAAATTGTTTTACAAAGTCATTCTTTTAATATAGGATATATTCAAAAATTCCAATCTTAGAATCACTTTGACAAAGACTTTTATCAACATGTCACTTTGTGCACTTAAAATATCATACCTGGGTGTGAGCTGTAGGCCTGTGAAGCCTGTTTAAAAGATTCATTCTATTTAGATTAAACAGGAAACTTTAAATCCTCTTTTCCACGGCCTGAGGAGATGATTTTTGCACACTAAGTTTTGCATCATCTTCAGATTACAGTCATCATTGTGCCTCTCCTGTGATAAGCAACACTCTCCCTATCATCCCCCCCACCACCACCTCCCACCTCACACACACACACGCACACACACACACACACACACACACACACACACATACACACACACACACACACACACACACACAGAGCCTGTTCCCACCCCCTTCATCATCCCTGCCACGGCAGAAAAGCAATTTGTTCTCGGTGTCACTGATCTGATGCAATCAGCGCTGCTTCACGCTTTTGAATAAGGAAAAGACAGCGGGAAAGGACACTGTGTTTAATTAAAAGACGCACTTTTGTGAATGTGACGATCATATAATTTGGGGTGGAGGATTGTAAGGTTGCGTGTTCAACACCTGCTTTCCGATTACGGCTGATTAACCTATCCAAACTCGCCCGTTGCTCTCATCAAGGGCTATTCAGGGTGCTGAGGCTACGCTCTCATTCTAATTGTCTCCAAGCCTTTTCCTCTTTGAAGCGCTCAATTGGAAATGAGTGTTATCAAAATTCAGCGCTACTCCCTCTCACAGGAAATGGGGGCACTGGGTTCTTTACACACAGCTCCTGACACCTCCTGAGAGGAGCTGAGGGGGCGGAGGGGTGGAGCACTCTCATTTTCCCTTTTCTCCGTCTATCCCCCTCTTTGCATAACAGTCCCTCTGAAGCGAGCGGCGCGCTTGTGAAGTGTTTACCCTTGTCTCTGTCAATCAAAACTGGTTTCCTGAAGGCTGCATTCATCTGCTTTACAATATCTCTGTCTCCTCCCCTGTTTGAGATTTCTCATGACACAGCCTCTCTGAGTTAAATTAGAGAGGATGCAAATGGGATATGATGTGCTTTGAGCTGCACCTGCTTTATGTGTCACCATCACATCCCACACCCTGTCATCTTTGAACATCGCTTCAGCTCTCTGGTGTATTGGTCTTTGAATAACACACTGTGACGTGAATAGTCGCAGAATGAGCTGAATGTCTCTCATTTGGCTCTAAATCTGACAATAGAACATTCTCTAAATCCAATTCTGCTCACAGATATACTTAATTCTACCTTAACTCTCAGAGTAATTCTCGGCTTCCCAGCTGCTGCATTAATACTTAGCACAGTTTAATTGATAGCTGTCATGTTCCAGCTGTCACTCAACATCACCTGGGGCACCTGGGGATATTTCTCACAAATCAGTGGCCAATCTGAGTTATGTTAGGCTTGATGCCTAGTCTCGGCCTAAACAGCGCTCTGCTCGCTTCCCTGCTGCCTGATTCCGTATACTATAATGAATCATTTAGCTCATAAAGCCTGTGAACTGCCATTGATTGACACAGACCAGTGAGGATTTGATGGGCAGTGGTCAGCAGGAGGTGACAAACAAAATATTCAATATATATCAAATCATACACTTAATTTAATAACATGTCACTTAAAAGATTTATAAAGGCTGTCAGATAATCAGTTACTATGGTAGCTCACAGAGCTGGGTTATCAACTGAACAAAACTGGTCTGTGGGGGAATTCCTTTGTGATAATTTGATTATTTACAGATTTGTTTAGTAGTATGCACGTCTAAAGCACAGTGAGTAACACTGAAGGTCTTCAGCCAAGCTAGCATCTCTTGTGCTTAGGTTCAGTTCACCCTGAGCACCAAATGTCATGGCAAATCCATCCAAAAGGTGGAATAAGTGACATTTCAGTCTAAACCAAACCATTTCAACCTGCTGTTGGTGCTAGAGGGAAAGACAAAAAAATCACCAAAGTCAGAAGGATTCATTGTCTGGGATTATGAGGACCATGAATGTCTGTAGGACATTGTAAGTGTATTTGTAATAAAGATTGTAATTACGTTCTTCTGTTAATTGTATTATCTGGGAGCTATCAGTACAGTGAGCTGATCTGTTGCCTGTCTTGCAGAGGGCTTTAATATTTCTGTATGTGCACATACACGTCTTTAAACAAATCCATCTTTAACCCTCTGAACTCTGCAAAAGAAATGGTCTGCCAGTGCCTGCATTGGTATTTTTGCTTATTGTGATATCATTTCATGGAGTATCTATATATACCTCATATCCCCAAAATCTGTACAACCTAAGATAAAAGGTTGTCAGTCAATCAACCATAATAATTGATAAAAGTATTGAAATTCCGTTACTTAAAACAAAACAAAACAAAAAAACAACAACTTTTTTTAAAATCAGGTTTTGCAAAAGAAAAACACAAAACATTGATCCAAAATATTTTTAAATGTAAAAAGATAAAAAATATATTCCTTAACATTCCTTAACTTATATGAACTATATACATTATTGAATTGAGATATGCTCATTTTTATGAGCAAAGCGCAAAGGCATTGTGACAGATTCATCATTCATTCCTTTGGTGCCACCACACGTTTTTGTGTGGTTTGCACCACATTAGTTAGAATTTTTCCACACCAGACAAATGAGCTTAACACCCAATTAACAATTTGTTTCTTGACTTTACATAAGAACTCATTTTAAAACAAGATGTGTTCCCTCCAGTGCTGTTTGTTTTGTGTTTGGATGCATGTGTAGGTGTGGCACTCTGATGGGGAGCGATTGACAGACAGACAGACAGACAGACAGACAGACAGACAGACAGACAGACAGACCAGGGGCGATTCTAGGATCAGAGGTTTAGGGGTGCTGAGCACCCAGAGAGCTGCCCGGCCAGGCAAGATAAATTTCACTGTTTTGTACATTTTAACTCAATTTCATTCCCACATTTGTGAAAAAAAAGCACAACACTTTTTGGGAAAGTCTGTGACTAAACCATCAAATCTGATAAAGGTTATTTAAATGCTGAGCCACAGCAAAAGAGGAATGGATTGGAATCATAAAAGAAACATATCGTAACCCTAAGTTCTGGGGGAAGACAACTCATTTTGATACAGCAGCTCCTCGACATACACATAAACAGTATGTGTGTTTCTGGAGTAAACCAGCCCCCTATAGTGAGTACCAAAAATACCAAATATTTTTGTTGTTAAAATATTACGTTTCAACCAAGTACTGTATGGTTTTGACACTTTTCTAGCTTGTTAAAAAAGGACTTACAGTAAAAAAAAAAGAAAAAAAAAAGAAAATCTCTCAAATTTTAGGGGTGCTGAGATTCAATTTAGGGGTGCTTCAGCACCCCCAAAAATGGGCTAGAAACGCCTATGAGACAGACAAACAGACAGACACACAGACAGACAGAACATGTCACTTAGCTCTGTTCCTGCTTGTTTGAAAACACAAGATGTTCTTGTGTTTCAAATACAAGGACCAGATGTGGCCATTAAATAGGCTGGGGGGATCTGGCACAGTGGAGCTCCTAGAGCACCTCCTCTTTTTGGATTCTTGATATGGGATGGAAAAAAGTAACTTTGGGTCAGCATGTCGATCAAAAGTCCATAGGTGTAAAGCAGAAAGCCCTTCACAATAAAGATAAGTCTCCTCCTCCTTATGTATCCAGTATCCTTATCCAGGGTGTCACTGACACCATGAGATAGGTCATACTCATAATGGCTTCCATGTCTAGAGCAGTGATGACATTGTACTGCTCAAAGCCATCTGCATCAACCTCAATCTAATCTTGGGGCTTGATGAAATCATCCTAATGTACCACACAACAGTTGGGCCGGTTCTTGATCAGTCGGTTGGTGAGAGTGGTTTTCACTTCATGATTTTGGATGTTTAAAGCTCCTAGAAAAAAGTCGCTGGTAAGTCAAAACATGAGGGTGAGGGTGTTTGGCTGAACCACATCAACATCTACAACAATATTCAAAATAACACATTGTTTTACAAAATGAACATTTATCATCAGGTCTGTTGTATTAAACTGCACAACCCTATGGGGGGGGGGGGNTCTTGAGGGCGGGGGCGGGGGGGGGGGGGGGGGGGGGGGGGGGGGTTATTGCTCTGGTCAAGTTTTATTCTAATTTGTCTTTATTAACTAATTATTTTTAATTGTCTATATACTACTTTAATAAGCCTCGACAAGGTTTAAAGGTTATGAATATATTTTGGTGGTAGGATAACTAACATGCTGAACGATACTGGAACTGAAATGAGAAAGATCTGTCACACAGAAGCTGTCTCAGCTCTCCTCATGGCTCTATATTTACATACTCTTTTAGTGATGGGGCAGACTGTCATCTGATCAAATATTCACTGTCAAAATGTTACTTAGTAAGCAACAAATAAGCACGCTGGCTTTGACAAGTTGGGTTTGTAATCTGCATCAACCGCTCCTCATTTCCCCGACGATCTCTCATTTCCTCCTCTGTCAACATTTCATCTGTCCTTCTCACGCTTATTTCCAGTCACCGCTGCCGCCTGCTGCACAGCCTCCAAGTCAGCCCTCAGAGCCGCATCGATCCAGCAGCGATGGCGCAGAACCAGTGTTTGTCCAGAGAATAGGGCCTGTCCACTCTCCTCTCATGTACTGGCAGACTGTGTACACCTGTGTAATTGGGGCTGGCGTCTGCTGTGCATACAGAGCCAAGGGCCTCTCCACAACGATTAGGACTCTGACAGGCTTGGCTCTCTTTTAGACTGCTGCTTGACATTCGCAGAGCTGTTTGCGTGAGGGAGGGAAAGGAGGGTCATAGTTTGATGCTCAGTGGCAGCAGCAAAGGAAGTTGCTCATTTTGTGTGTGTCTATATATACTGTATAAGTCCAAGACTGTGTGTGTGGAAGAAAAAGAGAGAAACAACACTTGTTTGAAAAGGCTGTGATTTTAATCCTTGTTTCTTGTCTGCTTCTTTGGATCTATATTCCAAAGATAAGTGGAGTTGCCCAGGCGAGCTGATCGAGCTCAGCTAAAATCTTGCCAGGGAAACTAGAGTCTTGGTTAGGGAGGACGATGAGAAGAAATAAGAGAAGAAGAGGCGAACAAATGAGATCACTAGGTGTAGTGGGCTGGACATCACTTTATCAGTATCAGATGATCTAGCTGTTGTAATTGCAGGTTATTTTTTGTTACTAATACCCCTTGGTTTTGGTAATAGTCAAGTCACTTTGGTTGATTATCTGAAATCCTTCATACATCAAAAGAATGTCAATTGTAATATATATGTAAAGAATGGGAGGAATCTTAGCAATGTTCTGTAAGTAGAAATATGCAGTCTTTAGTCTGGTGGTGATATGTTCTTCAAAGGAAAGATTAGGAACAAATAGAACAGAGATTTTTAATACAAGAGCTTTGTAAAATTGTGGAACCAGCCATGTTCAGAGTGAGATCACAGAACATTTTTGTAATCTGCTTTGGACCCAGAATAAGCTTTTCAGTTTTCTCAGCATTTAAAAGAAGTAAATTAGATACAATCCATCATTTGATTTCTGATATGCATTCTTCTAGTTCCACTTGGTGATGATAGGCATCAGACTAAATGATGATGTAAAGTTGAGTGTCATCTGTATAGAAATGAGAAACTGATGTAAAACTGTTGCTTAATGTACCAAAAGTAAGTATGTAAATATAAGAAAGAATGGGGCCAAGTATGGATCCCTGCTGCACACCATAACCGACCTTGTAGTCTGACAGTTTAACAGCAGTCATATCAAGAAAAAACATTGTATCAAATGAGAGGGTGCTGATATCTCAGCACACAAGTTAATTAATCTTTCAGCTTTATGGGCTCACTGAGCAGTTGCTTAAGGGCTAGGGCAATGGCAGATAAACTGTTCCAGTTAGAAGACCATTAATGCTGTTGTTCTCAACAAACCTATCTTTCTCAGGGAGAGAGATGGGGGTAAGAAGCAAAAGGGTTTATGGGAAATGTAGTCTCAAACTGAGGGACACAATTACCAATAACAGAGTTTGCATTAATTTAGGTTTTCAGGGTTTTGAAAACCGAGTCTTGTAATTTTCTGCATAGACAATGTTGGGTGACTGACAACTGGAGCACCTCGGCTCCTATTTACATGAAATTTTCCTGGATGAAACATCAGTACAGATGAGTATCAGCTCTAGAAAGTGTATGGGTCTTTGACAGTACGTATAACCCAAGTTTGAAGTTCTGCTAAGTGTATTGCTAACAACAAGATGAAGCTTAAGATGATACTTCTAAAACTGTGATAAAACATTCATTTGCCTAAACTGGTTCATGTCACTGAATTTGCTACAGATTTGTTTCCATAACAAGGAACACTGAGGCTCACTGGTACCATAGTATGTACAGAAATGAGGCATACCATACCATATTGGCAGAAAAGATTTCTCGACCGCTGAGGCAAGGCAATGCCTCTGTACATGGGGCGCCGGCACTATCCACTACGCTACTGATGCCCCATATATAACTCTTTGAATATTGTTCATCTCTGTCGAGTACCTCCATCTTTTATCCTTCACTAACTGAAACTTGAACTTGGACCCTTAGATTCTTACCACTTGCACTACCTGTCCTAAACACAAGACAAAGAACAGAAAGCAAACAAAAACCAAATGGATATAAACATATTATATTGTCACTATCTGTTTTGTTTCTATGTTGCAGAAGTGAATTGTGAATTACAGCAAGTACAAATTCTTGTGTAACTTTAAAACTAAGTTGTCAACGTCACCTGGTCTCATTTGTGGTTGATAACTAATATATCCCCAGATCTCACAATGACTTTATCCATGACATATCATTGACTTAGACTGCTACATATCACATCTTTAAAGAAATCCTTCACCCCCAAAGCATTATTTGTATGTCAATTACTCACTGACATGTTACATTGAATCTGGGAAGAAGATTTTGCTTTTTCTCTCTCCATATTTAATGAAGAATCCAAAAAGGTTAACTTTCTTGATTAATTACAGTAACAGGTAACCTTGTTTAATAACAGCAAAACTCTGACAAAACATCAGTTTCCTAACTCCCTGGCCCAATGCCAAAAAGCTCTACGGCTGACATTAAAATTGGATGAAGTACATCAATTTACTTACTGAATTATATCACTGATTATACAAGTTATATGTATTTACATGATAAATAAATGTATTTTTTATCATTAAAACACATAACAACATGATACAACATGATGATAACAACATGCCTGGTGGGAGTATTGGATGGCATTAAAACACATAACAATATGCCATCCGATACTCCCACCAGGGATGAAGGAGCATTGCTTTTTTTCAAAAATATTTCTCCATACTGGGGTCCCTAAATAGTTGTGCAATACATAAATTGGGTATGACTGTAAAACAGAGTTGACAGCCATATACCTACCAGTGTTTCCTGTACCATTATATTTGCTGGGCCATTTTGACAGAAAGTTTGTTATTTTGTCAGACGTAGACTTGCTTATTTTGGCTCTGAACCCCGTCATCTGGTCTATTGTGGGCTGGCTACACCATTTGCCTTTACCAGGGCTGTTGTAGCTAACGTTAGCTCTGGTGTCCATGCTGGCAGCAACGTGTCCGTGCTTGCAGCAACATGTTTTGCATTGAGGTGTGTGTGTGTGTGTGTGTGTGTGTGTGTGTGTACTACACGTGGAAATATAATAAATTGGATTATAATTGCAGGAAGTATAAAATTTTGCATAGAGATATGTGTAGTGACTTGACCCCCCACTGTTTATGCGGAGGGTGCATTGGTGCGTAATTCTAGGTTTATATGAACCCATACAGGCATTAGATTAAGCGTTAGATTAAAATGATCTATACCAGATTTTGACAAAGGGCTACTCTATAAGGTAGGGCTTTAAAACTTGATAAAAATGCAGGAGCCACCTTAAATGATGTCAGTTTTTAATTGTGCTTTAATGTTGCACATCACCAAATAAATGACAGGAAAAAGATTTACGGCATGTTCAACCTGGGGCCTTATGTGCCCCCGTAAATTTAATAAAATGCGTATGTTATCAAATAAATAGCTTTTATTATAGCATAGATCTGTTTGGGAAGCTTAGATCTCTGGAGGTTACACATCCCATAGGTTTGATTAATACGGTGGAAAACAGATAGTATATCTATTTAAAAGAGTGAGGTGAGTAAGCAGCACTGTACTGTTGATTACAGCAGAGTACATGTAGAATGGTGACATCTGTGAGGCCCAGGGGCTTGCTTCTTCCCTGTAATGGTCTCATTAGTACAGTATGCACTGCAGATGATCACAGCCACGCTGTTGCTTGTTAACACTAAGCCAAGCCATTTGCTTTAAACTGAGGATGATATGAAAGCTGAGACTCTCACAAGCTGCTGTTACAAAACAATGCCATATGAATGGAGGGGAAAAAAAGGGAAACGAGCGGAATCAACACTGACGTGCAACATGGTTTTATGCTTCCATTTTGCCACTTCAGCAACTTTTTCCTCTTCACAGATATTAGGATGATTATTCATTCAGCAGTTGAATGTGTGTCGGAGCAGACAGAGGAGCTAGATGTGTTCATGCTGTTGGGGAAAGGGGGAGCGGGGTGTTATAAATTACACTGTGAACATTAATTCAGGGCCTTAGTGACATTACTGAAGTATTAGATGTTTTTATAATGGTGGGTTTTTCATTTAAAGTATAACTCTTCATAAATTCAATGAAATATTGTATTGCAAAAGAGAGTTTCAGGAGACATGTGCATTAATCACTTTCATGGAAATGAAGGGCGGAGGAGGACTTTAGAGATGGGCACTGTGCATGTAATGAACTGACCAAGTGTAATACCCCTGACACTACACCCCGGGCTCTCATTCTTGCAGTAATAAACATAAAACATGCAAATGCAGAGCAGAGACACAGACTCCTGTCAGAAGAAATCAGCTGCATCATTATTTACCTTAAGAGTTGTCAGGTGAGCTGCAGAGCAGCGCCTGGAGCTAAACAAATGGCAAAAGCTCGGAATTGCAAATCTACAAAAGTAAGACAAATGCCCAAGTGTGAGAGGAGTGCAGACTTCTGCTTAGCATTTCCTTAGATAACAGTAATACTGAGAACATTTGTCTGTCTTTTTCAACACATGCCTTTTACATTCATCTTCTAATGTAGGAAAGTATACTGATGACAAAAGACCTGAGCACAAAACAAATTGAAATGCTACTCAGCCTGCAAGTCAACCTTTGAAAGCGCACAGATGGGTTTGTAAGAGCACAATTAGATTTGTGTGTGAGGGAGGACAGAATCATGAGCACAACAATTGATTCGAGCATGTACGAGGAATTTTGTAACTACATTTGAGCCAGCAATAGGGTTTTTCATAATGATCAAAGCTGCTTGCACTCACTTTTTTGGCAGTCTGAATTCCCAAACGAATTAGCACCCCACAAATGACATTACTTCATTAACGTACAGTTACGTAGTTAATGTAAAGTTACAGAGGTTAGGTTTAGGAAGAGAAACATTGAGAACATACCTTAAAATTACTCAAAGTACTCACACTCAAAGTTCACATAGTTCCGAACATGTGACTCCAGGAGATAATCCTGGGGTAAAGTCTGGGTTTTAATAGTCTCGCCACCAGACAATCAGAGATCTCCGCCTTCTGATAGTCTGGGGACACTCCTTTCTAAAATGTGTTTAACACACCGGCGAAAACGGCCAGCAACAAAGCAACGCCTCTTGCATTTTTGAAAAGGACACGCCCTCCAGGAAATGTGCGCTCCCGCTTTTCTCGTCCGCAAGGAAACAAACACACAGAGAGCTTGAAAATGGATGCCGAGAGATTTAACTCCGTTTTATCAAACGTGTGCTCAGTCCACAAGATTGTGGAAATGAAGGACTTACAGCGACTTTGTTTAAAACTTTTAACGCAGTCGGACTATGTTTACGAGCACAAGAGTTCAGCGAGCCACCGAAGGACCGCCCTGCAGATTTACTATTGGTTCTGCAAAGTAGGGAGTTTTTTTAAACTCTGAAATTGTATCCGCCCATCTAAACACAAAATCAGGGAGAAAGACATCAGTCTTTAGTTAAGCAAAGCGTCTAAAGACTGACTTGTGAGTCTAGGGTTTTAATGACCCATCCTCCACCCCAACCTGCCTCCTTACAAGACTGCTCAGGACTGCTTCCTTGTTTACTGCTGTCAGCACAATGGTTGGGTCATCATAATCTGTGAGATATGTACGAATTTGGGTGCATTACTTTTCATAGAAAAAAAAATTACCAACAGTGGTGAGAACAGCCTGGAGATCTAACAGGTGCAGATTCTTAAGAGCAGAATCAAGTTTGAGTGTGCAATCAAACTCATGTTGTTTCTAAGTCTGCTGCAGGGGAGTAAATATAGACAGTGCAGGCAGTGCAGTTGTGCTGGGGCCCATGGGGTTGAGAGGTCTGATTTTCTATTGCAATTTTCTATATATGCCCCTAAAAAGGCAAACCCATCTCCATTATGGTTTTCTGTTCTTGTAAAATAGTCAAGCTGTAACAAAATTATAGACTTATTCTATAGACTTATTATTGTTTATTCTACATAAACAATAAAAAAATATAAAAATATAATTTAACTCTAAAAACTTTGTAGTTAATCCAATCATTTCATATTTTCTTTTGTAGTTTTTGTCATATACAGATATGTAATGATGATTGCTGGGTAATGTGTGTTGATGTTGTCCAGTATCAAGTCTCTGTTTAATCATGTAATGAGATGATAAGATTTACAGGTGCAAAATCTCTCAAGATTGACAAGCTGGGCATATCTGCAAGGGGACTAATCATTATAGTCCCCATCATTATATTGTGCGTGCGTATTGTAACTACCTTATGCCACTGGTCTGCTGTCTCACTTTTCTTCAAATGTATTGGCTTCTGAGCACTTGAGATCACAAGAGGTCACTTCCCAACCACTTGTAACAAGCAAGCTGCAACAGGACACATATTGACATCAGGGGCATATCTATATCAAAGTTAAAGTCTGCACAGGAAAAAGTCAACTCTTGAATATAGGAGCAATTAATGACAGTATTAGAACAACGTGATTTACATATTTTATGCCTTACGGTTTTAACTATCAAAAATTATAATTACAATCAATTCTTGCAGGCATGTGGATCTGCATTGTCAATTGAGGCTCAGCCAAGTTCTGGCAATCCGGCCAATCCCCTTACCTTAACCTACTTTAGTCATACCGTTATGTCTGATTTGCATCACGCCTTCAGAAAATGCTGTTATTCTGAAAGGAGCCAGCCCATAATCATTTTGTTCTGATTATTATTTGCTTGAACATTCTTTTTTTGAATCCCATTTGGAATAAGATCAGATCACAGTAAACCAAACCAAACCCATCAGACTCATTATGTTTCTGAGTGCAGTAACAATGAGATTCATTCATGTTTTTCTTCTAATAACGTTCTATAAAATAATTTATGAAAATGCATAAAGACGAAATAAATTTTAAAAAAGAAACGTGACATCTGATCAGAAAATCACACTAGAAATAGAAGTTAACACAAAGCTAAGCTAGTAACTATTTTTTAATTAGTTAAAATAATCTCAAAATGGCTCAAAAACTACATCATTTGCCAACAAACTCAATGTGATTTCAATCCATTAGTGTAAACACATTTCCATTTTTAAGACCATACAGACATCAAAACTGTTGTTTATCTCAATCTGCCAGTCAAAGACTGCCACTGGAAGTGGAAGTAATTTGTAGAATATCATGAACCGTCCTGAGAATACGTTGGTGCTCTCATCTGTTGACTTGCTGACTGAGTAGTGTTGCGAATTTGTTTAAATTTCTTTCAAATCTTTTGTTATCAGCATACCTCCATATTACTGTCAGCTTGCAGTGTAGTGTTGCAGTGCAATGAGACATTTTTGAACAGCCCAATGCAAAAATTGGCAGTATTAATCATCCCGTATTTTTGAATAAGGCTTAATTACGTACCAAGGAAATGGTGCAGGCAGCAGGAGGTGCTGTGTGCTCTGAATGGCTGGCAGAAGTGGGGAGTTGCCCTGCTCCCCTACAGTAACTGACACCTGCTTCCATAAAGGATGCTATTCAAAACTCCCACATTGCAAATAACAGGCTGGCACATTCCTCCCTGTGAGAAATGGGAAGGAGGACAAAACATGAAAGCACAAAACAGCTATACTCAGGAAAAAATGTCTGACAAAATGTGTGTCACGGAGACATATCCTCATGATGTGCACATTAACAAGGCGATAAATATTCTGACTTTACGAATAATTATTGGTGATCAGAAATTGCTATACTAAGGTGCTTCACTCCTGTCCTTAGCTTTACATGGTCACACATTGGACACAGTCATACATGGAAAAATGGAACAACAAAAATGGAACAATTAGGCCACACAATTATTGCCACACAATGTTTGTGTTAGATATGTTTTTAGGGGCTGTCAAACAAATATTTTTGTAATGGTGATTAATTGCCGAATTTAAGTAGTTAATTGTGATAATCACATTTTAATTGCATGTTTAAAATTCCACTATATTGCATTTTAAAACAGTTTTGAATACCATATTAACAAGGTGAAGAAGCAGTCCTTTCCAGAGTGCCTTGATTTGGGAATCAAATGAATGCAAAGAAATTGACCTTCATGATCTTGACTTTAAGATTTATTTATTTCAGTGTTGCACTGCCACAACATTGTGGTCTGAAACTACAACTTAGAGTTAGGATACAACTCCAGAGTGCTTCTTCTGTGAAATACAGTGTTTTTTTGTTTGTTTGTTTGTTTGTTTGTTTGTTTGTTTTGAAAGATTTACACTGTTCCAGTTGAGAAAGTGCACTTACCACAAGATAATTTTGATGACTCACTGACGTCCAATGATCTCAAGTTAATGTTACAGCATTGGCACTTCTGAGGAGTTCCAGTTTAGTTGCTTTCTCTGATTTATACTGGTCCTGTATGCATGAAGCTATTTTCCCCGGGTAACGTATATGATAAATGAAGTTAAATTCTTCAATTTAGTTTCATTCCACAGGTCGCTCACTCCAAAATAGTGCTTTGCCATCTTTGGCAATGCAGTTGCCATCTGACATCAGTCTGATTAGCTGCACTTGTGTGCTCAGCTCATAGGTGGTAGCTCAAACTCAAAATACTTAAGTGATATTTTGATTCTGTTTGACAATGTGGACATCACTTTTGAGTTGTAAACTGAGCCATCTAAGTTTTCTAAAGTGAAAGGAGACATTCAAAAATGCAGTGATGTCTTATTTTCCATCACTGCAACAGCAGGAAGCAGCTGCGGCGGCTTGACTCCAAGTAAGGGTGCATAAAAGCAGGCTGTTCTCATAAACTGTTTGTATGTTTTCCTATTAAATGTATCCAGCCAAATTTGTACATATCCCATGTACTTTAAAAGCTGAGATCACATGTCCAATGCACTGATGGGAGTTAACTAGGAGGCAGTCCCGAGTGGTTTTGTAAGGAGGCAGGTTGGAGTGGTGGATGGGTCACAAAATGCAGACTTTACCCGGGGTTTTTCTCACACCTGACCTGTTTTTTTTTCTTCGCTGTCACTCGGTTCGCCCCTTTGATATCGCTTCATCGCTCAGTTGCAATCACTCGTCAATGTGGCTTCAATGACATCATCGCTTTGATGACATCATTGAAGCAATCAGGGTATTTGAGGGGGGGGGGAGGGGGGGGTGCTTGACTGGTTTCATTGAAAACGAAACCATTCATAAGGTCAATAAAAAAAACATTTGTTAAAAATAAAAAACAAATGTAATCTCAACAGTGACCACGCCAGCCGGCGGGACTGCGGCTGAACCACTTCCAATGTTCATTCATTCATTCAGTCGCGTGTTCAATGTGTGAATTATTTCGGTGTTTATTTCTTTTAGTTCTTAAGTATTTTTCATTAAAATGCGTAATATAGCCAACAATATTATAGACCAAAAGTTAATCTAATTTATTATTGTAGAATGTATTTAGCAAATCACCACTTTCAACTGGAGACACAGCGCAGCAGCAAAAAAAAAAGGCATTATAAAAAGCCGACAAATAGTGTTAGTTAATTGACATGAGACATTGGAGAGGTTGTCAGTCCTATTCTATAGTCTGTAATATATATATATATTTTTTTAATCATAACATCTTGGAAATTACTCAAAAATGCATTCATTGTGTGCTTCTGAGCACACGGGCAGCATAAACAATGAAGTTACATATGATG
>NC_065507.1:40733627-40739533 GCF_006386435.1 Epinephelus moara | reverse complement strand
CGAGAAATTGGATAAGATTGAAAAAATTGTTAAAATTAAATTAGGGAACTGATCACAGATGCATTGTGTCTGTGTGTTTTTACATCTATTGTTGCTTTTAATTTGCAGCTATACTTTTAATGAAGCTGACATGTCATGACAGTCAAGCACCCCCCCGGGATTCTGGGATTACGGCAGCCAATCAGCATTGAGCTGCAAGCAACAGGACCCAGCAAAATACCGCTCCAGATGAGATTTCTCATCTCAAGCGACGAGCGAAAAATCGCTCTGTCGCTGTCCCTCGGAGCCCGAGCGATTTTTCTCTCGGGCGAATATATGCTCAATCGCCCGTTTGCATTGACTTTGTATGTAAACTCATCGCTAGTGAAAAAAAACAGGTCCGGTGTGAACACACCTCACGCGTCTGTGTTTGGAATCGTGTAAACTTTGAGTTAACGTCTTCACTATCTTTCTTTTCCTAAACCTAATTCTGTAACTTTATGTTAATTACATAACTGTACTGTAACATCATTTGTAGGGTGCTAATTTGGAGGATATCATACAAATTGTTGTGTGTGCATTTTTGTAGAATATCATATGAACTGTTCTATGAGGATTCGTTGGTCAAAGACAAAATAGCAGCAATCGATTTATGCAATTTAAAAAAAAAAGACCTGTTATGTTTGGACTAATCGCATTGCAACTAACACGTTAACACTGACAGCATTAATATTATTATAACTGAAAGAGTTATTACAAATATGGTGCCCTAATATTACAAAATAAACCAGAAATATGAACAAAGAGGTATTTAATTTCACAATTTTAACTATGAAATTTGTAACAATCTACATTGATATCACTGAAAGAAAGAAAAGAAAACATCCAGTTTACACAGAACAAAAAATATGAATAACACTTCCTGCATATACTGTACAGACTCCTTCAGCACATATAAAGCCTCAGTTGTTCAGAACCCTGAGAAACAGCAGTGTTAAACTCTCCATGACATGAATACATTTTGATTTGTTTCATTTGCAGTCATCAAGGACAGGACTGAATTAACTGGCTGAGCTGTGGGCCCCTATTAAGCCCCACCACACAAATCCATCATGGTCAAGATCACGTCGGCTTTTACTGTTACTTCATCATTTGTGGAAAAATACACTGCAGTGAATCACTTGTCTTGCAATTTGTATGTCTTTCAACTTGATTTTAATGGGAAATCATGAAATTGCTGCCTAGAATCACACAAAACAATAATGTTAATAATAATAGTGGATCTACGCTGCATACTCTTTGGTTTTGTTCTGAAATTTAAAGTGGGCAGTAGGCTCAGTCACCATTGCGTAAGCTCATTTAGTTTTTGATAGCGACTTTTGAAACAATTATTTAAATGAAAATCTTTGAGATTTTTACTTAACGTATATGTGATAAATAGCAAATAGACACTGTAAGTGATGTGTAAAATCCCAGATATGGTCCCTTTATGTAATAATTAAACGTTTTGCTTTGTTTGGATACAAACATGTCTTATGTTATTTATTTATTTATTTTGTTATATGATAAGATTATGATTATGGACCTTGGAATTTGAGGGATTAATATTTTAAGTAGACACAAACCAAGAAAATAACACTGTTGTTTGTCACATGAAAATAACCCAATCCAGCAATACAGTCCAGTCACGCTAACTTCTCTCAGGAGTGTCATCCTTGTAAATATGCCTGACAGCAGCCAAGAAAACCATCATTACCACAAACAATGCAGCGAGGCTGATGGCACGGATAAAAACGAGACAATTCCTTCTAGACAGTTGCATTGCTTTTGAACACCTACTCACTCGACTGCTGCCGCTGCCCCCGTTATGAGTTATTCTGTCTCATTCTTTCCACAGAGATACTAGCTTTTCATACATTGATTGAAAGCCTCATTCTCAAAGGAGCTGATGCTGAACGGCTGACAACACTATAGCCAGTAATGGCTTCTGCTCCATAGTGCAGACGGAAGGTGCTTTCAGTGTCATTCTTCTCCACCCTTGCATTTGTAGACCCCCACAAATTACACTAAGGATCAGCGCCACTGTGTGCTATTCATTCCCACATCTACGAGGTCAACCGCTGAGGTATTTTTCCGTGGGCTTCTTTTCAACCAATCCACTATTGAAGTCTTCAATCTCGAACAAGTACAAGGCCAATCATCACTTCATTTCTGCAGATTCAATGAAAAGATGAATACAAGTCACTTGCCAACAGAGTGATGCTTTCTAAATTCCTTGTTGCATTTTGTGACATGCTTACGTTTCATGGTGTGATTCAGTGTACAGTGTAGAGGGGTAAACACACTCCCACAGCCTCAACAAGATTCAAATGCATGTCAGCCAGGTGTCTCATTGCACTGGCTCCTTTTTCTTTAGTTCAGTTACATGGAAAGGTACAATGAAATATTTAACACCACAGACCTGATTCTGTTAGTTTCAAAGTGAATGCAGAGAGCACTGGAGGGAGAACTGTGCACGTCCACAGAGGCAACATATACTGTGCAAGGTTAAACTCAGCTCTGCCTTATTTTTAATAGAGATTTGTATGGTTTCGTACAACTTATGTACACTAGGCTATCAGTAGCAGCCTATTAGCTAGCAGTAATCATCTGTACATTGTTAAAGTCATTAAATAGGTGATCTCTTGTTAGAGGGGGCATTTGAGGAGATGTCAGCAGCTAACATTTAGGAGTAAGCTACCTTACTGTACTGTATGTAGCATTTTATATGTAAATTATAGTCCATCAACCTTTTTTAGACTGAGGTTAAGAGGACTGTATGATGTCACTGGAGCTAATTTCGGTTGTGGCTTATGACTACAAGTTTGAAAATGAAAAAAAAAAAATCTGATCTTACCTGACTTGTGTAGTCCTCTGCTAACCTCTGCTGCAGGCTAGAGGATCCAGGCTACATTAGACCCCACATGCGTTAGCACACCAAAATCTCCGACGAAACTGTCCATGGTTTAGTTGAGTTAGGGCACCAGGTTTTGACAAGGAAGAATAAAAAAGACACAGGGGGCCCTATTTATACGGTCTATAGTGCATGGTGCAAGAGCATTTAGGGCATGTCCAACTCCACTTTTGTTATTAAATAGCACATAATCTGAGCCCAAATTAAGCCGCAAGGGGTTGTATTTAGTCCCTTAATTAAGTGTGTATGGGGCATAACATGAATTCAGTCAATCAGAGTGGCATCCTCCATTCCATTTAAAAGCCAGGTGTGCCTGCACCTTAGCACTTCAGCTTAAAACATAGCGGGACAACAGTGTAACTTAAGGAGCCGGGAAGTCCCTATAGGCCAGGTGGAAGGGGTGGTGGATGGGTCCACTAAACATTGGACTTTTTCCCAGGAGGCTTCTGTTTTCTTCTCGTATAAATGCAAAGCCAAACCATGATGTTTTTTTTCTAAACCTAAATGTGCTTTTGTTGCACAAGGAAATAACATAAAAACAAAGTGTTGTACCTATGTATAAAATTTATTTTGAAAAAGACTGTATGCATGTAACAAGCAAAGACTTTACCTTTCCTGTGAAAATGGAAATATGTTTTGAAAACACAATGCATGGAACAGGTGTACTGACACTGACCTGGCGTTCCAGAACGTCAACAACAGATGCACCCTACCTAGCGCATCAGATATAGATGTCAAAAGTCCACACATCAAGCTGCAATATGCGATGAGCTGGGAATGAGAATATGTTGACTTAACAGAGAAAACAGAATTTCACTTTTAGCTTCTTAAAATAACAAGTGAAGTTATGTGGCTCCTCTTGCTTAAATGTGCTCAGTTTCTGTCTTGTTGGGGAGTTGGACAACAGCTTTGCAGGTCTGCTCTGATCTCTGCTACGTTCCCATTTTACAGAATATCATTGTATTCCTCATTAGTGATGTATTATTTCACCCACCCCAAACCTATTAACGTGTCCCTGTGTGTGACAAACAGAATTTGCGCCTGTTGTGTACCTACCCATATACACACATCTTACTATCTGAATAATGAACCCTTTAAAAAGCAGAAAAAAATATTGTGCCATTCTGACTTCAGACCAGTTTTTTGATGGTCAATAGTTGAATCACTTTCTGCTGTCTCATGATAGCATTTTGCCAACAATGCCCCTGACAACACCTTATTTTAAGACCTACACACCCATAGACACACAGATGGGCACTGGTACATTTGCTACTTGCACAGCATGGGCACTGGCCATGAAAATGTAAACAGCGTTGGTCTGAAACTAGCAATGACAGTTGTGCTGCACTGTTCACTGCTTTTTACTGGGTGTAAGGTGGGGCCCACAATGCACAGTTCAGTGTTTTAAAACCTTATTTTCTTTTTAAACTGCCCATTGATGGTCTGACTGTTATTCAAGGGAAATGCTGAATCTGTGAAGTACTCCCTCAATACCTGACTTAATCAACATTTAACGGAAACTACTATCTTCCCTTACTGTAACCAAAGTGCTTTTGTTGCCTAAACCTACTAACACAACTCAGGACATGAAACCTGGTCCCTGGTATCAAAGGCCCATGGTCTGTATGCTCACCACAACCACCTCCATATGAATTCTCTGCACTACATAAATGCACCACTTCCCTTGATCAAAAAATAATAAAAGAAAAATGTAAAGACAAACAGACAAACAATTAATACATTTGGTCAGTTACTAGTCTAAGCACACTGTAAATGTTTCACCTAAGACTAATAAAATAGGCAAAACCTCCAAAGTTGTGTTCATATTTCTTCCAATTTTACGAGAAACAGGCAAATATAACATGTCCTTCACATTTTTCATAAAATATCTTGTGAATTACACAGTGAAGCATCTGGGCATCTTTGACCTTACATTTTAAACTATCAGAAACTAGGGGTGACTTTCAAACTAGAATATGGTTTGAACTTCTGGTTCTTTCTTCCAAGAACATTTCTAACATTTGGTGTCAAACCAAGTAATCCCAGCCTTTTTGATAGATTTATTAATCGTATTCCTATAGCTGTAAGCAGGGCAGGAATTTCACGAGGGCCACGTGCCCTCCTAATTTGGCCTTGTGCCCTTGAAAAAAATATCTGCGTTAAGGCCACAGTGGCCTTGATGCCCCGCCCACACTGCCCCACATTATTTTGCGGTTTTCTCCTCTGCCTCTTTCCTGTCAACACAACTTTGCACCTGCGTCTATTGAGAAAAAACCTGTCAACACAACTTTGCACCTGCGTCTATTGAGAAAAAAAATGTGATGACATTCTGGATTCTTATTGGGCAACATCAAATGAGACGATGCGTACATCANGTTTTCTCCTCTGCCTCTTTCCTGTCAACACAACTTTGCACCTGCGTCTATTGAGAAAAAAATGTGATGACATTCTGGATTCTTATTGGGCAACATCAAATGAGACGATGCGTACATCACCAGTAGAGGGGGTTGATTCGAGCCTGAACCACTCGGATGGGCTATAACGACAGTTTGACACCAATCTATCACCGGTGTTTCGGATTTTCTCGCGACTATGTTAACTGGCGACCTTCAGCCGAATGCGTCTGTGGTTGTCGTAGTGACAACAGCTGTTTTCAACCAGGAAGAGAACACGTAGCTGTCCTCGCGAAGGCCTCTTTACTCAGTTTTTCATAACAATATCAAAACATAGCTGACCTGATCCGTCTGTGGACTCTTGTTGGAGGAACCCAGTCACGGGCCGACACTCAGTCGCAGTTTGAATCACACTTGTTATGACGTTGAAAACAGGAAGAGGCCAAGTTGCTTTTCCTGTAAATCTAACTCCTATCTCGAATAAATTTTCTAAATAGGCCTACACAGTTTCGTCTCTGGTGCCTGCCTAAATAAACATGTGCCATATTAAAGAACCGTTCAGCCCTGTGAAACGTAAAAAA
>NC_065507.1:40723249-40733202 GCF_006386435.1 Epinephelus moara | reverse complement strand
TTAAATTCATTATGGACGTGGACTTAAAATCATTGTTTTATTTTATGGCCTTGCTGCCCTGGCTTTTGGCCTTTGTGCCCTCAAAAAATTGACAACACAAAAGGCCAAGTGGTCTTGCCCCTAAAATGATGAAATTCCGGGAACTGCCCATTGGTTCGACATCCCATTGTTCCGACCATATTAAACTCATTGTTCCTAAGCCCGTTCCAAAATCATCATGATGCCCTGTGGTTAAGGTCTGGTTAGGTTTAGGCACAAAAAACACCTGGTTAGGGTCAGGAAAAGATCATGGTGTGGGTTAAAATGAAAAAGAAAGTGACAAACACATAAGCCATGAGCCTGCTCCGCCTCAAGCCGGTCGCGGCGCACCATACGCCCGCCACGAGCCGTTCAGCACCGCGGACAGTCGGACTAATGGGCTGTCGAACCAATGACATGGACCCGAAATTCCAGGCCTGGCTGTAAGTAATGAAGGGACTCCAGTAGGCCTTTGAGCAGGAACAATGTCAGAGTAAACGACTTTATTCAGATTGTTCATGCAGGAAGGACTCACTCTGTTAGAGTGAGTTTATAAAGATTTTATTTAAAGTCAAGACACCTCAAGATCAAATCAACACACCTTATGATACTGTAATTTGCAATCAGCAAGTACTTATTGCACAACAGTGGTGGAATGCAAAAACATTTATGACTACTACAATCACAGTTCCTTAAGGTAATAGTATGATTATATGATGATGTAATTATAAGTTATGATAAATTGTACTCACCAAAGTAAAGGCCTGGCTATTGGTGCCTACTTACCTTTCTCTCTCTCTTGTTCCATAGAGAATCAGAAACAAACAGCCAAAGAAAATCCCAGCAGATAATAGTGCAGCCTGCAGAATACAGTCCATTGTCACAAGGGTTGTAAGTGGGATGATAGTCAGCAGAGTGGACATGTTAACTGGCCTTGCATGTGCTTCTTTGAGACTCCCATCCACTTCCCTCACCCTATTCCTCACAGCATGACCTTCGCACCTTTCTCAGGTGTCTCGATGGGGGCAAATCTCCGAGGAAAGGCAATTTAGAACAGCATTAACCGCAGCCTGGCCTCTGACCCCTCCCCACTTCAGCTTTGCGCTTCTGACAGAACAGCCACGCTAACTACTGTTGGTCGGCTGGAGTAAAGAAAAGCATGCTGAAACACCTGCAAACACACATGCACACACACCACCCTGGGGACTCCTTCACCTGCTGACCTCTTACAGAAAAGGGGATTATCACAGGCTGTGCTGTGAATGCTGGAATTTAGTGTTGACCTTGCAGCAAAACTGCATTGTGCTTGAGATACATTGATATTGACCAATGACTGTACTGCTGCTGGTACCAGTTGGACATTAAAGGTTCCATTTTAATTTTTCAATCAATCAATCAATTTTATTTATAAAGCCCAATATCACAAATAACAATTTGCCTCAGAGGGCTTTACAGCATATGACATCCCTTTGTCCTTTGGACCCTCACAGCGGATAAGGAAAAACTCCCCAAAAAACCCCTTTAACGGGGAAGAAATTTTTGTCTTCTTAAATGTATATAACATGAATGTGAGTATAATGTTTCGGAAATACGGTGTGGTCTGAATGAGCTGCAGTTTTGATGCTCTTAGTGGCGTCTGGCTGGAAAAATCAATGTATCTTTGAAAACGCAATGCCTTTGAATTTAAAGAGCAATTTTAAAATGGCCATACTCACCAGGTATACTCGTGGTGCACTTGGATACAGAGTGGGATTGCATGTTTGAGGCTGTGACAGTCATGACCAGACATATTTGCTACTCTGTCCCCTTTAAACACAAGGCTGTTCTTGTCATGATGCACTGACAGTTTGGGGATCCTGTGCAGAGTTTCACCTAAGAACATATTGTTCAGAATATGCAAACCTTAAAAATGAATATACAGTTTAGGGCAGCTCCAATATTTATTCATTTATTTTTAGGTTTTTATTAGGGATACATGATATTTTTGCCGATATCCAATATGAAACAACTCATCTGACCAATAACCGATACATATATCAATATATCCACTTTCGTCCCCACCTAATTTTAGTCATCATCAAGCCTCTCCTGTATTGGCATTAACATCATATTATACGTGCATACTCTTATCATGATGGCCTACTAGCAGATGGAGACATGAAATACAGAACTTTTAAATTTATATAATATTGTGCAAATTAAGTAAATTAGTTTAATTTAGTGTCCAAATGCATGCAATCCAAATGCTATTTTCCCAAGCCCTTTTTTCCCACATGACCTGAGGAAGGTTTCTGAATGATGTTGTTGCTACATATAAACCCAGGTAGTGCTGTGGATGCCACGTTAGTTTGGTTCAGGAAGTCCAACATATTCTCACTCCTATCACCACTTGCTCAATGGACTTTTAACATCTATGTATATCTACGCTAGGTATCCTGGGTGCATCTGTTGTTGACGTTCTGGGATGCCCTGTCAGGTGAATACTGTCTTTTTACAGTCTCTATAGGCCCTATAGGGACTTTCCACCTCCTTAAATTATGTTTTTTTAGGCTGCATTTCAAACTGACACCGTCCAGCGGCATTACAAACTGACATTGCCAGGTGGCATACCATACCATCACAAAAGGATGGCTTTTCTCGTTGGTGTCTGACGTGAAAATAACTGACCAAGCGGTGGTATTTGATGACTTCGGAATGAGAACGGGTTTTAAAGTCACTCAATAACAAACAATCATGGCAGCAGTAGACCAACAACTTTTGCGTGCTGTAAAGTAAAATGACTATTTCTGTCAGTGGAGTCTGGTGGCTTTTAAGAGAGTGTAGATAACAGCGTCAGTTCCACGTAGGAAAGGTCTGATGGCAAGGAAAAGACATAGGTTAATCTTATAATATAGTTTACCCTTCAAATGGTATGGATTTTTAGGTGCTCCTTTTTTAAGAAGCTAAAACATGTTTTGCTGCTGCTCCTATCCACAGCCACTAGACTCCTCTAAAAGAAACAGTAATTTTACTTTGCAGAGCACAATGAGTTACTGGTCTACTGCTGCCTCTGATCTGTTGGTTAGTTTGTGTTATTGTGTGACTTTAGGAACCAGACTAACATGGCATCCACAGCTGTAGGCTACATTGTTTAGCTTCTGTGCCGTGTTGCTCCTGTCAGCTTCTCCACACTGGAAGCATGGGGACCGCAACCTTACTGAAGGTAATACACTTACTACAGATCCATGAATGTGTTTACAGAATAAATGCATTATCATATTATATTAAATCTCAATGTGTCTTCACCTGGTTAAATAAATGTTTAATTATTGTAAAATAGTACTAATGTCCCCTTCTAAGCTCAAATCTTCCAAGCTAACACTTTCCTCACTCTCCATGCTTACACTGTCAGCAAACAGCTTGTGTGGGAGGTGAGGGAAGAGAGGCAATCAGTGCTGTAACCTACGTCACAGCGTTCCCTTACAGGCTGAGTAGGAGTTTCCCTTTGAAAAACCCAGAAAAAGATGTAGCTTGACCGGCCCTTTAAATACCCTCCAAGAGAAGGTGTTGTCTGGTTTAAAGCTGAATTCCCGTTTCTGGACATATTGAAGATTTGAAAGTTGGTGGAGACAGTACTGAGTGAGTTATTGAGCTGTACTTCTCACTGCATGTGCACAGGGCCCAAAATAGAGTCCTCAGACTCAGTACCACCTACTAATGCACTGTGTGCTGTGGGGAAAGCAACTCCCTAATGAAATGTCATCTGACAGGATGTTAATAAGGGCATTGCTCAAACCACCATATTAACAATATAGAGAAGATAAAGAACTTTTTCATAAATGTGTATATCATAGGGGCATCGGTGGCTTAGTGGTAGAGCAGGCGCCCCATGTACAAGGCTGTTGCTTCAGCGGCCCGGGCTCGACTCCAGCCTGTGGCCCTTTGCTGCATGTCACTCCCTCTATCTCTCCCCCCTTCACGCTCATCTGTCCTATCAATTAAAGGCTTAAAAACGCCCCCAAAAAATATCTTTATAAATGTGTATATCATAGACAGAATTTCAATTACCATATATAATCTGGTCTTGCTAAGGCAGGAAACCTGCCAGGATGAAAAGAATGGAATAGAATGGTCTGAGAATTGCCTTGCCTTCCAAAACCATTAAAAACAATGTTTGTATTTGTGTATCGTTGTATTACATGGAGTAAACTTTAATCTTCACATCAGCGAGCACAACCTGACACAAACAAGCATAAAACCTCAACCCATCACAAAACACCTCCCAGAGAGGGTCGAGCCAAACAATAACTGTTTTTATACACAGCCTTTATGAAGCAGCAATTAGCCTGTTTCTCATGCCTCATTGACCTCACACTGAACCCACTGAAGTCTGTCTGCAGAAACCCCCATTAGTTTCCCATTAAAATGTCATTAGAGCCACGCCACTGATCTGTCTCACCTGGGTCACTATCGCTTATCATTTGCAGTAGGAGGAATGTGGAAAGCACTAGAATACTGTGGTATTGTTGATGTCATTATAGAGGGGTTTTTTTTGTACCACCTGTTAAAATAGGACCATACTTCATGAGCTGTATTTAAAGAGAACTTCACAAGACAGGATTCAAAGGTGCCTCAAAGGACAACATAGGAAAGCAAGACAACCAAACCATCACCCGTGTTAAAATGTGATATCAATAGTGTCATTAATATCCATATATAAATTACCCAGAGCAGTTATGTAATGAGTAGAAATATCGCCTTGCGAAGTTGAAATTACAGTTTACATTCATGTCTGTGAAAACATGGATGCTTCACAAACATCTAGTTCCCAGCAGCACAGACAGTCTATACAATCAGCACAGTTTCAACATTAGTGTCACCAATTTAGTATCTGACCAAATGTCTCTCCTTCTGTTCCTGAGATATACTGTATGAGATATGACATTGACTAATGGCCAGAAAAATGTTTTGACAGATTGTTATGAGTCACAGTGAAGTTGACCTTTGACCTTTTGGATACAGAATGGTTCAGTATCTTGCTCAAGGATACTTTGACATGCAGACTGGAGGAGCCCAGGATCGAACCGCTGATCTTTCAATTGGTGGATGACCCGCTCTACCTCTGAGCCACAGCCGGGATATAAAAAAGATAAAAGTTTAGGAACTTAAGAGTCTCATCTCCTCATTAAACTTGTTCTGTAATACTGATTTCCTTATGGATAAAAACTGATCATCTGTAGTATTCAGTCTGGACAAATTCTTTAAAATCAATTCAGTTTGTTCATAAGAAATATATGTTATATCTTACATTTAAAGCGACACTTACCTTTCTGGAAATTTTACGCTTTTCTTTGTTTAGGTTAAAATGCTATTAATAAGCTGATGGCACACTAAAATGTAAGTGAATTCCACCAGAAATAAAAACTCATCATTATACCAGTCTCATATGGTTCTAAGAAAACTCCGACCAATCATTGCATTCGGACTGAGGCCTCCAACTGACGTAACTGCTCATGTAACCCCCCCACCCCACCCCTGACCAGGAAGAGTGAGTCTGTGAGAGAACAAATAGGCTAGTAACAGGGACGGCTGTGGATATAAACCTTCCGTAATTATGGCAGAAAAAAGCAGACCACCGCTTCCACCTCCAGCCGCTCCAACAGGGAAATCAGTTGGCAAAAGAAAGAATATAGCATAGTGAGAACTTGATGCTGGAAGAGCCAAAACTCAGGTCAACATCGGTTCTGCTTTCAAGCAATGGCGAAGACTGATGCACCTTCATCCTGAGCTAAAAAGGGACGAGACAGTCGCAGAGTTTCTGCTGAACAGGTATTTTTAGTTTGCCTCTAATGTAACATAGCCTATAAAGTTTTATATGACAAAACAGCATCCAGTTGCTAACGGTTAGCCTACTGTAGCCTAATGTAGCCTGAGCCTCTGTATTATCTTCCTTGTTTGTTGTCAGTCACCAGTACTATCTAACGTTAACGTTTACGTTATATCATAAAACTCATCAGTCATCACTGACCCCTGGATAAGTTTCAAAACTCTGGGGTTGCATTTGACCGTGTAGGACAGATAACGTTATGTTTAGTTTGCTTCTAATATAACATATAATGTTATATGACAACACAGCATCCAGTTGCCAATGGCTAACGTTAGCCTACTGTAGCTTAGCCTCTGAAACATTAACATTATCTTCCTTGTACGTTTCCACTTACTAGTAACGTTAACACTACTATCTAACGTTAGCACTGTAACCTTATTCTAAAACTCATCAGTCATCACTGACTCTGGTTGAGTTTTAAAACTCCAAGGTTGTGTTTGACTGCTATCAGCAGCGTGTTTTACTCCTCTTCTCTTCTACTCTTCTCTTAGCGTGTTACACTCGCTTTCCTCTTCCATGTATATAACATTACTTTCCAATGCCTACGTCTATCATAGACCTAATGAGGACGGAATGGAGGAGGGGGGAGTAGGCCTTTGGAAGGAGATGGAGTTGCAGGAGGAGGGAGATGGGACTTTGGAGGGAGGCGGGAGTTGTTTCTCTGAGTAATGTAACATGCAAGAAGCATGATAACATAAAAGGACCTAGAATCAAACCTTGGGGAACACCAGGCATATGTAAACAATTACAGCCTTAATGCTTGTCTCCTCTTGATATCTCTGGCATATATTTTTTGAATACATTTTTTTGGCATCCCATGTTAAGCTGCTGTGGACAACCAAGACTGTAAGAATCGCCCACATCAACTTATAGTTCAGTGCAGACTGACAACTTGTTTGGCACTGCTTCATTTGAATTACACTCTCAGTTGTTTGTAACATTCACACTTCATGAAATTATTTGACAGACTGCCCTATCTTCTAGGGAAAAACGACAGAGAAACACATGCATTTAATGTACTGTCAGGTGTAACATATGCAAATAGTAATTGCTACTTCATCAGCTCTGCCTTTCTGTCTTCCTTTTTTCCACTTTTCATGTACAGGTTTTGGCAACTTTGTGTGTCTCCTCTGTGAAGGAATTCAGTATTGTGAATTATTCATAAAATGTGGAGCATTAATTAACAATGCAGATTTTTGTTAGTAATATATTAAAATAGGTATTACAAATGTGTTGTATTAGGCTAAGTATGTCAGCGCTTTTAGCAGCACTCTTCTATGTCAAGAAGCAGCACGTTCAGAAAGCAGTGCCACTTTAAACACAGATCATTCTAATGCTCATATGGGATTCTCAACATGTTTGAACAATATCTCTCAGACTGACGTGCTGAGCTATGAGCCTGATACCAGGGTTGACAGTGTGTGACTGCTGTATGTACTGTATTTTAAGAATTGTTTGCAGTGCTAATGCTGGGAAACAGTGAAGTAAAACAGACTGGAGTACAGAGTTTTCTCTATTTACAAGTCAAACTCTTCAAGAATGACAATATGATGTATTAAAAATACATATACACAAATTCATTTTTTTTATCTTTGGCTTTTGGCTTTGCCAGTAGCACCTGCTTTCTGATACAGGTTATGTTTAGTTAACTTGAAATAGAGGACAGAGCCAGTGAGATCAGAGGTCATTCGTATTACATGGTGAACAGTCAAGTCAGATTGTCTTTTTTTGTGTGTCATCTTAGCCTCTCAAAGGCTACAGTATGTGTTTTTGTATCATTTTTCAGGTCAGCTCATCTATTTTACATGAACTAAAGCAAGAGTAAAATGATTTCAGACGATTGAAGAATCAAAAAGGTCAAAAGAGTAAAACAAGAACACGATTTGGGTTGAAATATACAATAGATCTGCTCATTTAGCACTCTGAAAATGTCATGGAGCTCAGCAGCTGAATCAATCCTAGTGAGTATAATTGTTATTTAATGCAGAGTCCTTTCTGTCGTTAGCCAACACCAGGGTTTGTTTATGCAGGAGCGCGGCATGTTAATCAGCACCGTCTTGATTATGATTGGTGGGGCTGCGGGTAATGCCGCCACAATCACCATTAGCCATTTGCTTTATCATTACCGAGAGACTTCAAATAGCTTTACTGCACTATGTTTTGGGAAAACATCATCAGCCCTGATGGAGGACTAGATTTACCTAGCCCCAAAGCAAAAAGCTGCGTCGAGATCTACAACATTATAGCTGCAAAAACAGTAATTCTATTGACATCTTGAATATATTCTACAGTCAGCACCATTCAGACTTTTATTTCCCTCTAGATTTGAGATGGAGTCCATAATGGCTGGAAGCAGAAGATAAATTAAACAGACTCTTCCTAGAGATGTCTGCTTTGCTCATATTAAAAGCGGGGAGACCTCTCTTTGCTCCAGGCAGTTATACTCTTGTCTGCTTTGCATTCATTTAAGAGCTTCTTTTCTTAGCTCACATACTGTATGGCTCTATTGATTGGGTGAGTCAAACATATTAGCGCTGATGGATTGCTGTCTCAGTGCTCCACCTGTCACTGAAAAAAGAGCCAGGTGTCAGAGAGGAGAGGCTGCAGTATCAGCTACTTGTGCTACTTACGACACACCCAGAGTCAACCTCTGGTTGGGTGACCTTGACTTTGAGGACATTTGAGTTTAGAGAAATGTGGAAAGGATACACACTGAAATTTCTGCATCGAGTTCACTGAATTAATGGGAAGGTTATTAAAACAGGAATAGTGTTGAGGTGGATATTGCCCTTCAGAGATGTTAATTAACTGTATGTGTTTTAAAAGCACAAAGCTGGTACTTCTCAATATTTTACAGATCTTTTGACATGACATGCAGTTGCTATATGTTTGAATGTGTGGACAATTTTTTACTGACTGCGTTAATCAACATTGTTGTTCAAGAATGAAATGCAAAGAAGAACCAGTACTTGAACTAGCACCCCCCCTTAATCTCATAAGACCTGTCTGCCAATAGACATAATTAAGAACAAACATAATACTGCTTATTCTCTTAGTCAAAATGAAAGACATAGACATCTTGTTACAATTAGCAGAAATCACTCTTTACAGTGATGTCAGGATCTCTGATGTCCATCAAAGATAAACATCCATACCACACATCTGTTTAGAAATGTGTCATTTACACCAATCAGCCACAATATTAAAATGACTGATTCTGATCATGCCCAGGGTTGCAATGGTATGAGATTTTCATGGTACGATAACCGTTTCAGAAAATATTGTGGTTTCACAGTATCACGGTATTACCCATACTGGTCGCCCTAACAATCACTAAAAAGACAATTTTACTGGATTGGAAAGACAGAAACAATCTCTCAGCATCCCAGTGGCATCATGTACTTTCTGAGTACATTTCAACAGAAAGACAAATAGCTTTAAAAAAAAAAAAAACAACCAAATTGATACATTTCACAGTTGTTGGGTTCTATTCATTAACATCACCCAGGTAACATATACTGACACATACATACTGTCACCCTTGTAACTACCTCCCTTTACTGCTGGTGACACCAATGTCCCCACATACACACACCTACACATACCTCAACTATAGAGTTGTTACTGGCTATAGTAGCCAGCCCTCAGAATCTTGCAGACTGCCAGCCCCCCAGCCTGATAGTACAAGAGCTGAATATTTATTTATTTATTCTTATTCTGATTCATTTTTTCATTACTCCCTTATCATCACATATTCATTAATTATTTTTCAATATATGTATGTATGTATGTATGTATTATTATTATCATTATTATTTTTACTTTTTTCCCTATGATTTCTTTTTCCATATTTCACATCCAACAGATTTCCCATACACAAATCAGTAATTATGTTACTTAAAGTGATAGTTCAGGTTTTTGGACATGAAGTTGTGTGAAACGCTGACCATCTGTAGCTCTGATGTGACGGTGTCACTACTCTCAACGAGCCTCCTGCTCTGAGAAATGGCCCGTAGCTTACCAGAGAAAAAGTAGTTCTGAAGATGTACGGGGGACACGTAACCAAAAG
>NC_065507.1:40720644-40722981 GCF_006386435.1 Epinephelus moara | reverse complement strand
CATACTTTTTTGTAGCTTAAAACCTTTTGGTTACGTGTCCCCCTTATATCTTCAGAACTACTTTTTCTCCGGTAAGCTACGGGCCATTTCTCAGAGCAGGAGGCTCGTTGAGAGTAGTGACACCGTCACATCAGAGCTACAGATGGTCAGCGTTTCACACAACTTCATGTCCAAAAACCTGAACTATCACTTTAAAGTGTAAGTAAGTGCAAAATGTTATCATTAGAATTATCCTTATTTGCTATGTTTTTTACTGTATGTCACCCTATTTTCTTTTTCTGTCCTTGAGTTTGTGTATATATATTTTTGTTTGTTTTGTACCTGGGAAGTCACCACTGCTTTAATTTGCACCAATCAAAAAAAAAAATAATAAAAAAAATAATAAAAAAAGAACATCTATAAATCTGTTTAGAAAGTTGTAATCTACACCAATCGGCCATTGGCCATGGTATGAGATTTTCACAGTATGAAAATATTGTGGTTTCACGGTATCATGGTATTAAACAATTATATTGTCAGTCAGAATGACCCTTAAAGGAGCGGCACCGAAGGGTTATTTTTGGATTAAAACCAACCAATTTATAACTATAATTGAAACCATTTTTAATGGAAGTATGAGTAAAATGTAAAAGTTAAATTCTCCATCCAACGGCTTTTCCCCCCCCAATATCGTTGATAAGCAAATGTACACGATATGATTTGGGCCACTCCTGAGCAGTTTTTGTGCTGTGGCATGGTGCATTATTCTGCTGTGGGGATGATGCCATTGATGGGGGGTACTTGGTCTGTGATGGTGTTTTGGTGGGCAGTAAGGTCAGCTGCCATCCACATGAATGCCAGGACCCAAGGTTTCCCAGCAAAACATTGCAATGTAACAAGACGATCAATGTTATTCCCTTCGTCTGTTAGTAGTTTTAATGTTTTGTGTTGTTTTGTCTGTTTTGACCTATATTGAATATTCATTAAGAAGTCAAAAAACAAAAGTGAACTGCTAATTTAATCCTCGGATTCAAAATCAATATTCAAGACAGTGGTGACTCAAAGTGTATTTGTTGGAAGCACTGACTCTTGTAAACAATGTGACCTTGATGCCACATGTATAAGATCATTGTCCTCCAAGCTGGGATTCTCCTGATCATGTGTTTCGTCCGCGTTGTGATCTAGATTTTTGACAAAAACTGAGAGAAAATAAGTGTGATGACTTTAGAGCAAACAGTGTGTGAAATTTGTTTTGCAACACATTTTTTTTTATATTGTGAAATGATTTAAAAACTGCTCTTGTGTCTTTCAGGCATTACGTGTGTGCATGTCTGTGTGTGGCTGCTCACATTTTATCTGCTTACGGGTGTACACTGGAGGAGAGGCTATCAGCCTCATTTCTAATGTCTTAGTGTTTTATTAATCCAAATAGGTGGCACTTTACGCCGAGCCATCACTCAGCCGGCTCTCGAGAAGCTTTCCATTAGGAAGGTGAAATCCCTGCTTGGCCCTCAGCTGACATATTAGTTCAATCTACCCTCTCAAGGTCACACCATTTCAACTGGCCTCCAGAGAGACAGTGTGACAGCTGCAGTCTCTCTGGAGGCCACACAGACTGACTGAGTGACGCTCTGGCTGGGATGAAGGAGACGGCAATATCTGGTGTTTATCCATCACCCCAGGGTTGATGAGTTGTTTGCTGACGAAACCTCCCATTTTTGTCTGGGCCTCTGCCTGTGTAGCCTCCTGTTCTGTCTTGCAGACTCAACAAGTGGTGACAGCAGGGCCACAGTGGTGTAGATAACTTTAACATGCCTCAGACAGGACTAGTGTCAGATGAACAGATGTTTCCTGAGATGACATTGAAAGGTTTTTGCCATGTCACTGCCAGAAGACGGGAGCCCTTATGAGCCAAATTTGACACAATAAAAATTTCTGCTACATTTAAAATGATATTATTATACTTTATATCATTATACTGTATCAGAATTACATTGGTTTCTCTGACTTGAAACTTGCCATAGACTTGACTTACTACTTTGATGACTTTAAACAACTTTGTGTCCTAGAAATGTTGTTTATATACAGTACTACTAGTTTGGAATAGGATGTGTTTTCAGTTTTTTCGTGAGGGGGAGAAATACAGAAGTGATAAGTTGGTAAGGAGGCAAGGGTGTGGCCGCCTAGAAGGTGCTTGTGATTGGGAAATGCAAGTAGATTTAGGGGGAAAGCTTGTTGTTTACCAGGAAATAGTTTGTACCAATCAGAGGCCTGACATAGTGTTGTGGTCAGTGAGTCAACGGATAGTTTATTTCGTTGAGCTGACAGTTCCTTGGGAAGACTCAGTGGAAGAAGCCT
>NC_065507.1:40680396-40714346 GCF_006386435.1 Epinephelus moara | reverse complement strand
GCCGGATGCCGTCAGGTGAGCAATATGTTTCGCCTGGGTCATGGCGACGGTGGTAAAATCCAGGAGGATCTTTTCCCTCTCCTTGAGGTCGGCCTGCAGTCCGGAGATGCTCTCCCTCAGTTTTAACAGGGTTGGGAGGCAGGACTCACACACCGCCATCATACCTGCGGCCTGTGCTGGAGATCCGTTCCCCGGGACACAGTATCAACACACGGAGGTGAGTAAAATTTTTTACCCTCGGTCGTGGGGCCGAAATGTCCAAGGGGACCTTCCCCAATTTTAAGGGGGCAGTCCGCTTCAAGTGGTGAGTTGTAGGTCTCCCACAGTTAAACGATTTTTAAAAGTTGGCGCCTCGCTAATGCGGTTCGTCTGGCGAGTTCCGCGTTCACTTCTGCGGTAGTCTATGATCCGTGACAACCACAGGCCCGATGGCTTAAAACCTTAGTCCATGTTTAAAAAGTACATACAATAAAAGCTGAGAGCAAGTGGTTCGTCAATAAAAGAAGCAAGAAACTGGATGAAAAGCTGTGTTTTACCGGACCGAAGTGGCGGGGAAACCAGTGACGCCACGCATGCGCACAAAACACTGATATGCAAACGTTTTTTCCCAAGCTCCTTTTCCATTTACACTTTTCCATTTACACTTCTTACACATTATTTAATAAGTTAATTAAGTTAGTGTCATATTTTCAAAAGTTTTGGTCTATGTAATTTCAGTCTATATTTGATTACATTGAAAGCCTATAGTCTGCTACTGCATTCTCCACTGGTATTGTTATTTTAGATTTATGTTAAACATATATTTTCAATTCCAAACATGAAGTAAAAGAGAACAAGACATAATTCTAACGATCAGCCTGATGCGACTCACATTTAGTAGAAGATATGCACACTAAGTTATGTGTCGATGCTTTTCCTTTTTTTTTTTTGTCTCTTGCATGCATTGTGTTTATGTTGACCAATGTGTTTAAACATTTACAAATCACTTAATATATTTCACTGGATTCAATTTTCTAAGTCACATGAGTATTTTTATAAATTTATTATGGTGTTTCATTTTTAATATGTTCTTCAAGCTCAGACTCAGACCTGCTTTTTAATAGTACAGTATTCCCACATAACATAGAAATAATATCTTGATTTAGTTTTACTACACTCATTAAGAAAATAAGATGTTTTAAAATAAAAGATCATAATAGCCTTTTGTGTGCCTGCTGAGCTGTCTCGTGTCCCACTAAAGGACACTGGACATACACTACACATCTGTAAAAGCTTCCTCCCTTCTGACAGGGTGTGTTGTCCTCTAGACTCCAACGGTGTATCGTTGTTGACCCTTAAGTTTGTTTAAGACAGCACGGCAGCAAGGGCATTCTGTGCTCTGTATTTTACTTTTGAAGGACTTGAGAGTGTAAATGTTGCAGCACCAGGGTGTCAGACATGTTTTATACTAGGTCAGATTTTGTTTGACACTTGAAACAAAACCTCCCAGATCAGGGCTGGTATAATCGTACCTCCTGGTATGACATAAAAGCAGCTAACTTAACCTTTGACCTCAGATGCAGGCAGCTGGTATCAGTACTGACAGCAGAGCAGATATATAGATCAGATAAATATAGCAAGACATGTAGCCACATATCTGTAGAGTTTCATTTACTGCTGTGTTGCTATACAGCAGGTGGATAGTGTGTATGTGAATTACTTCAATGAAAATCAGGTAGAATTCTGCTATTTTATCCCAATAAAACAACAATGCATCAGAAACTCCAACATGATCTGTTGCATTAACTCCTCCCTACTGCACTGTAAATCCCCACCCATCTATGACTGTCAAAATGACATAAAAACTCTATATTCACTACACAAAAAACTCATACCTTGTAAATGTGACATAATTTTCTAAAATTAAGTCAACATTTTTTTTTAATTTTGACTTGATTTGACTAAAATTTACGAAGCCAATATAGCCTAAATTTAACAACTCACTAAGTTGTGTTATGTATATTAAATATTCTCACTTAATATGACATAATTCTATGTTATTAAATGACATTATTTCATCATTGTATTGAAAATATGTATTAAACTGACAGAAGTATGCAGTCAGATGAGGGTCATGTAACATTTATTTTGTCTCCGATGGACTCATAACTTTCATGTCACTGTACTGGAAAGTTTTGTGCGTAAGCCGTTTCCAATAATGTTTCGGTAGAGTGAGAAAATTGGGATTTAGCTGAACAATGATTTTTTTTTTGTTAGTTTGACTTTAACAATATACCTTTCTGACCCTCTGACACATACCATCAATAATTTTGTGTGTCAAGGAAAAAAATGAGTAATATTTCCAGAAGACCAAAAAGTCATAGTATTTTGAGAATTTCTTAGTATTTTTATGAGATGTTTATTTAAATTTTTTCTTTATCTTGCTTTTTTTTTGTTCTCAGCAAAAATATGTGAATGTGAATCCACTCATTTGGCTTTAGCAAAGCCAATCATTTTTATTACAGAAATATGTTCTTGTTTCCAGAGGTGAACTCTGTGTGGTCTTTTTCCCGGGCAAACTCACACCTCCTGAGGAAATGTTATTCTGGGTTAAGTGGTTAGTAATTTTGTCAATAGCTTGCAAACACACCATGCATATTCACAGGAAATGGAAAGGCTCTGGGTCAAAGGCTTCTCACTGGACAGTTAGGGTCATTCCTTCAGATAGAAAAAACTTTTTGGTTCAAAATGAACAAAAAATGAAAAAAACAAAACAAAACAAAAACTCAGCAATAGCAACAGATCCGGCCTCTGCCCTGGACAGACAAACTCACAATAGATGCCGGTACGGTTTGTAATGCCTACCAAACCAAAAGCCTTGTACCGTGTGGTTCAGTACAAATATGTGTATTGTTACACCCCTAGTCTGTGCTCATGGGCCTATTTTCTCAGCTAATCCATGGAGGTTATCCTTCAGAAACCAAATAAATATTATATATTTGTATATTGTGGAAAGATATATCTTGTCCTTAGCCTTGATCGGTTGTCATCATTCAGTCAGCCTAACAATTAAACTGTATTCAACTAAGGTGGTTCCAATTTGTATTAGATTTATCTTTTGCCCTGGAAGTTTCATTGTCTTCCTCAGCGTAAAGAGATGGGAAAAAAAGCAAGTATCAGTATTAGTTATGGTTAGATTTATCTCAGTGAGTCATTCTCCATACTGATTAGTGCTCACTATTAAGTCTTCATCACTCTACTGTACCCTGAAAGGCTAGGGAGCACCTTGTGATTTAATGGAGCGAAAATTGGAGTCAAGAGGAGCTCAGCTCTCCCTGAAGATTTCAGGTTCAATATTGCTTTAGGGAATACTGGTCAGCCCAAATCCCTGCAGGTCCCTTGGGGCGCTCCCAGCGAATAGGTTGGGCTAGATTAATGAGCTTTAAAGCGGATCTTCGACTTGTGGCAGTGTTTGACTTTTTGAGCGGAGTGTGACCAGCTGACTCTCCCCTGAGACCTCCAGTCGGCTCAGTGCACTCTTTAATTAAAGGGAATCATTGCACAGTGGACGGATCCAGAGGGCTTTACTTAATACCTTAAACACAGCTCAATAACACTGGCTGGATTTCAAACAGAGCTCCTGATATGGCTCCATGGAAAGTCTCCAGGTGGGACAAACATGGATGGGGAAGGGGGTGGCTTTGATGCACATTTTCTTCCCCAGATTTGAACAGGTAAAAAATGTAGTAAAATCATGGTGCGTCATTAACTGTCAGACCTGCATTATGTCCACCTCCAGTGGCATAAGGTAGTTATGACAGGCCCACGTGCACGCTATTGTGACAGGCTCTAGTGCATTCTAGATACTCTATATAAAGCACACACACATAAAAACACACCATTATGCATACATATTTTATCAACACACTTACCGCTACTTTTATGCTTGAAAGGCATTAAAAGATGTGCTCAGCTTGTAAGTCTTGACAGTTTTTGTGCCTAAACTAGCCACCATATATCGTACTGTCTCACCCACCTAACACATGTATATAGTAGAAGTTCACCCATTTATTTAGGTTATTGTTGATGAATATTATATAGTTTGGCTTTTTGTGTTTGTGCTCAGTTTTTTTTTTTGGCTCTAAGATGCTGTAATGTTAAAATTTCACTCTGGGATTAATAAAGTACTTGATCAGTCTTCAAGTCTGTGAAATGTGAGCAGCCAGAAACCTCTGGGTTAGCCTAACCTTTTAAAAGAGAAAATGAAGAATAAAATTATTACTCAACCTCTCAGATGTAAACATCCATTACAGTTTACACTCTCTGGTTCAACACTACCTTAATGTATATGTTGTGGTAACATATATGTGACTGCTACAGAAATGCCTTTATGCAAACATTTTGTAATGCTCCAATGGTTTGTTTGTGAAGGGACCAGTTCTCCTTTGAATAGAGGTGTCACATCAGAGTGTTTATGTGGGTTGGACTTGAAGATTCATTCTTGATCTTTGTTAAGCTGATGTAGGTTGTTTTGGAGGACAGTGACTAAGGACCTATTTTACTCTTTGGGATGGAGGACTTGTAGTTTTTCCTCTGCAATGGCTTTCAAAAACTCTTATTGGTCTGATTGTGCTCTAGTGTGTGAAGCAATTTTGTGTCTGAACGGCCTAACCTCTGCCACATTTCAATCAAGTCACACTATGATTGCTACTGCAAAAGCCATTAATTCATGTCCCCTGACATGTGCTGGAGCAGTTGACTCAAAGCTTTGGCCAATGGCTTGTGACAGGCTGAGGAAGGAGGGTGAGTCTGTTGAAATCTCAGCAGGGTTAAGTAGCTGCAGCAGGGTGAGAGTGCTATAACACAGCAGCCCCTCCAGAAGTAGCTAGCTCTGCTAATCCCAGTGCAACAAGGAAATGCCAGCATACATACAGAGCTTTGATCTCAGCAGCCGGCACCAAAGACATTCAAGATAAACTACTATTCTGACATTTTCCAAATCCCCGCAACATTACCTTTTAGCAAGCATAATCCTATATGAGCTCATGAACAGTCGGGTCCAATATGGCATCTGCAGAGATATCACACATCTGCTTCCATTCTGACTAAGATCTGGGGAGAATGCCTGCAAGGGTGCAGTGGCACCCTTAAGGGGGGATACAATCACTGCCCCCCCTGTTGCAACCTGTTGTGAAAACAATTACTGTTGTTAAGAGGCTGTGGCACATTCATTTTTTAAAATATATAATGCTCCAAAGTTAGGCCAAATTTTGGCTAAAAACTGGCATGGCCATTTTCAAAGGCGTCCATTGAACTCTCACCTCAAGATATCCAAATAACAATGGGTCCTATGGGTACCCATGACTCTCACCTTTACAGACATACCCACTTTACATTAATCTCAGGCAGTTTTCAGCAAAAGCCATGATTTTTTGCATGCAACATAAAAGTGTTATTTTCACCTATTCTAAAAATGGTGTATTTGAATATTCGTGCACACTGGGTTTCCTAAATTGTCTTGGAAATGCATGAATTGGAGCTGAGACTCTTTGTGGATTCAGTGAGCCCAATAATATTCATGCATGATGATGTTAGTTCTCATAGTATCCATTTCATTGTAATGAGATAATTAAAAAAAGCAACCAAAAACATTTAACCCACTGTATATACATATATAATATTGACATCACTGTATAAAATGACATTATGTAACCTCCAGTATAATCACAGCCTTATGAAACTTAACAATCACAAACTGGAGGCCCAGGACATTCTGATGATGTGTGGTTTTTGAGGTATTTTAGCAATATACCTCATTTAGCAATAAGTGGGTTTCCAAGCAATTTCCAGAAGAGAAGTGCATGCCATTCAATCCCTAAAAAAATGTAACTCTTACAGAAATCTCTATATTACCAACGTCATAAGGATTCATTTACTGGGCACCATGGATCTGTGTACAAAGTTGAATTGCAATCTATCAAATAGCTGCTGAGATATTTTACTAAAAAAACAAAATGTCAGCCTGATCCCCACTACAGCAGAATTCATACTCTGGGGACCATGAATGCTATAAAGAGGCCAGCATGGCTTAAAACTGAACTACTAAAAATCTTTGAACTGGATCAAATAAAATGATTCAGGATAGATGTCTTCAGAAATTGTCACCAAAAGCTCAATTTGACCCAGCTAAGCTAAATACTGTGTCTTTCCTTGTTCAGTGGCTACAGAGGATTTGAACCTTGCATAGTGTCTGCAGCAAGGTATTTGGCTTTTGACCAAATCTGCAGCGAACGTCTTCAGCCCACCTAGTTTCATTAATATTCTCCACCTGTACATGGGGATGTGTGGGAGATTTGCAATATCTAGCCTTGGAGGATAATCGTGAAATCCCATTAAGCCTCTTGTGTTTACTGAGACAAAACAGCAGCCTTACTTAACGCCTCTCCTGTTTGGACTCCTGTGTTTCCTGTATAGCTGTGAAAAGATATGAAACTGTTGATTACCTGCTAGCTGCAAGGCCCTCTCTCTGCCATGATAAAGAAATCAAATACAATTCCATCTTTTCTCCTCTAATTAGCAAAATGAAATGGTATTTTTGGAAACCTCTTTCCATCATATGTATATTTCATCATATGGGCATTAATAGGAAATGCCTCATGCCTGGTTGGTCAAGATATGATGCATCCGTCATGCTTCGACATACAGCATATCAGCACATTCTTAAGTATGGTCATCAGACATTGTAACTGCCCTGTAAGTGCCAACATAATGCATTATAAATAAAGCAGTCATGAGGCTTGTTACCATATAGCCATCATACTTGGTAGATTCTTTTCCACACTGGAAGTGCCAGTGCTGCAGTATTGTGTTTGTTTCACCGTGCTCTTCCTGAATTTGAAATGACTTAAGTGAGCTCAAATGTCTTAAAATGCTGTTCCATGCAGGAAAGGTGAGAGAAATGCAATTCCCTGGCAAGAAATCAGGTGGAGGAGATTATAATATAGGCACAGGAAACAGGAATGTGAGTGAGGGTGTGGAGGTTGGGTTGCTTGGAAGGGCAGATGCACTTATTTTCAGCTCCAGTGGGTCAAGGGTAAATTCTAAATTTGTGCAGGAACATGTTCTGCTGTAAGTGAATTTCTTATTTTTAGAGAGTTTTGCTTTTTTTACTCATTATGGAAAACATTAACTCTGATCTTGACCAAGTTTATGTAGCAACCTAAACAGAATACATGTCTTCTCTCTGCAAACAAGATGTAAGAACCATCATTACATCCCTGCAACATCAAAGTGTTGGACAAAACAAACATTGATGATGTTTCCAAATGAAAGAATAGAGTCTATGGAAAGCATTATGGCATCATCTGCATCAATTAGATTTTAGATATTTCTGTTGTACAAATGGACAATTTGGCTTAATGCTGGAACATGAGGGAAGATCAAACAACAAAAAATATTTAGGATTTATCCTCTTTGTAGCCAGTATGGACAGCAGGAACAATTACAGTGATCAATAATGCTTTTAATGTGTACATGGGCATGTAAGTGTTGCTTTTAAACAGACTTGACGTGATTCTGTCCTGTAATGGAAGAAAAACTTTATTTCAATAATTTGTGTCCACAACATTTAAAGAAATTGTTAAGACAATATAACTTTGGACATGTATTGTGGTGGACTGGTCTCTCTAGTTATTTGTGTTTATTTTGAACAATTCTGCAGCACAATAATTATGCCTTTTTCTGTGTGAGGCACACAGAGAGACACAGACGTGTATAATCTGTGTGCCAGTGAGAGGAAATGAGAGAGCCCTTTTTCTGTTTTGGGAGAGGAAGTTGTTAACAGAACAAACTTTTGACCGGTCAAAAGTGCAACACAGCACTTTACCACCGAAGAGTCCCAGCCGGCTCACAGCTTCCATTCACACACCATCACTGGGGATATAGTTAGTTTATTGAGAGTTTTTGCTTGCTAATGGTATGACCTAAGAATCATGACATTAGTCATTCATTTGTCTAAAGTTTAATTTCAACAACTTTGCCAATGAAATTACAATCTGACAGATATTCATGGTCCAGAGTGGATGATTTTTGTGAACTTTACACAAGCTTTCTCAATCTCTTACCTTTTCTTATTTTATTCCTTATTAGTACTTACACATGAGACCATAAACTTTACAATGTACCTGCACATACACTTGTTTAAATTACACATTTCATTATTTCATTGTGTTTATTTGAAGGTTTGGACCAAGCAGCAATCTCTGGGGCTGAAAACGAAGCCAACACAGAAATGCAAAAAAGTGCTTGAGGCTGGCTCCAGAAGCCAGTCAATTGACCTATAGCTAAGCCACGCCCCCCTCCACTCACTCGGACAAACTATCAACATTCAGTGACCCCTCCACTCACTCGGACAAACTATCAACATTCAGTGACCGGTACTATGGCAGGTGTCACAGTACACAGCATTTCGCAGGAGGCAACTGATGATTTTTGGGGACATAACGATCAGATGTCATTGAGAAGTTACCAAAAGGGCCTAAACTACGCATTGGAGGGATATATTAATCATTTTATTGTTGAGAAGCTCGATGAAAAGCTTAAATTATGTGCGAAAATTTACAGGTCACAGTGTACGCTTGTGAACCGCATCTTGTTGCCGTCGCCATCAAAGACAACAAGTTGAAGTGCCACTGAAGTTAAAGTTTTTGGCTCAGAATATGAGAAAAAGATAACAGCCTTTTTACCATCTTTACCAAGAGTGTCTCTCCCTTAGTTTGGTGCTACAGTATTTACATTGAATCATTCAGCATAACATTTGCCAACCTTTGTTATATCTGTGATTACAGATAAGTTAATGAAGCTAAGCTCCAGAAGTTAACGTTAGCTTAACTAGAGCCCTTTGGACAACAGCTAACAATGATGTACGATCACCAAAGTACAGAACAAGAACAAAATAGGCTAATGAACTCCCAGCAAACAAGGTGACATGATGAACAACGCAGCTAGGGAACTAATGTTAGGCTAACTTTAGCTAACGTTAGCTAGAGATGTTAAAGATAACTTTATATTTCTTTCCAGCAAAGTGACAATATGTTGCCTCAAACACAATGTTGAGGAGACACTTTTCTTGGTTGAGATGTGGTTTAAAGTGTAAAAAATACACCTCGTCGCCCAGCCTCTCAGGATACATTGTGTCGGAGTTGCATGTACCCCATGCACACCGTTTGACCATTTTTAAACTTCAAATCTCCGAAAAAGCTCATAAAACCGATTAAAACTGACTTTCTATTATGCATTTCAATGAATGTCCAGGCAGAGAATGTCCAAGTGTATGGGAATGGCTATACGCACTGTGATTGAGGGCGGGACTTAGCCATAGGTCAATTCCCATAGTCCACTATGTTAAAATGCCCACCTCTACAGCAGAAATAAACATGTTTACTCCCTGGTACGTAAAATGGTTTTGGTCTCTATAGTTTCAACTTTCATGGCAACTGTATGGGGGTTGAATTTTTCTTATAAGTCACTCATTTACATTTCACTAAGACTTGAAGTTACACATAATTAAGGATGGGCTGCTCTGAGTGACACGCTGTCTGCCGACAGTGTCCTCTTCTCAGTCAGATCCACCCCTCGATCCTCCACAGCACCAGCCTCTCGCGCAAATATGGTCACTTCTGGCTCAAAAAATCCAAGATGGTTATGGCCGAAATATTGTACTGAACAACTGCAGCTGGAGCAACTATAAGACTCGCCCACAATAACCTACATGTCAGTCCACAATCAGCTCCCATCACTTCTTGGCACGGAGGCGGAAGTCCCGACAAAATTGCTGATTGGTCCGACATCCCATTAGTCCGACGTCCCGTTGTTCCGATATGTGAATATACTAGGCTATAGGCCTACTGTATTTGTGTACCATAGAGGATCAGCAAACGCAACAAAAGTAGGCTACTGGTCGAGATAAAAGTGTCATAGAGAGGAGAGAATGAAACACCATAACCTCCTGTTATTAACTCTGGGGTCCAGGTTGTGTGGGGAGCTCTCCGCGGTGCTGAACGGCTCCCGGCGGGCGTATTTCTGCCTTGATGGTGCACTGCGACCGGCTCTGGGTCAGCTGGGAAAGGCTTGAGGAGAAGCAGGCTCACGGCTTATGTGTTTGCCACTTTCTTTTTCATTTTAACCCGCACCATGATCTTTTCCTGACCCTAACCAAGTGGTTTTTGTGCCTAAACCTAACCAGACCTTAACCACAGGGCATCATGATGATTTCAGAACAACGGGACTTCGGAACAATGGGTTTAATATGGTCGGAACAATGGGATGTCGGACCAATGGGTTGTCAGAATAATGGGCAGACCCCAAAAGAGCGGCTGTTAAGGTTAGGGGGAGTATAATGGAAAGGCTGCATCTCGTTACTTATAAAGTGAATCATGTCTTAATGTATTATGAATGGATAATAGATAACAGTGGATTATTGCTACATTTGGTCTCATATATATATACTACAGTGTAGCATTGTAACAGGGTTCAGATAACCGTGGCGTTTTTGGGTTTGTCTTGTACTAGTGGTGGGCATGGTTTGTAGGGGCGTGTCATGTACACTACAAACAGAATGTGTCTGCAGCTGTACATGTCTCAAAACAGGAGTCTACAAACCAATGGGTGATGTCACAGTAGCTACATCCATTGTTTTTTCAGTCTATGGTTTCCGACAGACTGAAGTATGGTGAAGTTTAAGTTGTTTCTGTTGGCTGGAAGCCGAAGTTAGGTTTGGTTATTTCAGTGTTTTTAAAGCTATTTGGCTGATGTTACAAAAAAGAAAGCCAGTAGTGTTTCAGGGCTCACAGCAGAGCAAGAGCTATGTGGTCGGGCAGCTAGAAATGCATGCAGGCTTTCGATGAGCCAGCAGTGTGTGGTGCCTGCCCAACCAGAATACCAAGCCGCGGTAGGGATGTCTGAACCTGTCATTCAGGTGACTAATGAAGCTCCGAATACAGCTTATGGCACTGAGCCCGGCTGAAGGACTGAGATCATATTGTATTAGCACATCTTAGAAATAGATGGCTCAAAAATATGACAGAGCACAGAATGCATACACTACGCATCAAATTCTCCCAGCCATAGCTGTGGAATCCAAATACTTTACTGTGCAAGTATTTTCTGTTTTCTCTTCACTGTATGAGTACTGCTGACGTGTGGTGAGCAAATGGAGATGTCTTTGAGATGAGCAGGTGATGGAGTGGAGGAGCCCAGCGTGGCCCATCACTCACAGTAATGCCTCCATTACCTTGGTGTGAGTGCTGTGTGTGTGTGTGTGTGTGTGTGTGTGTGTGTGTGTGTATATGTGTGTTTAAAGCTGTAAGTGTGTCTTATTCTAAAACAGACATGCTCCGCAGAGCCTTGGAGGCAGCACTACAGCCAGACATTTCAACCCTTCCCCCACTCTTAAATGTTACCTTTGTTGGGCTTTACCTTTTGAAACAGTGCACCTCTCCATCCATGGCTATCAGTTAAATGATGTTTAAATCAGTGGGGAATTAAATTTTCTAAAAACAGGTAAGAAGAAATTGTCCAGCATGTTTTATGTTAGGTTGTTAAGCAACAGTTCATCTCTATAGCCCTTTTTACACAGAGATTGCACTAAAGTGCCGCTACTAAGACCCTTATTAATGCCTCATTTGCATTTTTACACAGAACCAAACAATGGCAAGATCACGTAGTTCCAGTGTGTGATTTTAAATAGCATGCCAGTGGAATCAAAAACAGTAATGTGGGCGTGATGTTTACTGCAAAAGCACTGGCCTCTAGTGTGATATATTTTTATATACTTTTATTAATCCCAGAGGGGAAATTCAATTTGTTCACTCTGTTGTCAATTACACAGAGGTTCGAACACACACATGCACAAACAGGACCTATACATGCACTAAGTGGAGAGATGTCAGAGTGGGGCTGCCCATGACAGGTGCTCCGAGCGGTTGGGGGGTTCAGTGCCTTGCTCAAGGGCACCTTGGCAGTGCCCAGGAACTGAACTGGCACCTCTCCAGCCACCAGTCCACGCTCCATATTTTGGTCCGGACGGGGACTTGAACAGGCGACCCTCCGGTTCCCAAACCCAAGTCCCTATGGACTGAGCTACTGCGTTGTGATTGTGGGCACAATGCAATGGACAGTTTTTGTCAAGGCATTTGACTCCCTCTGTGTTACAATCTGTCTCTGCAGTTTGCCCAAACTACGCTGACAGCAGATGTGACAGGAAGCTGTTCTTTCTTTCTCCTTGGACTTGCCATCATGTCCGTCATAAGTGTTCCTGCCCTTCAACTGTCAGTGCCAGTGAGGAATACATTTTCATAGAGGCTCTTTAGAGTGTATGAGTCATCTGGACACTGCTCTAAATATGGAAGTGGCTTAGCTGGCGGCTAGCAGCTAACAGTGCTCCATAAACAGTGCTGAACAATGGCAACAGTGCTAACAGAGGGGGGAACTGGAGGTGAATTTGTGTTTCCTGGGAGATTGAAGGACAGGCCTGAAAATCTTACCCTAAACCTACCTAATCCTACTTCTCGTGGATAAATCTAACCAATCCAACCAACAAAGGTAACAAGTAAAAGTTTCTTACATTTTTACGTACCATCATTGCACAGGCCACTGTAAGCTCTCTTCGTTGTCTCTGGATGGCTTTAACATGCTTATGTTTGCACAAAGGGCTGATGGCAGAACTATTCGAAGACCACAAAGCTGTATTCTCGTTGTAAAAAACTCTGTATTTCCATTGTTTCAGTGTGCTTTCTTTTGTTGTACATCCATTGCTTACCTTCATTTGATGTTTGATTGGTGCTTGTTTAATTACATCATCTTGTTGTGCCCTACTCTGCCGTGGTGCCCTACCAGAGAATTAGCACCGCCTACAGCTTATCTCAGTGAATCAACTCTTAATGTTTGCAAAACAGTAGTAGATGGAAAAGCACAAATATTCACATTTTCCTTGGCTGATTTTCCTGAAATCTGGCTAAAATCTGCACTAGCCAACACTTGGATGGAAAGCCAACTACAGAGGAAGCCCGACTTTGTTCTTTGCTCAGGACACCATTACTCCACCATATCTTTACATAGCAAATATTGGTTTGCTGCTATATTAATCCTTTGAATGTCACACACAGAGCCTTTAAATGTTTAGTATATTGAGGACTGTGCATCCAAAAGTGTGTTTGATGTTTTGTTGCAGATGGTGAAAAACTCTGATGGCACATGCGCAGCTATACATGTATTCATTGCTACTACCATACTTTAGCAGTTTTAGGCCAACCAGTAGTTTAAGAAAGTTATGACGGGCCCCAGTGCACACTACCCTGCATGTACTGTCTTGACACAAATAAAGACTTTAAATTGGACAACATCTAGATATTACCCAGCAATCATCATTGCATATCTGACGAAAATATCCAAGAGAGTATGAAATAAATCATTTAATTGCATATTTTTTTATAGTTTATTTATAGATTTTATGGCTTATGTAGTAAAAGCATATCATTTTTGTTTTCGGACTTAAAAAAATAAAATAAAAAAGTAAACCATAATGTAGATGCGTTTGCCTATAGCAAATGGCACCATCTCCTAATTAAGAATATTCTTTTTTGGTCATTTCTCTTCGAATACAGCTATACATGCTATTTTTTAGAGTGGCAATCATAATCAATTGCAAGGGCCGGCTGTCTATACAGGCCCTTCCACCCCATGGGCCCTAGTGCAACCACACTGCCTGCATTGTCTATATTTACACCCCTGAAGCCAACACAGTGAACATACTTATTGTTAACATTTACATTTACCTATTTATCTATTTTCACTGTAAAATCATAATATACTCTGTTAATACTTCTACATGCATACAGTGCTCACTAGCTTACAGTTTTCTGTAATTCTTGCTGTTCTGTGAAGTGATCTTTTCTTTTCTTGTAGCTACTTTTATTCAAAGTATAACACATACACAGAGTAAAGCTGTATCTTGGATCTCAGGAAACAGCTAATATGAGAACGTCCCTTATTTTAATGGCACAAATCTGCTCACTGTGTAAATTCACTTTGCTTTTTGCCAGCAAATCCATTCATAACAATATGTACTAATATGGAATGATTTTGAATGCTGGTGTGACCAAACCTTCAGGTCAAAAGCTCACCTTTCAACACAAAATTGAATTTGTTTTTGATATTCATGATCCACAGAAGATTAAGTCTAGTACTGTTTTTGTGATTGTGTGATTGCACCACTCCTAGCCTAAAATTTCCACTTGCATACAACAGATTAAACTATAAATAGGCTGACTGTCGTACAATTTATTAAACATGTCTATGCTCCCCAGAAGAAGAACTTGGTATGTTTTCAGTTTGTTTGTGATGAACATTAAAGCAGGAGTCAATAGCAGGGCCTGGAATGTACTGTTAGCCTAGTTTTTTGATGTTCTCCCTTAACAATGTGCAATATAGAGAAAGAGGTACAAGTGTTTAGCGTGACCGAGTAACCTTACAGTGAAATATAGCTGACTTTCATAATTAGAAGCTCCTTCGGCAGTTCAGTCATAGTGCTGGGGTTAAAGCTGTCTTTGTGTTGTGTCAAAAAACCCAAGAGGTTCTTCATATGAGCTTTCACATGCTTTAGGTCATCTCTCAGTCAAGTTATCTCTCCAAATCAATCAGCTTATCATCTCACATGTCCCCTGTCTCTGTTTGATCTGGAGAGCTCTTCACTCCACAACAGATTTTGATGTACATCACACAGCACTGCAGAGAGGGACTGTCTTCCATTTTATTTAAAAAAAATTTTTTTTGGTATTAAGTTTGCCGTTGCGCATGTGACCTCATTTTGACTTTGGGTATTAATATTTATTTTCTTTCTGTAGCTTTTCTTATTTTTGACAGAGGAATCTAAAGTATAAAAATAAAATATTCAGCTACTTGAACTAACTTTTCCCCATAAACAAAGGAGACAGAGCTGTTTTTCCTCGCAGGTGTCACCTTGTCTTCTGAGGCTTCATAAAAATCTGCTTTGCTGATGCCGCAATCTGAATTATTTATTCAGCCTGTAAGTAATCTACTCCTCTTCTCCGTTCACATTGGGATGTACCTCCGTGCTTCTCCTGTGACTTGTCATTGAAGAGGAGGACTGTTTGTTTTCATGGTTTTCATTTAATGTTCTTAGAGGGCAGCTGGGGACAAAAAAGCAGCAGTCTAGATATGATCAGCTTTAACTGTTATATTTAATACTTAAATCAATAAACTAGCAGTGTTTGACCTAATTTTATGCCATGGTGTTAGCTGATGATATTGCAGTGTATGATTCATTGCTCGCTAGTGACATAGCTGAGGATGATTGTTTGGTTCGCTGCTTGGTTTGTTGGGGTCCATGTCATTGGTTCGACAGCCCATTGGTTCGACATCCCATTAGTCCGACTGTCCGCGGTGCTGAACGGCTCGCGGCGGGCATATGGTGCGCCGCAACCGGCTTGAGGCGGAGCAGGCTCACGGCTTATGTGTTTGTCACTTTCTTTTTCATTTTAACCCACACCATGATCTTTTCCTAACACTAACCAAGTGGTTTTTGTGCCTAAACCTAACCAGACCTTAACCACAGGGCATCATGATGATTTCGGAACGGACTTAGGAACAATGAGTTTAATATGGTCGGAACAATGGGATGTCGAACCAATGGGCTGTCGAACCAATGGGCAGTTCCCGGTTTGTTGGGCAGCATGCTGCCGGGTGTAACAACATGCTAGTTGTCTGTTGTTAGCTTGAATGGTTTTAGCTGCTGATGTTAGCAGGTGATGTTCAAGACACATGTCTTACTTTAGAGGGCTGTTACAGTGTGTGGGTGGCTGGACCACATAGTATCATGGGCCCAACAAAACACGACTTATTGATAGGATGTCCACCTGATTACCCTGTAGACTTCGGGTGACCATTTTTTCAGACCCCCAAACCAGAACCTTTAAGTGTACAGCATATTTATGCACACATATATATGTTTCTTCATGCACTATAGGCAGGGATGGGCAGTATTTCTATTACTTGTATTTAAATACGTATTTCAATTACATTTGAGTATTTTGTAATTTGTAACAAAATACTTTTGAGTGGAGTAATTTTGTATTTAATATACTTTCTCCACAAATCAAAAAACAAAAATAATAGGCTACACATTCTTATAATATTGGATGTAACAATATTTTTTACTCTTTTTATATATATATATATATGTTTTATCTATATGTTTTTTAAACTTCGGCCATTCAATGTGCCCTTCAATGACCTAGTGGTCTGTTTTACTGGACTGTGCATAACATAGGAAATTGTATGTTGTTGTGGTTGATGCTTGGGGTGAGTATGCTACAAATGAATTGCCTCACGTGGGATCAATAAAGTTGTCTGAATCTAAATCTGAATCAAAAAATAATATTTTAGGGTAGCCTACATGTCCCTAGCTTTGTTTTCTCTTTTTCATTTGAAAAAAGTTGAACACAGGGCTCCAAAGGCTGCAAGTTAGACAGCAAACAAGTTAACTAGCTACAGTAGCTAGAGTATCTTGCTGCCGTTTAGCTAGACCGTTGGTGGACAGTTCACAGCACAGCTAGACTAGACTTGCCAGACATGCTGCTCATGGACCCACACTACCAGTAGACTACCTTGCTGCTCAGGTCTTCCAAGTTCAGCAGATTGTCTGTCAAGGTAAATATCTGAGTGTGACAGATGTCAACTGACTTGATGTGTGATTTATGTCTGGGTCTGGCTACATAGCCTATTGTATAAATACATGGTGATGATAGTTATAATATCAAGCTAGCGATGCTTATGCTAACTGTCTAGGTTAGTGCATTACTCATGGTCTGTAGTTGCAGTATGCAAATTTTGAGCATTTTTGGTCAAGGACTTTTTGGGTTATTCACGAAAAGCTTTGTGGACCGACTGACCAACCGACCGACCGACAGAGTGACCTATAGAGCTATGGGTCGCTGCTAAAAAAAGTATTTTCTGTATTTGAAAATACAAATGTACTGTACATATATATATATATATATATATAATGTATGTATACAGAGACAGCTGGTATAAATGGGCTAGCAGGGCTAAGTCCTGCCTATCTTTTAAAATAAAGGCGAGAAAAGTATTAAATTAAAGAAAATATTAAAATATTAGTTAAAGCTCCAGTAGGCAACATTGTTTTGGTATAATTGAGTAAAAATTTTATAATATTCTCTAAGCATAATGTAAATCAAGTGGTCTGAGACAAACAATAGGTTTCTGCACCTCACCATGGCTCTGTGTTCAGCCTCTAAAGAATCAGTATCATGCCGATGTGCATCAACCAATCAAAGGTCAGCTCAGACCACTGCGTTCCTATTGGCTGTTCTACTGCATATGCGCGTTCCAGTGCCGCCGGCAGAAGGGGAGAGCAAGCGGCAATGGCGAACAGTGCACCAGGTAAAATAGCTATTCCAGCACTGGCTGCAACTGCCTACACGGCTAAACAGCCCAAAAAAAGGAAGACAGAACTCGGTTCCCTCAGAGCCCCGGAGGGAGGGGAAGGGTGAGGTGGGGCCGGGCCCGGCCGGAGGGCGCGAGTGTCGGCCGTGGGAGCGGAGCCGAGAGCTCTCCGCAGAGAGCGAGAGCCGAGCCTCGGGAGTATGTGCGGGTCCGCGAGGGAGGGATGGGGAGGGCTGCTGCGCGGAGAGGGAGAGCCGAGCCTCGGGGTATATGTGCGGGGCCGTGAGGGAGGGAGGGATGGGCCGGGCTGCTGCGCAGTGAGGGAGAGCCGAGGCTCGGGAGTATGTGTGGGGCCGCAAGGGAGGGATGGGGAGGGCTGCTGCGTGGTGAGGGAGAGCCGAGGCCCCTAGAGAGGGAGAAATAGAACAAAGTAGGAAAAAATACTCACGTGCTCGTCTGGTAGGAGGGGCTCAGGGCGGAGACGAACGAAACCTAACTCAGATGAGACTCAAAAATCAACCGTTTTCAGGCTTTCTACCTACTGCAGCTTTAATGAACCTTAGAACTGATTGTTTTTGGTGGAACCTATAGCAGCAACAGCACTAAAATAGTCACAAATACGCAGGATTTATCTAAATGGCCTGGTTTTTTTTTTACAGCCCATACTCCTAGAATCAGCTTCCAATCACTGTTGTCACATCGTGAGTGACAGGTGTCTAGACAAGCCCACTTGATTTACTGTCCAGTTGGGCTAAATTAATTCAGCCCAGGCCACTGACTTTTGGCCAATGACAGTGCGTGGAAGTACAGAGAGGGCCTGCCCGCTGTTACTGTAGTGGGAGAGTGAGCGTTGAGTCTTGCGAATAGCGTTAGCATCATGCTGAATGAGGTGGATTATTTGAAATGCTGTCTATCGAGCGGGACCTCGTCCAAAAATCATCAGACTTAAATGACTTGGTGATTAACCTGTTTGCATCCCAGAAAGGCCGTCGATGTAAGCTTCTCTTCAAATACGGTAGGCCCAAGTAAGGCTGGGCGGTATTCGCGGTGACGGTAACTTACCACAGTAAACATGAGCCGCGGTACTGCTTTTGTGGTTACCTTCATACCTCAATTACTCCGGCTACGGCGGCAGAACGGGGCCCGGTGGCCGGCCTGCCTGCCTGCCTGCCTGCCTGCCTGCCTCACACACCTCCCTCGCTACGTGATGGAGGTGGCCTGGCCGACTGCACCAAACCCAGGCCCGCGGGAGAAGGGGGCCCGGGAGCCGCCAGCCCTCCAATCGTCCCTCTAACGTTTATACATACTATATAACGTTTTATACACAATAATAGATGGATTAGCAACCGTTTTACTTCTGACAATAAATTGTCTCCATCCTAGACTTGTATGGCTTTCTAAATTGTTTTATTTAAGGTGTAAAAAAGAAGAGATGATACCGCGATATCATACTATCACCGCATCCCCCCAAAATAATACCGTGATATTGATTTTAGGCCATACCACCCAGCCCTAGGCCCAAGCCCTAACCTCTTATTAAAGGAGCATTACTCCTTTCCTTTCTTTACCTTTCCTGTCTGTGTGTACAGCGGAAAATAGTGTGTGTGTGTGTGTGTGTGTGTGTGTGTGTGTGTGTGTGTGTGTGTGTGTGACNGAGAGAGAGAGAGAGCGCTTTTGGTATCAGAACATTTTTGTAGTTAACCTAATTCTCTAGTTTTGTTGTAGTGCATTGTTGCTGTAACCTGTTACTGTACCTCAGTGTGATGTTACTGTTACTGCAGCTGAACTATTAATCAGTATAGGCCATAGGCCTAATGCGTTAGCCCTCCCACCCAATTTCACCACGAGCTGCTACTACCTCAGCGTGCTGCCAACGCTACCTGGACACAGGCCCCTAAATTGTCAGCTATTTTACAAATTGTTATCCAAGATACAGTAGGTATAGTAACTACTGGTCAGATAGCCATGGTGTGAGGTGATGATTTTTTGTTGTGAGACTTTAAACACTGACTTTAAACACTGATAACAAAGAAAACTTACTGCCTTATTTTCATGAAACTTCATGTAGATCTTTGATCTCCAGAGGAGTACGGTCTTTACTCTTACAAACCCAAATTTCCACTTTGCTAACGTTTTATTAGCTTATGGCAGATTTCAATGTCATTTTTTTGGATTTCCCAAAGGGATGAACCTTTTTAGCCAACCCCATTCCTTTCTTCTAAAACCATCTTCACGACAGACAAGTCTCTTTGCTTTCAAGGCTGTATGAGGAGCACTGTTTACGCATAAAAATCAAATGTTGACCTTTGGGACCAGTACATTAAGGGTGGGAATCTCTAGAGGACCCACTATACGATACTGTCATGATACCTACGTTGATACTTAGTACTGCGATAAAATATATTGCGATTCATTACCTTTTTTCTGACTGCAAATTATTTCCCCAAAGGAAAACTTTGCCAACGTAAGTCTTATCTCATAAGATAAAGTTTTCAGTCTGTTCATCTGACTTTAATTATTTTTATCGCAGTAAAATGTGATGCAAAGCAGACAGACTGACCAACACTGTCATAAAACCTGTCGGATATGCTGCATACACCTGACAAACTGAACTGCTGGCCCTCTGCGAGGCCAGATTAAGTGCATGGGCAAAGCAGACCTCATGCAGGTATCCTGTTAACTGAATGGCAACACCCATGTTAGAAGCGTTGTCTGATACAACCACATTCCCCCATTCTTGTGCTGCATTTTGCATGAGGTTGGAGAACATGGGACAGCAGTTGCCAGTACTCTGTGAGATAATGTGCCATTACAGTCGCATCTGAATAATTTAAATAATTTTTTAATTATTATTATTACATTTTATACTTTATTACTCAATTTTTTCACTCTGTTGTCATATACATATATACTAGGCCTGAACAGTATATCTTTTAAGTATCGCCATCGCGATGCACACGTGTGCAATATTTAGGCCTACGTCGCAGGGCTTGCCCTAATTAAATTAAACATGCACGTTTAAATTGCCGAGTAATGCGCGGAAAACTTGCTTCCGTTTTAATGACTGACCAACAAAATGTGTCTAATTTAGTGGAATAAAGAATAAATGGCCTATTCAAGTGCTGGAATTTGTTATTTACGTGACAATGCCTGAACGCAACACATGCTCCGCACCACTGACTGTGTGCACAGTGTCGTGCTGCGGGTTCAGGCCTGGCTCGGTTATAAATGTCTCTGACTCGGGAAAATGCGGCCTGAGCCGCGCTCTAGTGTGCTCACCTGTGTCTGTGTGTGTGTTTTTAACATGTAATAAAAGCCTTTGTTTTCAACAACCCTGTATGGACACAGATCTTTGCACATGAAGTCGGGGATGGACTGTGCTATTTTCTTAGTTCTCTCACAGTTGGATTGTTTATTTCTCAATTTAAGTGTGTTCAGTGTTGATTTTTTGGCAGAGCAGGTCTTGCGTTAGCATGGCCATCAGCAGCTAACTCTCTCTGGATGGTGGCATCTGAGGTGAGCCCTCATGTTTGTAGTATTCTCAGAGTATTTTGTTCTCATAGGACTCTACTTGCAAATCATGAGTCATATCCAAGCCCACCTTTTCTTCTGTGTTTAAAAATCCAAAATAATTCCAGACCTTTGATTTAAATGCAGACGGTGCATTTCTGATTTCTTTCTCAGGTACCTCCATCTTTGTTTTGATCAACTTCCTGCCAAATGTCACTGACTGAGACCTCTGCTGACCTCACAAGGAAAAAAAACAAAACAAACATCAGCACCATCTACTGGACCAAAAAAAACTGTATTTGCAAAAAATAATAATGCATATAATAAAAGATTGATACTTGGCGTCCGTGTATAATACAATATCGCCATGCAAAATATCACGATAATATGCAGTATCAATTTTTTCCCCTGCTCCTACAGTACATACAGTATATGTGCTTGATGTTCAGTCCAACACTTTTATATGGTGGGATGTAATGAAGGTGTACTAGTGAAACTTTAGATTTTTAGGCTGTTGGATCTGATCCCAGCATGTATTAACAATCTGTGGACACAGCTCCAGTCTCCACTCCACTACTGTTGGACGCAACCAGTAAACTGGGAAAACTTCATCTTAGCCCCACACAGTCTGAAGGCAAAAGTAACAGGAATCAAACCTGTGACCAGGCCCGGAGTGGCTAATCGGGAGGACCGGGACAATTCCCGGTGGGCCGGTCTAACGTTTGGGCCGCAAGGGCCGGTGTTCAGTTATTTTTTTTTATTGGGCTAGTGTTCAGTCATGGCACTGGGTATCACGTATCACTGGCACCCTCTGAGGTGGAGACACCGGCTCATCGCGGCTGTGCGAGCTGCACTCCGATTATGCACGCATCTCCGGCGATGAATTTTGGAGTCGTTTACCGACGCCTCTTCATTAACAAAGCCCATTGATGAAGGTGAAGTCTCTGCAGCAGCTGAATTGGTGAGGTGGAGACACCGGCTCCGCGGTGCTCTGCAGCGGCGGTCTGATTACGTGCACATCTCCAACGATTTGTGGAACCGACTACCGACACACCACCTCATCAGAAGAGTGGACGGAGAACGCCGAAGTCACTGTGGCACCTGAGGTTGAGACAATGGCTTCACGGAGCTCAGCAGCTGCGTCTGACTACGCATAGGCTACATCTCCAACCACCACCGTTCAAGTTAATTAATTATCAAGTCAATGAATTGTGTGGCGTTGTAACATATAACATAACATTAGGCTATATAATTTAAAAAATAGTATGATGCGATGCCACATAACTGGGAAACTTTGTCTTGTTGCCCCTCAGAAGCAAGATCCAGCACCAAGCACCAGCCATGAGCCCACAAGTCCAGAGTGGGCACTACTTATTTGAACAGAATATAGATTCTGATATTGTTGAAAAGGATGTTGTGTTGTTAAAGTTACAATGTGTAATTTACATGGTTGTTTATTAGCAAATATCAACTATTGCTTTCATAAATATACATTTACTAAAGTGTAATGCAATTCACATACAAATGGAAGCTTTCTCATAGGCTTAGATTGATTTCTCTCTATATACACAGGCAGGGCGCAGTCTGCTGGAGGCTGCCCTCTTGCTTCGCCATATTTGAATACAGTGGCCGAAAGGGATATACGCGCTTCACCTTTCGCGTTTACCTAGAACTTGCCGTCACTGGAGACGATTAAGGTGAAGATCAATCCGGGGCGCTTCTGCTTGAACCTGCTTTGTACTTTTATGATTCTGTTGCGCTTTAAATGGAGGACCACACATATGTTTTGCCCCGTGAGAGGGAAACCACACCACCAAATAAAAGAAAAAGATCAGATAAGCGAGGACGGGACAAAACGCGAGTGAATATCGGCGTTGCTTATTCCAGGCAGAAAGAACTCCTGAAGGAGAAGGATTTCACAAGGGATGCGGAAGTTGCCTGCTTTCTGCTAGACAGGTAATTCAATCTGATATTTTAAAGTCATTTTGGCTTCATGTTTGCAACTACTTTTCCCTCTCGTCTAAGTTTGAGTGACGGCTAACATTATGTTTACGTGCTAACGTTATCCTAGCCTTAGCTAACGTTATCCCAGAGCTACAGCTAAATGGTTAGCCTAGCCTACAGCCTGATTTGTTGATTCCTCTCACGCTGCTGTGAAGACTGTCACCCTCTCCTCCTCCTCTTCCCTCTGGGTAGCCGAGACACACCTCTTCACCTGGCTGTTCCTGCACCGCTTCTACCCCCACGCCCCCTTCCTCTCCCTGGTCTTCTTCCTCTCCCTCTCCCTCTTCCTCATCTCCCTGTGTCCTGTGCAGTGTTGGGTAAGGGTTACTTTAAAAGTAATCAAAGTACGTTACTGCGTTACTTTTTAAAAAAGTAACCAGTTACTTTACTGCGTTACTCCCTGTGTAAAGTAACTCAATTACTTTAAAAGTACTTCCAACGTTACTCCCTGAGAAAAGTAACTCAAACACTTTTAAAGTACTTTTGAGTGTTCTACATTTCCTATTGGGCAATGGACCACAGGGCGCTAAGCCTACATTTTCTTGTCTCCAAAATTAAAGTTATGGACCACTTGCCCTTCACTGAGATCCAATTCTCCCATCACAGCCGTCACTTTGACCAGTAGATACACAGAACGATCTGCTGCCATAGACAACTGTATGACAACAACACCCCAGCATTTTTAATATTTCCTCTAGGGATGTTACCACACAGAGTAAAAGGGGGAAATGATGGTGTGAAACAGCAGAGGCACTTTGTCAACCCGCTGAGTTAACGTTACTGTCATTAGCATCAAGCTAGCAAACAATGGTACATCCTCACGGTCGGACATAAAGTAATAACATTAACAAATAGCGGCGGGGCTTTTACTCACCACAACTGCAGAGGCTCCCAGCTTCATTTGAAACAAACTACATTATAGACGGTCCGTTATTTATTAATCCCTCTGTGTGTTTATATATTTACTTTTTATCCGCTCCGTTGTCTTTGTAAAGTTAACATATCGCACCGTCATTTCAAACTCAACACTTGTTTCAAATTAAAAGCCCCTTATAACCTCGGCTGAGAGAATCCCTCCATTTTCTAAATAGGCTTTTATTCTGAAACATTTGTCAGAACTTCCTGTGGAAGATACAGTAGCTTGACAGTTTACGTATGGCGCTTCAAATGTAGCTCCTGCCATCTGCTGACGCTTTTAGGTGACTACAACAACATGTCGGCTGGCACATGAACAGACACAGTGACTCAAATAATAGTGAAAGTAATAAAAATAGGACAAGAATAACCCGATGACATCACACACGCCGTGAAAGACGACCGGGGATAATTGGTGAGTACCAGCGTGTAGCGTGTACCAGGCATAATGCAAGTCCTGAGTCTGAAATATGTCTGTCAGCGAGTCCTACTCCACCTATTTAGACTCCACCGTAGACAACGGCAGCATTTCTCCGACCATGTAGCGAGCCACAAGCTCCGTGGCTTCTTTCAGACTGAAGTTGAACTCCACTGCTTGGACATGCCCCTGACACCTCAAACGGGAGGCGCCTGGTAGGCATCCTGATCAGATGCCTGAACCACTTCAACTGACCCCTTTCGACACGAAGGAGCACCAGCTTTACTCAGAGCTCCCTTTGGATGTCTGAGCTTCACACCCTATCTCTAAAGCTGAGCCAAGCCGCCTTACAGAGGAAGCTTATTTCAGCTGCTTGTATCTGCAGTCTCATTCTTTCAGTCATTACCCACAGCTCATGACCATAGATGAAGTCTGTAACATAGACAGACTGGTAAATTGAAAGCTTTGCCTTCTGGCTCAGCTCTCTCTTCACCATGACAGTCAAGCAAAGCGCCAACATCACTGCAGATGTGGTGCCAAACTGCTGATCCATCTTACGCTCGATTCTACCCTCACTCCTAAACAAGACCCCAAAATACTTGAAATCTTTCCCTCAAGTCAGGAACTCACTCCTAACCCAGAGGGGGCAATCCACCATTTTCCAGCAGAGAACCATGGCCTTAGACTTGGCGGTGCTGACTCTTATCCCTACTGCTCCACATTCGGCTCAGTGCACTCACAGTGCATGCTGGAGGTCACAGTGTGATGAAGCCAACAGAGCCACATCATCTGCAAAAAGCAGAGATGTAATTCTGAGGTCCCCCCAGGTCACTGGCTCATGCAGTGACCTCGGTGACCCGTATGCAAAAAAAAAAAAAAGGTTCAAACAATGAGCAAACTATTCTGTAGTATTTTCAAATAATCCAGGACAGTCCCTGGGCCTTTCCCAAACCACCCCCCATGTACAATGCCAACATTGTCTTCTGGTGACTGGGTTGGGTAATCCTAAGGGACTTGGATCAGTTTCCTTACTTACATTGTGCTGCGTTGATCAGAATGCTGTTTCAGAAGTTTTGGCAGTAAGGATGTCACATCTAATAATATTAAATAAAAGCCTGATTTATTGGGTATCATATGATATACAGATCAATACTGAATTTCATAAACTCCAGTTAGCTGAGGCCCGCTATTGATGACTCTCTGTCTCCATATAACAGGCTTGTCTAAAGGACTTTCAGACAGCAGGGTGACACTGCTGCCCTGCAGGTCATGTGTCCCACTGGGAAAACTCCTGCTACTTCCGACTTCCTGTCCATCCCTGTGAGTTTATTTCACAGTCCTTCTTGTCAGTAAGATGGGAAATGGAGGCTGAGGACCTGCACCTGCACAGCCTTCCAACCGCCAATCAGACGCTGGGAGCCTGCGCTGTGCAGAAACAAGCTTATTGAATTAATGTTAAAAAGCAGAGCGGGCCCCGAGCTCTGTAATTATTAATCAAGAGTAATCAGCGGAACATAATTGATTTGGTAATTGTGTTTGCTTTCTTGAGCTAGACCCAAAACCTTGCTGGCTTGAATTGAGGACATTGTCATTGCAGTTGAGGCACTGCAGTGTTATGTTGTGTGAATGTAAAATGTCTGCTGCTAGTAAGTTTCAGCAGAGGGGGATACAGACCACTTACAATAACACACAAAGGCTATTAAATGATAAAAGACAAAAAACATACTTCAGGAACTTCATTAAGATAAGATAAGATAAGATAAGATAAGATAAGATAAGATAAGATAAGATAAGATAAAATACACCTTTATTTATCCCACAGCTGAGAAATTCCAGTGTTACAGCAGTCAAGGGGAAAGAGTCAGATTACAGATTTCAAAATTTAAAAACTTAAAAAACTAGGCATGCAAAAAAAAGTACAAAAACACAAGAAACAGCAATAAATAAATAATAATAATAATAATAATGAGCAGTGGATAAAAAGTGAGCAATGGATTAAAGTGAGCATATTTAGTGCAAAGTGAATATTGTATGTGCAAATAAACAACAACAAGGGGGACAGTAATGCTTATTATGGTGTCCCTAAAGTGTCCATGGTGCAGTTTACTGTGAGCAGTGCTGGTTATGTAGCCTGACAGCAGCATTCAGGAAGGACCTATGATAGTGTTCCTTCACACACTTTGACTATTAGTCTATCGCTGAAGGAGCTCTCCAGAGCTTTTATCTCCTCCTGCAGGGGGTGGGAGTCGTTAGTCCACAGAGATGACAGCTTGGCTGTCATCCTCCTTTCTCCCACCACCTGCACAGAGTCCAGAGAGCATCCCAGGACAGAGCTGGCCTTCTTGATCAGCTTGTCCAGTCTCTTCCTATCTGCAGCCGAGATGCTGCTGCCCCAGCAGACCACTCCATAGAAGATGGCTAATGCCACCTCAGTGTCAAAGAAGGTCTTCAGGAGCGCCCCCTGCACTCCAAAAGACCTGAGCCACCTCAGCAGGTAGAGTCTGCTTTGGCCTTTCCTGTATAGTGCTGTTATGTGATCAGTCCAGTCCAGTTTATTGTTAAGATGAACACCCAGGTACTTATAAGATGTCACCATCTCAACATGATTCTCACAGAGTTTCTGGGCTTCTCCAGGTGAGAAAGAGCTCTATGCAGGAGGAAGAGGACGGTGTCGTCCACCCCAATGCCAGGCTGGTAGGCAAATTGCAGCGGGTCCATTGAAGGGCCATAACTGGCTTCCCACTGTTCTTAACAACAGATACCCAAACACCATCAAGCTTTGAGTGTCTGTCAGTTGACTGATTCTAATGCTGAACTGGTACAATATTAATATTTGCATAGTATAGAAGATGTATGTGCTCATCTTCTATCTTGCTGAAAACTGCTTAAAGTAAAGTGGATTTCTTGTTTATCTGGGCAGGAGACTAAGGGCTTTTCTATGCTCAACCTTAGATATATAGATGGAGATGGAGAGAGAGACAGATGGAGCCCTTTGTCCATACTCTACGTCCATTTCATCTGTATTTGTGCACGTTTTCTGAAAGCTTACATACACAGACAAAACAGAGCAGTGCCCCCAGAGATCATGGAGGCAGTGTAGCATAGCTCAAGCAAGATATAAGTGTAGGAGACAACAAAGAAAATTAAAGAATGGTGGCATGGAATGATTTGGTAATGTGTAAATATATATATTGATGTATAGTGAAAATCATGAAAATAATTCTCTATCCACATGTCAAGATGTATATAATGGAATTTCCACAGAGAGGAAATTCAGCAGTCTCAGTGCTGAACATTGAATTTGAACGTGACTACACCCCTTTGCTCATTTGCTTTACTTAGGATGTATTTAGACTGATCGAAAAGGAGGTTTGGATACAGTGCAATTGCATATGAGGTCAAGTGCAAAGACTGGTCCATGCTTGAAATTGGCCTTGCTCTGTTTTCAAAGAGAGACATTTTTCTACATATCTTATCTGGCTGTATAACAAGGACACTAGGAAATACCTGGAGGAAAAGACAGAACTGGGGTTTTTGGAGTTCTGGGATCAGTCAGAGGCTGAGTTATCACACACAGCCATATTAGCACCAAACATGTAGTATTTGGTGCTAATTTTGCTTGCTGGCCACAGCTGTTGTTCAGCTATTGCCCTATTGTCCAGGTGTCAAATTTGCGAATCTTAAGACAGCGAAGGAATGACCTTACTCTGCCTCTGACTGGCTTGCACTGATATTCTTACCCTTACCCTAACCAGTCCCACTCCTCTTTCCTAAACCTAACCAATCAAACCAACAGAGGTCCGACACTGTCATTTACACGCATGTGTCCTCCATAATGCAGGCAGTGCAGGAGCTTCAGACTACATTTGAGTCATTACAAACCACTCTGCTGAGTTTAAAATTGATTTTAAATTCTCAGAAAACAAAGTTTATGGTTCTCTCAAAAGCTCACTCACAGTTGCTTGATGATTTTAGCACCTTCACTTCTGACAGTAAATCCATTGAAAGAGTGTCCTCAGACAAGTACCTGGGTATATGGATAGATGACAAGCTTTCATTTAATACACAAATTGCTACTCTTGTTAGGAAGCTTAAAGTGAAGATTGGCTTTTATTTTAAAAATAAGTCTTGTTTCACTTTTAGTGCTGAGAAAAAAACTTGTGGAAGCTACTTTTCTGTCTGCGATTGATCACAGTGACATATTGTATATGCATGCAACACTTACATCCATCAATGAATTGAAGGGCATCATAAAGAATGTGGTGACAGAGACATTTGCTTGTTTTTCTTGAGAGGCCACTTTGTTTGAATAGTTGTTGTTTAATTGGGGATTTTTGTATTACATTCTGTTGCATTTTAAATGTGTTATGATTGGCTTCTACCTTGGCCAGGTCTCTCTTGTGAAAGAGATTTTCAGTCTCAATGGGACTTCCCAGTTAAATAAAGGTTAAATAAAAAATAAAAAGGCAACGAATACTAGCCAATCTTAGGGAGCTGAGCAAGTCATTCCTTTGCCACCCAAGGACTCAAAAACTTGTGTACAGGAGGTACATTTACTGTTTAGAGTAAAAAATAGTGCACAAACAACAATAACGTAAATTAAAGCAACTGCAGTTCTCAGATTTCTGAATCTGTATATGAGGAACTGTAGAGGACTTGATTACATCTCAATCTGAATTTAATTTTAAACATGTTGTGCAAAGCGTATGTGAACTTAAAGGATATGTCTGGGGTCATTCTATGTTCTTTATATGTTACTGTCAATAAATCCCATGTGCAGACCCATACCAAATATTAATGTATCTACCAACAAGTACTGCGTTTGTATATCTGATATATCTTCTTCCTCTGTGCCATAGCTCCATTGTCATCCAAAAACTATTTAAAATACATCACTGAGTCACACTGTTCCACTGGGTGAAATGTTTCTTCATTATCATGATCACACACTGTAGTTATTTTTACTTAATCCCACATACACTGAAATACCAGATAGCACCAATCAACCAGGTGACTCTTTTCCCGTTTACTGATCTGACAGAACTTCAGCGTGGCGAAGAAAAAAACGTCCGCTTGTATGCTTCCCGTAAGATCATAAAGCCAAACCCTGCTCTATTTATCTAAACCTAACCACATGCATTTGTTGTTGAAAGAAAAAAAAACACATAGTCAATTCACGGTGCTGTACCGATTTAGTGTGTTTATTTTGAAAGAGACTGAATGCAAACTGTACATTTCCTAAGAAAACGGAAGTCTATTTTGAACACAGACAATGCATGTAACAGGCAGAGGTTGACACGACGTCCCAGGACGTCAACAACCAACGACTCAGGGTACCTTGCATGTCATATGTCAATGTGGAAAGTCCATGACCAAACGTCGATATTTGATAAGGTGAGTGAGAGAGAATGTGTTCGAATAAACCCTCTGGATCACCGCTGTACGCCATTAAGGTGTCTGCTGAGCAGAGTCACTGGGTGTTTCTCAAAGTTAAGGATCCTTCCTTGTAGTACGACGGGTCCCTCCAAGGAAGGATCGCTTCATCTCTGCTGTGACTGATTAATTTAAAAACTTTTATGTTTTATCCAAGTCACGTTACTTTTAAAAACTCATTATTTGACAGTGGACACATTGCAAAGTGTAAATTATGAGGTTTCTGTCAATATTATTATCATGCTTGTATGTTACAAACCCCTGGAGATGTTAATCCAAACAAATGACATATTTATCTAAATCATGCAGAGCTCCGCTGGCACAGATTTCAGTGAAGAGGCCCCGCCTTCACTTCCAACTAATCGTGCCCAAAGTATTGTGGGTAGTTTATGCCCACTGAGGATACACAGATTCATCATTGAAATTTCTCTGAAATCAGGACTCAGTCCTTGGTAGAATTTGAAGGATCCTTGACATTGGAACAGTCCTTAGGCGGGATTTGATGGCGTAGCATCCTTGAAATTCAGCCATTTGAGGATCCTTCCTTGACTTTGAGAAACACCCACTGCCTGTGTTTAGCAAGAGCAACCATGCAACTGTCTTCCTGAGGTCAAAGCTTGTAAACAAATTACAATGACTACCCCCAGTGACGCGAGAGATCAGGAAACGTTCAGGCCAGTGAGAGGCCAGCCTGCAGTCTGCACTGCATGAAGCAGTCTGGAGCATGTAACAGGACACTGCTGTTGACATCACAGATGACATTAATGGATTTACTAAGTCTGTGGTAAATTAAACTTGAAAACAACAGAAGCAACTGTACCCAAACTACAGTTAAATCATTCCACAATCAGTCACCATGGAAGCAGAACCATCTGAGTCGCCATAACGAAACACACTGCATCATAATTTTTAGGGCTACAGTCTGGAAACATGGACAATTACTGGTAGGGCACTTGGAGAGGGCAGACCTCTGCAAAGGCCAAATGCGCCATCTCACAATGTCAAAAGTGCAACAGACATTCAGAGCTTTAAAATAGCAGCACACAACTATTATGGCATCCTGAGCAGAGAATGAAGTCACACTTCCTCTGTGTGTATTGTCAGCTAAACTTATCTGTTTTCTGATAATCACTTTAGTTGTTCTTTTATCTCAGACATGTATTAAGGTGTTGCATACCTTTTTTAGCCTAGAAAAGGTATGCAACACCTTAATACATGTCTGAGATAAAAGAACAACTAAAGTGATTATCAGAAAACAGTGATTATCAGAAAATGAAGACATAATGAACACCATTGAACTATTATCTGTTTTCTTTTTTGTTGGGCTGGCCACATGCACGTTAGTGTATGTAAGCCCCATCCCCACAGCTCCAGGTTATGTAAGTGATAAACACATTTCATTTCCTAAAGATTCTTCACAATAAAAGTCCCCCATTATTTTGTTGTGGAAACACTTTTATTGTGAAGCTGCAAAATAAGGAAATGTTGTGAGTTTTCGAGCAACAACTTGACACAATTTCTAAAACGGCTGATAGGGAACATGAAACAGTAAAATAACGCAGATATCTAAAGTAAAAACAGGACGCAGGAGAGAAACAAACAACAGAGATTCAGTCGAAAGCTACAAAACTGCTGAGAGATGAACACGCAGAGAGAGTTAAAAAAAGCCTTTCTCTCTGGTATCCTGCAGACAGAGGTAAGGAGAGTCTCGCAAAGGACGTAAAAGGACGGCTTCAATAAGAACCAATGTTTGGAGCTGAGAGACAGATATTGTACCCAAGTCAGAAAAAATGAAGAGATGGACCGACATTTTTTCTGTGGTTCTTTTCATGTAGTAAAGTAGTCGGATCTTATTCAGCATTTTTCATATACTGTTAACTAATTTAGCCTCAAAATCTTAGGTACATTAATATTCAGAATATCAAATACACACTAATTTTGCCCAAATCAATTTCAAAACTTCAAACAATTACAAATCAAAAATTAAAAATCAAACATCAACACCAGCTGCTCATAGAGAAGTTCTTCATCTCTGAAAACGTGCACAGACATTTCTAAGCATTTTGGAAAATTAACAAAGACCATACTGAGATGAGACCCAGAAAGATGTTCACACTTTAATTTTGCAAAACAACACATGCAGGAGCTCCTCATTGCTACAGATGTTGTCTTCTCTTTTGACGCTAAATTTATACAAGTTGTCAGTGCTGGTGCAGCTGTCACACCAGCATCTATTCTCCATCTCTCTGTCCTCTTACAGCTTTTTGTTTCTGCTGTACTTCTTCACTGTCTGATTAAACCTGCATGCAACTGTTGAGAGAAATGTATCCACACAGACCGCAGCAGGGTTCCCCGACTCTGCTTTCCCTTCTTGTTATCTCCACCTGGTGTGGCTGCCTGTCGCAGCGAGATGAGAGACTCGAGGGGGCAAGATTGCATGCCCATCTCCGATTGAATCAGCGGTTGTCTGCTGTCAGTTATCTCCCATGTGTTGTGAAATCGTCAGGTAGTGCTGCTCAGACGACCCGATAAGACAGACAGGAAGTCGCACACTTGATCCTGCCGCTGACGGGTTCCTCTTAGACAAAAGGCAAATGAAGCCTCCCTCTTTCCCCTTTTCTGCTGCTGATAATTCAAAAGCAATTTCCACGTGCCGCCCACTCTTTGCGCCTAATTCAAATATTTGAATTATTCTGGTCACCGCACTGATATGCAGATTGCTTAGTGGGGGAGTATTTTAATCAGGCCAGAGTGAGATACTTCCTCTATTCATTCCACTCATAAACAAATTCCTCTAATTGCTTTACTGTTAGAGATGATAGTTAAATTTACCCCTAAACATACAACGGCTTGTTTGTTTGTTTTTCTCTCAGATTAATCCCTGTGGCTATCCCTCTCTCACACTTCAGTGATTAAAAATTGCACTTGGGAAATCAAGGATCGCCTTCATTCGGGCTGGTGAAACAAGACTGGAACCTTGTAAGACATCAGCGTATGGCTTATTTTCCCGCTGAGTGCCCTTGTTGCCGCCAGTGTCCCTTTCTATCTCAAGTTCAAAGGTCTTTACAGCACCAGTGTTTCATCTGGGCTCCCTCCGCTCTCTGAGTCACTGGATGTTGACAGTCCTTTCCATTTCACTCCACTGGCTTCACTCAAATTTCACACTTGTCAGGCTGCCTGATTCCTCAAACAGCTGCAAGCACATCTGAGTGTAATCCTCCCATCGCCCTATGCACATCCCTTCTATGTTCTGATGGCTTCAGGTTAAAGCTGAATTGGTCACAACTGGGCCCATTTCTGCTCATCTATTTTTTAATTATCATATTTCAAATTCATATTGCATGCAAGTATCTTAATTAATGAGTGTTTCAGTATAAAGTGAGAGAGAGTGGAGAGCTTTGGAGTTTATTATGATTTGCAAATGACCCAATCCCCTCATAGTCTTGCCAAAGCCTGTACTGTACATAAAGATGGACCACTTGACAGCTCCCCAAAAGCGAAGCCAAAACATCTTTATTACCCCCTGGTGACTGCAGTATAGGTCATAAACTCCACCCCCTCCATGTTTGCAGATGGGCCAAACTAAAAGATCAAAGTTCTCATCGGATAAATTTTTCCCATAGAAAGTTTATGTTTTTTAGGTGTTCATATCACTATGATATTCAAGTGTTAATTTTTCTGATAAGTTGGGTTTTAATTGGTTGTTTGATAGACGGCCGTAGCCAGCTATGAGGTCACTGAGGTCCGTACCTTGGTAAAAATTTCAAAGAGAAAAAAATAGAAGAAGCCCCAAACAGCATGGTAAACATATTAACACACTGGACAGCTTTTATTTTGAAACGACACGCAGGAAGTTATCTGATGTATCGGCGGAACACGGAAAACTTAAATTCAGTTGACAGGAAGATGATACTGCTAGCTGACAGACGAGCTGAGTAAAGCAGCCCACTGTAAGTTCAAGTTTAAGTTAAGTTCTTGCTCAGTAACGTTAATGTTAGAAGCTTTAGCTGTGGCACAATGGGTTGAAAGCTACTGGCTAATCATGCGTGATGTGAGCTCATTAAGTCAGTGCCATGCTCTCGAAGGTAACGTTATTTTAACATTACACACAACATGCAGGTGGCTGTTTCATGACCCAATAAAATTACAAGAGGTTAGGTGGCGTAAACTGTATATATATATATATATATATATATATATATATATATAT
>NC_065507.1:40646798-40680328 GCF_006386435.1 Epinephelus moara | reverse complement strand
CTCACATGTTTGTGTCATCTACTATTTATTTGTTGTTGTTGCATTACTCTTGCTAGCCTAGAATTTGATAATTATCACATGCAATAATTCAAACCCTTCATTCCGAATTATCTTCAAGCATTATAATATCATGTAATGCAATGTAATCAATAAGGTCTAATCAACCTCCTTGACCCCCCCCTACAGAAAAAAACGAGTCAGAAAGTGACAGAAGAGAGAAAGAAAGATGTCAAAAAGAGAACATTTTCTCCAGAATACATTAGATTCATTTGTTAAAAAAAAACTAAGCCATGTGACAATGAGTATGTTTTTGTTATTTTTAATTATAGATGATGACTTTGTGTGTAGTGTAAAGCTTAGGGAGTGTACTTGTGTTTGTAGGTGTCATTTTGGTATGAATTTTGCTAAAACTGGTTAAAGGGGTCTCTTTACCTGTCACCTCAATATGTCTCAGTGAAAATGGGTTTCTAGAGTCCTTACAATAGAAAATCTCTCTCCCTCCTCTCTCTCTCAAAGACCATTACTGTTGTACTAAACCTACTAGTACAAAGTAGCCTGCCATAGAAGAACTATCACCTCACTGTATAGGATTATGTACAGCCTACTATAAAGTAGCTACTTGCTAGAGTGGTCCAAACTGAATGCATGCATGTATATGCTGAAATGCATATATTTTTTTAGTCAAGACCCCCCCCCCCCCCAAGAATGTGAGTTTCAATGAAAAGTTCTTATGTAAGGAGGCACTAGTGTCAGATATCTGAAATGGGATTAAGCAGCACAACATGGGGAGTTGAATAAAGCTGACCTTCATGCAAATATCATACAGTTTATCACCTCAGACAAAACAGTGCTCACAAGAATGAAAAGTAAACAGATGTTGTCATTGTTCAAAATACTAAAGGCAAGTCAAAGCAATTTTATTTATATTGTACATTTCATACACAGAGGCAATTCAAAGTGCTTTACATAATAATAATTAAAAGAACACAGTATAGAGCAATAAAAAGATGAAGTATGAAATGGATAAAACAAATAAGAACACTAAATTCTACAAACTGTCACAATACATTTAAGAGTCAAATGCAGTTATTGGCAGTGATTAAAAACTAAAGTGAACATAAAAGTCTTTAGCCAGTTTTAAAAAGCAGCCAGAGGTGGGGCATGTCTAAGATCTTCTGGAAGTTTATTCTAGCTTTGTGTAGCGTAATAAGTGAACATAGCTTCACCCTGTTTTGTTTTAATCCTAGGAAAACGTAGCAGACTGGGTTTAGAGAGGTCACACTGCAAAAGCAAGTCAGAGATGTACTACACCCACTGGTGTAGTGGAGGGTATACGCAGGTATACAGGGTATACCAACCTCGTCTGTGGCTTTATACACACCTATCAGCCAAAAAGCCATTGGAATGTATAGGAAAGTATACCCACTTCCTCCTTGGTAACTGCCTTGCAGTTCACCCACCTCATCAACTATCACTACACCACTGACTACACCAATGAGTTAGTTACAGGTAAGTAACAATAGTTGGAAGTCATTTCTTTGAGAAAATGGTGGCCAGTGCAGACATCTGAAAACTGGTGTAATATGTTCAGCTTTCTTGGTCTTTGTTAGAATTTACAGCTCAGTCAGAATGCTGTAGGCTGCTTAAGTACTTTTTGAGAAGGACTGAGAAAAGACTATTACAGTAGTCTAGCATGCTGGAAACAAAAACGTAAATTACTTTTTATAAATCTTGTTGTGACATATATCGTGTAATTATTGCTATATTTTTAAGATGAGAAGGGACTGATTTTGTTTTTGTCTTGATGTGAGAGTTAAAATTTAAATTTGAATCAATCGCATCACCGTTAATTTTGACTTGGTTTTTAGGCTTCAGTAAAAGGGAGTTGGGATGTGTACCAACTTTCGGCCTTCCTTCTTTAGCCCCAAAGATAATCTTACATTTGTCTTTGTTTAGTTTGAGAAATGTTTGGCACATCCACTTGTTAATTGGGTTGATACACAGAGGCAGTAAGTTAATAGGAGCATAGTCACTGGTGGTGTCTTGGTGTCTTCTGCATAGTGGCAGTAAGTAATATTGTTCTTTTGCATAATTTAGCCTTGTGGTAGTGCATTGAGGTTGACTAGGAGAGGTCCCAGAATTGATCTGTGAGGTACTACACACATCCTGCTAGCTTGCTTAGGTCAGTAGGTGCCAATGGAAACAAATAGTTCTTATTTTGCAGAAAATGAATACTAAAATAACCTTGACATATATGTTTGATCTGAAAGAACTTCTACTGACCAATAAAATAATGGCTGTCTTCTGTTGGGAGTAAAGGCAGAAGTAGCATGGTGTTGTTGCTACAGCCTCAGAGCACTGTAGGAAGGAGGTAGTAGGGGTGGATGTTTAAGTCAACAAAATAATATGACACTGACAAAGACCACTGTGCACATCCCATTTCCTACCAACAGTCAGAGTTAGTTTTTTATTTTTCATTTTTATTGTTACCTAACCTTAACCAATATGTATTTGCCATAAGGGTGGCAGATTACCAATTGTGTCTTTAAGCAGTGCATATACTAAGCACATTTGTTCATTGAAATTTTCTTGAATGTTTTTTTTTTTTTTTTCTTTTTAATTTACGTAGGCTATATTTTACATACCACATAGTCTATGCTGTTTCCAACTCCTTTGTATATCTTTGTAATTATTTGTTAAAGTTAAAAAGTACCTCTGGATAAGGTGAGAAATTCAGACTGTGTACTAGGCCTGTGTGTCATGTACATACTGCATGTCTTAATATTTTACTGTGTATTGATTTCAGTGGACAGTGTCAGCAGCTCAAACATGGTTTCAGAGATACCATTCTGGTAAAGACAGTGAGTGCTTGGAGTTTTGTACTGCAAATAATCATCTTTAATCCATGTGAAACCCCAAGTCATGTTGCATGATTCAGAATGTGTGTTATGATGAGGATAGTTTGTAATAGTGGTGGTATGTCGCAAAAACTGAATTGAAGCATTACATGGCAGATAATGTTGAGCTTACCCTACAGAGCTTGCTCATGATAACCACGTGTTGGTCAGAGGCACTCACACCATGTTCAGCTAGTTCAAATGCTGCGAGTTGCTTTCTAAATCTCCCTATCTGTGCCGACCCTCTCCCTCTATATCACCCCGGCCCCCCTCATCTCCTTCATCCAGCCTTCTGCCACTTTGAGATGGCTCTCCTCTCGACCTGTTGGAGTGGAGAGGCCCATCTGTGGGCTTATCTTGTTCCACCGGAGAGCAGTAAACACTCATTTTTGTGGCTGTCAGTTTGGTGAAGGCGGGCAGCCATGTGGAACACAGCGCAGCATCAGCAGCATTCCCAGCAGTGGAAATAGAGCTGGCTTCAAGGCAGTGAGGGCCACTCTTTTCCTCTTTTCCCTTCCCTATCAATGAACATTGGTATTGCTTTTAAACCTGTCACACACTGATTTAGAGGTTGTGTTTGGTGTGATTTGCTATTTATCTTTCCTTTTTGAGAAGACATGTCTATATGCAATATTTTCTGCTAATGTGGAGCAACGTATTACTGTAGGCATACACTTTGTTTATGTATTGCTTTTGTTGTTAAAACTATACATTCGTTGAAAATAAAAAACACTGTAAGAACAGTACAACCTTCAAGGCATCACAACTGTAGCTATAGAACCAAAAATTTATTACATCTACAAAGAACATTTATTTTTTTTCTATCTCAAAGAAATCAAAGTTTTCATTGGTATTTATTTTAAATGCAATAAACATGACATTCAGATGAAAAAAGCTGGGATGCACTGATTTTTAAATTGTGGGCTGATACCAATAATGATATTTAAAATAACAATTTGGCTGATAGCTGATAGCTAATAGCTAATAGCCAGTTGAAGATAACCAATACCAATACCGATATGTTTATATTTTGTTTTTGTTGTTATTTATTCCATGTTTATGCCAGAGAAACAAATAAATCAACACTATAAACAAAAAACTTTTAAAGGTTGTTTAATACATTTTTATCAAACATTTGAAATAACCTTCTTTCACATGAACAATTTATAAAACTGCTTCAAAAGCCTTTTTAGCATAATATGTATCTATATAGATATCTATATACTATTGATCCTCTCTAATATCTATTTAATGTAAAAACATCAACAAATTGGGGGTGTCCTTTGTGGGGCCCATGTGGGTAGAAAAGACACAACAACAGGCGAATAACGATTTTTTGAAAATACAGTATCCTAACAAAGTAGCCAAAAACAGAAAAGACATGTAAATAGGTTACATAAAGATGTGTTTTTCCGTGAGTATGTGTATTAACACCTTTTTGTAATGTTTTTCATTTTGTAGAAAGACAAAAATGCTGTTCTCACAAAGAGGCACAGCTGAATAAAGCTGTATTGAAAATACTTGTAGGCTTCAGTGTCGTGTTTCTAAACTTTAAAGGCTCATTTCCATTCAGTATTGTGTAGTCTGAAATGAATATTAAGTTGTAAAAAATGTTTTAGAGGAAAGGACGAATGGTCTCTGACAAACTTTTCAGCTTCTATTATGTAATACAACAACATAACAGTATTTTTCAAATTCAGTCATCGCTTTTGGTTTTGGTGTGCCACCCCAAGATTTTCAACGGCCCCATCTGGCCTCCCCATGAAAAATTTCTGGGGGTGCTACTGGCTAAATGGGCCCTATATGGGATTGTGCATGGGTTCTATATTGGCCCCATGCCAATTGCCAATTAGCATAACCCATGTGGGGCCCACTTTGGTACTGTAAACCCACCCAGCAACAAAGTATGTGTAATGATGTGTAAACACAGAAACAGTCCCCATAAGGTGGGCAGAAGGGATGGTGAATAGGTCAAACAAGCACAGGACTTTCATCAAGGAGACCAGCGTTTGTGGCCTGAAGTAAATGCTGAGTAAATGTGAAAGTGGCGTACTATGTTAGTGTTTCGAGAATACTCTGCTGGTGATGTATGTGACATAATGTATGTGATGTCTGTTATGTGACTTACATAACATTACGATAGTAACAGAAGTACTCATTTAAAGCTAGACCATCATGTTTTTTTCAAAACTTAACCACCTAGTTTATTGTCAAAACGTAACCACAACGTTTATTATAGTGTAACAGCAACCGTTTCATCAACATGTAGGGCATGTCATTTTGGGGAAGCTTATATAGAGTATGCCAATTTGGAAGTAAGTGGAATATGACCTATTCTGTTGTTTAGGTATTAGAGAGTGTTGTTTATGTTGCTGAAGCGTGCAATGGTCACCAAATTTTTTGCTTGGTCTGCACCTCAGTTTTTGAGTCTGATACCTCATGAGACAACAATCTAGTGTTTTATACCAAGTGTACACAGTTTCCCAACTAAGAAGGACAGAAGTGATTTCCCCTGTCTTTAATAAGATGATGAACATGTGCTGTATGGCTAATTACACAAATGGTTCAACTTACTGACTTACAAAAATACAGGGAAAGAAAACCCTTTATCTTCCATGTCACTAGATAGTGAACATACCAGTCACATTCACTGGCTCAAAATCAGTTTGCAAATCTGTGTATTGAGTTACCACTCATGGTTTTCAGACAGATTAAGAGCAGAAAACTCTCATGCAGGTGAATCACTCAGTAACATATAGGCTTTGATGATTCCAAGCCCACAGGTCCTCTGAAGGACCCCATTTCAGCTCCTAATGGTACAGAGAAATGGGTTTCAGGCATAGTAGATAGTATCTTTGTGTTTTTGTCTGGGAGAGATGAAAGGAGGCCAGGCTCCATATATGTGGCTGTGAAGATTGTGACTCGCTGCCTTTCTCATCTTCACCCCATTCTACAGAATTAATGACAGCAGCTCTATCATGCTATGGACTGGAGGTTGCAGAGACAGTGGGGGTTGTGAATGAAGGAAGGGGGATTACTGTGTTGAATCCCCAAATGGAATTCTGTTCTTTTCTCTTTGGAATAACGTGGCAGGGTTTCTGTCACTGTACATGGCCATGTCCTTCACTTTCCTCTGTTTCCAAACTGTTATCTCCCATATCCTTTTATTTTTGTTCTAAAGATTTTTTTTTTTTTTTTGCTTTTGCATATTTGAAATTATTTACAATGGATACTGGAAAGTGTCAGGAAAGACAGGAGAATGAAGAGGATAATTACATTCAACTAAGTCTCTGTTCAGATTTAGATTGACATTCAAACAGGCCTGGAAGTTGTTGGTGTTCATATTGTTAGTATAATTAAGAAGCGCTCTGGATAAAGAATGAACCTATGTTATCCTGACAATTAGTTTGAGTAGCAGACAGTTTGGATTGGCACTTTGTATCACCTTTTAATGCTGTATTTAAAACTTTCTGAAATTAGTATTATTAACCAATATTATTGGTGTGGACATGGTTAGATTTGGTTCCTATGTTTAAAGATATACTATGCAAGATTTTCCTAAAAGAATGCTTAGACACATACAGTAGTAATCCCTCTCAATCATCACTTATGACCCAATAGAAGTTTGTGGCAGTGTTATCTTTTTCAGAGACTCGGTCCTCTGCCTATATTTTCTTATACAGGAAACACCAAATGTGAGTGAATCTGGGGTTGGCGTTTCCTTTCACTTTCACTGGAAAGCACATTCAGGAACAGTAACAACAATCTTGCATACATGTGTTATACCTTCAACAAGATATTTGTCAATTAAATATCTTTGTTATTTGATTATGGGTTTGACATAATTTAGCCCAAATGTCCTTGAATGATCTTGAGCAGGACATTGAACACCTACAAACTCCAGTGATGCTTCTCTGTGGCTGACTTCAGCAGCCAACATTGTTAATCGAACATTTGTATTTACTGCTGTTAATGCGACTCAGGACTTAACACTTAGAATTTGATTCATCACATTCTCCAGGAAGATTTCCCAGTGGCACCATTGACCACCGCATCAATGTGAGCCTTTGGTGGGTTAGCCATCAGCAGCATGTGCATAGCACATAGGCGTGGGCCTGAATTTGGAAGACTGCATGAGCCATAAAAGGGATGTGTAGTATAAATAGACATGGACTGAGAACTAAGAACATTATGTGGGACCCATATGGGTTCAAAGACATGGATAGGCTACAATCTGTTAACACTGTCAGTGTTAGCATGCTGAGGTTAGCAATTCTCTCAAGCACTGCTTTAAGTAGAGCCTTGCAGAGTGTTTGTAGACTTTTAGTCTTGTTCACTGGCATTACCCTAAAATTAAAATCAAGTTTCAAGTTTAAGTAAAGTAAGAACAAGTGACAACTGACTGGCATTATAGAGTAGCTTACTATAAAGATATTCAGGCTGTTCTCATGCACTCTTTATGTATACCTGCGAAAAGTAAAGCACCAGAATTCATATAACCCATGTAATCATGAGCCAATAATTAGTATATTATCCACATAATCTGAAAGGCTTTGATCACATGACCAATACACTGACTGGAGTAAAGAATAGAGTAAAATAAAGAGTGAAAGTCCATGCAACAGGGCAGGTTGGGGTGGGGGATCAGTAAAACAAACAGACTTTCCCCCTGGAGACCAGTGTTCGTGTCCTATGTGAAAGGTGCATCGTCACCATGTTACTTTTCCAAACCCTAACCTATGTAACTTTATTTTATGTACGTAATATGACGACTCCCAACCATCTTTCTTTTCCTAAACCTTACTATGTAACTTTACTTGCATAAACCTAACCTACGCAACTTAACGTTAACTACATACCTTCATGTTAAGTACGAAACATAATGATGCTATATGTGGGGTGCTTATTTGTAAGATATATGAACCAACCCAATCTTACTCCGAAGTTGTTTAAAACCAGCACTTGTCCTTGTACTTGGTGGCGGGCTAAAGCACAGCATTAGGTGTCTATAATCACTGTACCTTCATTTTGTCCTGTTTTGAATAAATCTCCATCCAATCACTCCTGAAGATGATGGCTGCCACAGTGATGTTACACCAGTATTCATGATTACAATAATAAAAATGTGTCTTGTATAGTCTGTGATGAGTTTAATGTGTGTTTGTGTGTCTACAGTATGTGTATGTCAGGTGATCCATCACATTTGCCAGCAGTAAGCAGCTAAGGTGGTGAAGTGCTTGATCTTCCCCAAAGCTGCAAGCCACTGATAGGTCCCACATCTCAGCACACCACCCCTCATATTTCTTCATCTAATTGGATTGCAGCTTGTCAGCATCTCATTTGTATACGACCACCACCTCCTCCACATTTATGGCATTCTGCCGCTGATTGCTTAGCTCGGGGCTTCCCGACACAGCCTAAGTAATGACTTTGCTTCATAATTTTTACCATCCATTCATATTTGTCTCTTTCATGTCTTGTCCTCCATCTCACTCTCTCGCTTTATCTATCTACATTTTCTCTTCCTATGCTTGTTTTTTTTTTGCAGCCCTTCTCTTTCCCTTGCTCTCTCCATCCCCTCCAGCCCCTGATGAAGTCAAATAGTCTCTGTCCATCCTCCGGTGAGGCTGCACACTGTTATTCGTAGCAATCTGTCACCAGGGAACATCTTGTTCAGTTATGCTGCTGGATCTCAGGACTGATGGAGACAGTAGGTGGACAGATCCAAGGTGACAGATGGACTGTAGCTGCTGGACACTGGCAGTACAGTGGGTAGAGCTGACAGACTGGCAGCAGACACTGTGCAGCTCACCAGACAGTCTGAGTGAGGCTGAGTTTATACCAAAACTCTAGATCAGAACAGACTGTAGTTTGACTGCGGGCCATTAAATTACAGACAGGAAAATGTTTTACCATTTTTCACACTGTAAACCTACATTTTTTTAACATATCAATTCATTTGTCACATGAAAGGATACAAGATACATTTCGATTTCACATGATGAATAAATTGATTTATTTGGGTAGCACCAATAAAATGATCTTCACTTTATCTGTGTTGGTCCTAAAGGGGTGCTTCATAGTTTAGAGGTTAGAAAAGTAACATTCTTAGTTTCGAATCTGGGCTTGGACCTTCGTCAGTGGTCTTCATTATAGCTATTTATTTCCTAGTAGAAAGTAGTTCCAGGGGCAACTGTGAAAATATTTTTAAAATATTATTATTATTATTATTATTATTATTATTATTTGGGTTAACTCAGCCTTAAATCATAAATTGAATGCCACATGCAGGTGGTGTAGAAATAACCAGTTGGAAAATAGTAGCAATGAATTTACAAAGCAATCCCTCAAATTCCACTTGCTGTCTTTTTCCAAGCCATTAAACCATATCTCTCAGTCTTCATTAGCAGGTAGATTTTGCTCAGGTGTCATGTGAATGGATCTTTTGACAAAATTGTAGTGGTGACAGATTTATCCCAACAACAGAGCAAACTCTATCTACTGATGAAGACACTGCTATAAAAGCTAGTTAGGGCACCGTGAATTTGGATTGTTGTCAAACTACCTATGCTTGAGTCAACAATGACTTTTGATGCATAATTAGTAGTGTACATTTGGCAGGTATATTCTGCATGGATGTTCAGTTAGGTGAAGAGAAACATAATCCAGATGCAGCTACATTTCCTCTAAAACCTGATAACTATGGGAAGGTAATTCTGAGGAGATTCAGCTCATATATGCACCCCATTTAATCAAATTTAAACCTGGTTGGGTGGATTTGGTCCAGCTGCAGAAAATGTTCACATTATTTGACTAAAAAATTATATGCATTTTAACATCAGTTTGGACCACTCTAGCAAGTCGCTACTTTATAGTAGGCTGTACATAATCCTACAATGAGGTGATAGTTCTTCTATGGCAGGCTACTTTGTACTAGTAGGTTTAGTACAACAAAGGAGGGAGAGAGATTTTCTATTGTAAGGACTCTAGAAACCCATTTTGACTGAGACATATTGAGGTGACAGGTAAAGAGACCCCTTTAACCAGTTTTAGCAAAATTCATACCAAAATGACACCTACAAACACAAGTACACTCCCTAAGCTTTACACTACACACAAAGTCATCATGTATAGTAAATGCTGTCTGTGCTCTCTCTCCTCCTCTCTGTTCTGCCGTCTGTGCTGATCCACTCTGCTTTCTTCTCCTCTCTCTCCTCCTCTCTGTTTTGCTGTCTGTGCTCTCTCTCCTCCGCTCTGTGCTGGTCCACTCTGGATGCTTTCTTCTCCTCTCTTTCCTCCTGTCTGTTCTGCTGTCTGTGATCTCTCTCCTCCTCTCTGTTCTGTTGTCTGTGCTCTCTCTCCTCCTCTCTGTGCTGATCATCTCTGGATGCTTTCTCCTCCTCTCTGGTCTGCTGTCTGTGCTCTCTCTCCTCCGCTCTGTGCTGGTCCACTCTGGATGCTTTCTTCTCCTTTCTCTCCTCCTCTCTGTACTGATCCTCTCTAGATGCTTTCTTCTACTCTCTCCTCCTCTCTGGTCTGCTGTCTATGCTCTCTCTCCTCCTGTCTGTGCTGATCCACTCTGGATGCTTTCTTCTCCTCTCTCTCCTCTCTCTCCTCCTCTCTGGTCTGCTGTCTGTGCTCTCTCTCCTCCTGTCTGTGCTGATCCTCTCTGGATTCTTTCTTCTCCTCTCTGTCCACTCGGTTCTTCTCTTGGTTCTCTGCCCTGTTCTCCTTTCTGTCCTCCCTGTCCACTTGGTTCTCCGCTCTGCCTTATCCTTTCTCCTCTCTGATCTCCACTCTGATCTCTCTGCTCTCCTGTCTTTCTACACAGTTCTCTGCTCTGTCCTCTCCATTCTCCACTCTTTGCAGTTCTACACTTCTTTCTATCCTCCTCTCTCTTCTGTCCATTCTCATCCTCTCTGTCTTCATTGTCACAAGGCTTAGTTTTTTTTAAAGAAATTAATCTAATGTATTCTGGAGAAAATGTTCTCTTTTTGACATCTTTCTTTCCCTCTTCTGTCACTTTCTGACTTGTTTTTTTCTGTAGGGGGGGGTCAAGGAGGTTGATTAGACCTTATTGATTACATTGCATTACATGATATTATAATGCTTGAAGATAATTCGGAATGAAGGGTTTGAATTATTGCATGTGATAATTATCAAATTCTAGGCTAGCAAGAGTAATGCAACAACAACAAATACATAGTAGATGACACAAACATGTGAGGTCATGTACTCGTCAAATAAGTGAATAAAGCGCTGCATAATGTAACAACAATATTTGATGTAGTTTAAGGCTTTAAGCCACTGAATAGCGTTCAGATAGATAGAGGGATGCTCTTATTGTCCAGTGCATTATATATCGAATACCCACCTCAATCAAATCTAGTGTACAACATGCAGGTGCATCACCATAATTTAGAATATCATAATAAGTTAAATATTTTTTGTCTCATATATATATGTATATATATATATATATATATATATATATATATATAGTTTCTACACCACCTAACCTCTTGTAACTTTATTGGGTCATGAAACAGCCACCTGCATAACATTAGCTTTCAACCCATTGTGCCACAGCTAAAGCGTCTAACATTAACGTTACTTAGCAAGAGAACTTAAACTTACAGTGGGCTGCTTGGTTGTCACTAAAATAATAATAACAAAACTGTCATTCACTCACCTCGTCTGTCAGCTAGCAGTATCATCTTCCTGTCATCTGAATTCAAGTTTTCTGTGTTTCGCCAATACATCTTCCTACGTGTCGTTTCAAAATAAAAGCTGTCCGGTGTGTTAATATGTTTGCCATGCTGTTTGGGGCTTCTTCTATTTTTTTCTCTTTGAAATTTTTACCGAGGTCCAGACCTCGGTGACCTCATAGCTGGCTATGGCCATGGTAGTGAGCACATTCATAGAAAGCTGAACTCACAATCAATAGTTAAACCTGCAGATTTCTGAGCAATGAAAGCCTTAAATCTTTAAAGTGGTCTTTCACTTCCATTTGAGGCTGCCAAAGTGCCAATTTAGCCTCAGTGAGACTGCATGGACCAACCTGATAATAACTGTTGAGGCTTTTAGGGGGCTTTCACACCTGTAAATTTGGTCCGGATCAAACGGAAAAGTCCTAAAGTCCGGACCAAATGAGGTAGGTGTGAAAGCATCCTTAGAATTATAACACTGGATTCTTTTGTAATTTTGTACTATCTTGGCCAGGTCTCCCTTGGAGAAACAGCTTTTCAGTCACACAAGAGAGCTACTCCTTGTAACATTTCTCTTGACATCCAGTTGCAACAAAAATACCATGAAAGTCTGAGATTGCACAGATGGCCCAGACCAAAAGTGAGAGCAGTGCAGGCCTGGGTAATCCAAAAATCATCATATTAATCTGGATATTTTCTGATATTGAAAAAGAAAATCACACAATTACAGATAAAAGCATTGAAATGGAAGGTCAGAACAATGATTACTGCTCCATTGTTTTGTAAGACCAAATTTTCATTTATCCATCCATCCATCCATCCATCCATTTTCATCCAGTTATCTGGGGCCAGGTTGTGGGGACAGCAGGCTGCACAAAGTACTCTAGATGTTTCAGCTCCTCCTTCTAAGGTGTTCCCAGGCTACAGGAGATATATAATCCCTCCAGCATATTCTGGGTCTGCTCCGGGGCCTCCTACCAGTTGGATGTGCTCAGGAAACTCATTTCGGCCACTCGTATCCGTGATCTCATTCTTTTAGTCACTATCCCTTTAAAGGGGTTTTCTGGGGGAGTTTTTCCTTATCTGCTGTGAGGGTGCAAAGGACAGAGGGATGTCATATGCTGTAAAGCCCCTAAAGCTGCCTCTTCACCAGGATACTCTGGTGTAGTGCAAACATCACTGCTGATGTCACGCCAAACCGCAGATCCATATCATGCTCCATTTTACCCTTACTTGTGAACAAGAACCCGAGAAACTTGAACTCTTTCGCTTGAGGCAGTAACTCTCTCCCAACACAGAGGGGGCAATCCACCATTTTCTGGCAGAGAACGATAGCCTCAGATTTAGAGGTACTGACTCTCATGCCGACCGCTTCACACCCAGCTGCAAACCACCCCAGTGCGTGCCAGGGGTCACAGTGTAATGAAGTCAACACAACCACATCATCTGCAAAAAGCAGAGATGCAATACATTAGTAGTAATATCCAAACGGGACCCCTTCCTCCCCAGGCTATGCCTTGAAATTCTGTCCATGAATATCACATACAGAATCAGTGACAAGAGACAACCCTGGCGGAGGCTAACAGCCATTGAGAATGTGTTTGACTTTACGGCAAATATGCGGACACAGCTCTCATTTTGGTTATACAGGGATCGGATGATTCGTATCAACGAATTCCAGGGATAAAGGACTTCTCGAGGGATGCAGTTGTAAGCTTTCTCCAAGACCGCAAAACACATGTAGACTGGATGGGCAAACTCCCACGACCCCTCCAGCAGCCCTGCTTTACTTATGTTTAAAAAAAAAGAAAAAAAAAAAGAAAGATTCATAATATTTTATCATCAAAATATTATTATGCTCACATTTTATAAACAATAACCCTTTTAGAAAAAGCATATTCTAACCGCATTTCTATTATGTTATATCTTAAACTTAACCCTACAGGGAGGACACAAAGGGTCTCTTACATAGTATATTTGTGCTTTTTATACATGCATTTCATACTTTAAAGCAACATAGTGGACTCTACATGTAATGCCAATGGTTTCAATATGTAAACATGAGTTACTTGTCTTTAATTGAGATTCAAAATGCATTGTTTGCAGAGGTTAACAAACCTGCAGCTTGTGTTTAGTGCTTTGAAAATTACTTCAACAGATTTGCTGAAGACCATGGGCTCTAGTTTCGCAGACCGGGTGAGGCGGGGACACAGTGCACCTGCCTCGCCTGGTCTGCGAAACTAGAGCGAGCAAGCGAGCGAGCAAGCGAGCGAGCGAGGTGGGGGCGCAGCGCACCTGTGCTTCGCCAACTGGGTGTGGCCAGGCGGATTTTGCAAGTTTGGCACACCGTGCGCCCTGGCGCAGCTACTCCTCTTTCCCACCTCCGTCCCTCCTACCTGCGCAAGTCGGAAAGAGGGAGGAGAGAAGGCGTGGAGTGGGTTTTACACTCATCACACCAATCAAATGAGCCCCTCTCCTCGCCCTTAAATGCGCTGCGAGAAGGCGTAATGAGAGTTTACTAAATTCGCCATGGCAGAAGAGAGCAGCAACATCAGACGGCCAAACTCCTCCCAGGAGGAAACTGATGTTTTGGTCCGGGAGGTCCAAGCTCGCAGTGTCCGAATATACGGAACTGCGAGCAGACCTCCACGGGCTGATGATGCAAAGGTAGCCTGGGAGGAGGTCACCACAATTGTAAATCAATGTTGCGTTTCTCTCGTGCGCGCGCTCTCTCTTTCTCTCTCGCAGTCTCACTCTGTTTCTTTTCTTTTGACTTTTCTAAGATGACAGATGCTGAATATATACTCCCTATCTGATGCTGTGGCTGTTTGTGGTTGGCTGAGAGGGATGTGAACTCATTAGTTTGCAGCTGTGTTAATCAAATCAGGTTGGGTTTCCATTACGCGTGCCAAACGTGCCAAACGGTGCCAATCCCCTTTGATCTGACATCAGATGTGACGGGACAGTCGATATAGAGATACATTTATGTGCTGATTGCAGATAGTTGCATTGAATAGTGTTTTTTTGGGTATTTATTGCATTGTTAATGTGCCTGACATTCTGGAGACCTGCCTGTGAGGTTCTGGTGACGTGTGCGCACTGTCCGCCGGTCAGCCAAACTTCCACTTACACCGGCTGCACTCCGCCTGCGCTGAGTCAGCCAAACTTCCACTTACACCGGCTGCACTCCGCCTGCGCTGACCGTAGACCTGGTTTCAGCTGGAGAGCTTTTAGCGCACCTTCGGCGAAGCCTTTTGGCACGAAACTGTCACTGCGCCAAGCTGGGTCTGTCGACACCTCCCCCTGCTGCGCCACCACACCCATCTCAGCGCACCTCGGTCTGCCAAACTACCAAACTGAGCTGCTCGAAACTAGCTCTGCGCGGGGTTCGCCACCCTGCGCTGCGCTGGCAAACTAGAGCCCCATATGTATAGAATTATTCCGTGCTTGTTGTCTGTGCAGACAGACACTGGCAATGGCCACTTCTATTTTACTTCACTGTTAACAGCATACACCCATGTGCTCACCACAGCACCCACTTATCAATCTGTTCCCAGTTAGCATTCAATCATTTCCACAGGTCTGAATGGATTCATGCTAGGTCAGACATATCCAGCAAAGAGAGCATTGCTTTGTGTTGTCTCAAAGTACTTTCCCTCTAAATCACATTTCCTGGCATTGCTGAGGCACTAGGCTGCCAAACAATTTCAGTTTGCCGTTGTTTGATAGGTGGATCCAGGCTTCTCTCTAGGGCTGTTTTGTTTTTTTACATTAATTTGTTTGCCATCCATGGCTGGGGAAGTGACAGCCGCCAGAACCTGAGCGGAGTCTGAATCCTCACTGATTATTGCTACACTTAGAGCAAGAGCAGGGTCCCTGTCTCTCAGCGTTTTTGGCACAAGCAGCGAGCAAAATCAAATGCAATAAAAGCATGTCTGGATTAGAGCTTGTTAAGCGAGAGAAGAGCCTTTAATTGCTCAGGCTTTGTACAGCTTCACAAAGAGCCGGCATTGCTAATCTGTAGCTCAAGGGTGAATGTTTGTGACGAAACAAGCAAAGATGTAAAGAGAGGTGGAGTAGAAAGAAAGACATTTCAGGAAGAAGGATTCGAACAGAGTTGGTGACAAAGACACACACAGTTTCAATTAGCTACTGGCAGATTGTTTCATTTTTTTCATCATGACATGCGTCTGTGAGTTTGAGTCAAAATGCCTAGATTACACATCAGTGAGGACTGTGCTTTCTGTGGTTTGTGTGGAAACAGAATAAGGCGCTTGAAAGGTTTTTAATTCAATTTGGGAGCTATTGTCATAGTTTTGGCTGTCATACCAATCACTTATAATAACATTGTACTCACCAAAGTAATGGCTGAGATCTGGAAGCATGGTGACATCACTACAACAAAGTCAAAAAACACAAGTCCCCATGACTGAGAAAACAAAGTCCAAGGCTATAATTATGACCCACACTGTCCACTGATTTTACTTTTAAATAGTGTTTGTGATTATTACAATTATATATACGTTTTTATGTGGAAATGATTGGTGATTAAGATGCAACAACTAAACAACAAAGCCCTGTATGTGACACCACTCATATACGCATAATAATAACAATAAAATAAAAAACATGAGCAGAAGGAATTTGTGTGTAAACTGTGTACAGAAGGAAATTTACTTGTATGTCGGCATTCATCAATATGGTAGTAGCTCCGATCTTTTCATAGGTACTAACAAAATCTACACCTGCTTCTGACTGTTCATAGTGCTTGTGTAAATAAGGAATGCACATAAAAATTGCTCATCATTATTAGAAATTACAATTGTAATTCGTGTTGTGCTCTGTTATGTACACAATACGCAGATGACTTTGAAACACATAAGTTAAACATGACAGAAGATTAGAAATATAACATGTTAAGCTAAATTAGTTGGCAATTAGGAGATTTAAGCTTCAGATTAGGATTCTTAAAACTGTGGCTGGGTTATTTGAATTGACTCAATACATCCTGCTCCCACTTGAATCAATCAGGAGAGAACTTCACAAACGTATCTTCTGTTTGAGTGGTGAGACTATGAGACCCACACTACTGACCAAACACTAAGCTATCGATTGCTGTCAGAATGGACAGTGATTTAACACTTTATATAACACGTACATCACCTTACCTTCTGAGTTTTCTATTGACTGCTCCAATGGAGGCATGTCACTGTCTCTCAGATGATGCAAGCAATGCGCTCATCTGCAGCTGTGACTCGGAAGAGCCTTCTCCTGTAGCTGTTGTGTTTTTTTGTGTGTACCAATGCATTTTTTTGCAACAAGTTCAAATGGACAGGATGCACCTATCCATAATAATTATCATAATAATTATCAACTCCCTTTAAGGTTGTCACTTAAGATTCTGTTATTTGTTTTTTAAAGTCATGCTTGGGCTGGCACCCCAGTATATTGCTGAACTTTTCAGCCACTACTCCAACTCCCGACCTCTTGGATCCTCCAAACATTGTCTGTTAACTGTCACAGGATCAAGGCTGGTGGGTAAGGGAGATTGTGCCTTTGCAGTAGCTGCTCCAAAGTTTTGGAATAGCCTTCCACTCTCAATCAAATGCCCCCCTCCATTGACACTTTTAAGACAAATCTTAAAATGTTTTCAATGGCCTTTGGTTGTTTGCAGTAGTTTTATTATTTTAGTATTTCATAATTTTTTTTAATGTATGTAATTGTTTTTACCGGATTTATCCTGTTTTACATTTGTGTACATTTTATATTGCTATATATTTGTGTGTCATTCTATTTTTATTGTGTACAGCACTTAGGTCAATTATAGTTGTTTTTAATGTACCCTATAAATAAACTTGATTTGATTCGATTAAGATTGATTGGCATTCATGAACGTACACATGTGCCTATGATCAAATCCAATCAAGTTTTCTGCAGTGTTCCTGAACCCGGAGTAGGTTTTTAGTACCAAGGTTTTTCCATGTGCAAATCTACTCACAGATTTACTAACATTTCATGACTGAGACCAAATATTCCTACTTAGCTGTTTACATATCTAATGAAAATAAATAGTCCACTTATATTACTCTTTCCATGAAGCCATGCATACTCTGAGTAATGTGTCATTTATGAAGTCAAAATATAGAGCAGTGGCACAGCTGAAGCCGAGTGTGCCAGTCCTATCAAAATAGGATTTTTTTTTTTTTTTAAAAGGTTCCTACCAGTGGCTGACTAGTTGGTTTGTGTGATCAGTGTTACAAATTCATGCCTTCATCCAACTTCTTGAAAAGCTCAGTGTTATGATATTTGGGCATATTCAAAATCCTGCTGATATCTAGGTTTTTCATGTTTCTTCCAACTAGAAATGTAGGATTTTCTTAAGGGAATGTATCTTTACTCACTATCTCATCTTTACTACAAACTGTTGGCGAGTTGGTTTGTGTAGCTACAATATATCCATGACAACACAGAGCCATTCATAAACAGACAAGAGGCTGTGTATCGCAAACTATGGTCAAAAGCCTAGCTGGACCCATATTCCAAATGGGCTGTATATGTGTCCAAAGAATCCCCCTACAGTATAATCTGACTAATACTGGCACTCCCACATGTCCTAATCAGAAAATGCTAAATTCATTAAAAAAAAGCCAAATTCAGAAAATTCAAATGGAATATGTTGTATATGTATATGTATGTTGTATATGTATGTATGTATGTATGTTGTATATGTATGCATGTATGTATGCATGTATGTTGTATATGTATGTATGTATGTATATGTATGAATATGTTATAACAAAACTACATACCTTGCCTTGTCAGTAGATGCAAACCTTAAAATATGATGCACTTGGTACCCTTCTATACTCGTTACAGGCAGTCTTTTTAACATATACATATATTAATTTTTACAGGGAATGTACTGTTTCTGCTCATTACATGCATACAGTCTTTACAAAATAAACTTCCAATGGTAAAACACCCTGTTTATATGTTTATTTGCTCAAGTTTAGGCAGCAAAAGTGTGTGGTTTGGTTTAGAAAAAAACATCATGGTTTGGCTTAAAATATGTATGTTTGTTACTTGCATCTTGTAACGTGCCATGACATACGTCACTACCATACCGTGCTACACATCCTAGCACACTACTTTGTTAATAAAATAACTCCATTGACTTTTGGTTCCACACAAGAAATGAACAGCGGGATCCCGCGTAACAGTCCAGTGTTTGTTTGACCCATCCACCACTGCTCCCCCACACCCTTGAGGGACTTCCTTGCTCTTTATACTACCTAGTTGCCAGTGCCTTTCATAATGCCACAAAAGGTGCCTTTGTGTGCTGGATTCTCACTTGGACATTCACTGACAAAGTGATTGTATTTGATGATTTGGTAGTTGACCACTGCATCATCAACTGCAGTCACCTGGTACATTTCATACCATAGCAAAAGATGCCTCTGTGTGTCAGTGTTTGATGCCAAGATCACTGTCAAAGTAAAGTGGTATTTGACGAGGTGGAAATGAGAATGGACTGATGCATTAAGAAGTTTTTTCATGAAAAACATCCCTTAAGGCCCTAAAATGGCCTAAATTTAACTCTACACATTTGCCTCATTTAGTATGCATTGACTATGAATATGCAAATTAGTCCTGCCCCTCTGCCTATCACCTGCAGCTCTAGCGTACCTGTTCACCTTCGCCTCTGCTCATCAAACACACAAACCTCTGCTTGTAAACAGTAACAGATAACATAAGCCTTTAGCTTGTTATAAAACAGTTAATAATGTGTTGTGAAAGTTAGATAAATCTTGTTCTTGATCCCCAGCTCTGACAGACTGAAGTGAAAGTAAAACTTGGAGAAATACAATCTGTAGCTACACCTGGCTTCTCCAATTCTTCCATAGTGTGATGAAAAGAAAATCTGTGTTCTTGAGACTGTCATTGTCACTGTCAAGGCAAAAATGCTCAGTCATTGCGCTGACCGCATATTTTTCCCATGATGCCTCCTTTAGCATATAAAAAAACACCATCCAGACATATTAACAGGGTTAAAAATTGATCCTCAGTGAAGGGTCTCTTTAATAAAATGAAACAATGAGTGGGTATTTCCACACACTGCTTACTGATGTAGTTACACTTTGTGTGGTCCCTGAGGAGTAACGATTACATCTAGGAAAGACTGATACATTTACACCTTTTCAATATCTGGCAACTCAAACCACCTCTGGAGGTGTGTGTGTTTGTGTCCATTTTCCAGAACCTTACTGTTACCCATAAACCATTTGGTATTCTCATAAATTGGGTCAGTCTTTTTTCCATTCTGTGGTGGCAAAGGCAAGGCAAGAGGTGCAAACAAGCTCAACAAGCTAGTTAGAAAGGTAACTAGCTTGAAAGTTGAGTTGGTTTTTCTGAAGGTGGTGATGGACCAGAGGATGCTGTTCAAGTTGGCGATTACAAAAGTGTTCCATCCAGTGGCACAGGAGATCATTCCTGACAACGGCCATCAAAGAATTTAACTCATGCCTGCTCTGTTGCAGTGTGGACATCAGTGGACTGGGAGGCTGATGTGGTCTTACTTGACTTACTAACTGGACTAACAGTTATATTTTCTCTAAATTTTGGCACAGTCCAATATATTTTTTTATGCCTCAGTGCTAGCAGCGATAGCTATGATCGGAGGCATTGCATTTTCTGGTTATCCGTACATATGTAGTATGTCTGTATGTTTGTCTGTTCCATTCTTCTGAACACGATATCTCAAGAATGCTTAGAGGTAATTTTTTCAAATTTAGCACAAATGTCCACTTTGACCCAAGGATACACTGATTAGGTTTTGGTGGTCAAAGGACAAGGCCACTGTAACCTTGAGTCCGTCTCATGCTGTGAATGTGATATCGGAAGAACACCTGTAGGTAATTTCTTCAAATTCAGCAGAAATGTCCACTTGGACTCAGAAATGAACCGAGTCAAATTTAGTAGTCAAAGGTCCAGGTCACTGCAACCTTGTCCATCTCATTCTCGTGAATGTGATATCCCAAGAACACCTCGAGGGAATTCCCTCAAATTTGGCACAAACGTCCAATTGGAATTAACAATGAACTGATTAGAATTTGGTGGTCAGAGGTCAAGGTTACTGTGACCTCCCAAAACATGTTTTTGGCCAAAACTCAAGAATTTATACACTAATATTAATAAAAACGGTCAACTTCACTGTGACATCATAATGATCGGCAAAAACATTTTTCTGGTCATTATTCAGTGTCATATCTCAGGAGCAGAAGGGGAGACATTTGGTCAGATACTGAATTGGTGACACTAATCTTGGGTGTCCACCGTGAAACTGTGCTGATTGTGTAGATCTTCTGTGCTGCCAGGGGCAAGATTTGTGTGAAGCATCCACGTTTTCACAGACATGGATGTAAACTATAACTGCAACTTGACTGATGCATGGAGGCATACAACTGCAAGGCGGTAATTCTAGTTAACATATAATTCAATTCATCATGTCAGCTAAAGACAGGTCCAATTATAGCAGGGCCCTAAAGAGAGTACTTCAGTATTTATGCTTTAATAGTAAAAATATATATATGTATATATATAAATGTCCTTTCTTTTTATTATTTTAATGGTACTTTGGGGGTTTCTCTGGACATTTGTACACTACAAAGCTCATGTGTTACTTTTCTAAATCTGTTAATGTTATCTTTTATTATGTGTTAGAAGAGAAATGAAGAATACTGAAAAGCAACAGTTCAAAGTGAATTCTGTTAAGTGTTCTTCCTGGACCCTGGGATACAAAAATACTTGTATTGAAAAACCCTGATCGATCAAACTTAACATGTGAGAATCACTGCAAGATACTGTAACTCCCACGATGCCTTCTAGCACAGTCATCTGCACACATATAGAATCTCCATATAGGCTTTACAGTACTGAGGGAGTGGATCTACAATGCAGATATTCACATGTGCCACTGTCCCTCTCATCTGCTGCTAGAAAAACAGGCCAGGCACTATCTTGGCACAGAGCATTGCTCATCTTCTCTCTAAGCAGCAGATCAATGCATCCACGCTGATATGAGCTGGAGCTGCCTATTGATCCACTCGGCGTTGTCTTTGTCCTCGGTCATTATGGAGATGAGAGAGTGACCTTTTCCAGAGGTGTCAGGAGTGGAAAGGAGACTGTTTAACAGCTTTCAGGAGAATGAGGCCCATGGGCACTGAGACTCTGCCTTACAGCACTGGTCAGTATGAGTTCTATAAGCCAAGACTGACCACTGACCACACACTGTGGTACCATTACTGTACTGTATGTCACCACACTGACATATACAGCACATGTAAAACCCCAATTCCAGCAATGCCTCCAAGCCCTGGGCAAATATAGGGTAAATACCATCAACATAATCCCTCATCCTTTGGACATAATTCTTGGCTTGTGCATGTTTTTTCTGTTTTTCCTCTGTAGATAAATTTAAAGACTTGTGAACAACGAAAGTTAAGGTGGCGGAAGTTTGAGTAGGGCGGGCGGGACGGGTGGTGGATAGGTCCAACTAACCACCGACTTTCACCAGGAAGGCTGGTGTTCTCTTTCTGTAAGATTACAAAGCCAAACCTTGTTCTTTTTCTCTAAACCCAACCATGTGTTGAAGGAAAAAATATCAATTTATGGTGTCGTAGAGACAAACTACACTGAACAAAAATATAAACGCAACACTTTTGTTTTTGCTCCCATTTTTCATGAGCTGAACTTCTCCTTTGCCGAGATAATCCATCCCACCTCACAGGTGTGGCATATCAAGATGCTGATTAGACAGCATGATTATTGCACAGGTGTGCCTTAGGCTGGCCACAATGAAAGGCCACTCTAAAATGTTCAGTTTTATCACACAATATAATAGGAAACTCCAGGGCTGAAAATGAGTCCCACTCCGGCCCTGATGCAAAATGTTCATTTCCTGTGAAAACTTAAGTGTATTTTGAAATCAGATAATCAATTTAACAGGCAGAAGTCGATATGGTGTCCCAGAGTGTCAACAATCAACGCACCCAGGGTACCTTGCATGTCATTTGTTGGTTTGGAAAGTCCATGACCAAATGGCAATATGTGACGAGGTTAGAGTGAGAATATGTTGATGTGTAATGACATTTTTGGGCAGTTGGGAGTGTTAACAGGAGTATTGTTGCTTTATAGTAGCTATTATGAGTTCAGTAGAAGTACTGTTGGAGTAGGTGCAGTAGGAGGGGTAATAGTAGTTGTAGTCATACTGCCTATAGTAGCAATAGCAGTCATAATAATGGTGAGGACCACTTTCGTCAACCTGGTTGAAGAAGGGGTTGTAAAAGTACTAGTGGTAAGGGTTGTAGGGGTAGGGGTAGTAGTTATAGTAATAGGAGAAGAAGCAGTAAATTAGGTAATTTTAGTTCAAATAGGAATACTACAATGTGAGACAGAGTTGAGACAGAACTTTATTCATCCCAAACATAAGTTTGTGCCAAAATAACTAAAATGACAACAGTATAATGGATAAAAGAAAAGAAATGAAAGATATGCGTATCTTCTGTGTACAAGACGTGCAGATTACAAATAACTGTGAAACATTGGATACTTTAATCTATAACGATGCATCATAAATGGTGGATTTTATAAATTGTTCATGTGTTTTTGAATGTAAAATCTCAATGCACATTTTATGGGACCGCTTTTCAAATGAATTATTTTATGATTACATTTCCTGGAAAAAAGTACATAAATTGGAAATAAAAGCTCAGTTTAAATTCAAGTTAATATTAATTTATCATTTAGCTATTATTGGAAACTTTATTATTCTTTGTAATAATTTCTATAGACTTTTTATGGAAGTGTACCAGTTGCATACTTGTTCTTGTCACCCACTATATTTAGTACCAAATTATCTAGTTCTGTCCAGGAGTTTAAAATAACATAGCTGTAAAACAAATTGTTATTATTATTATTATTATTATTATTAAATGAAATATTAACATGAAATAGATATACCTGAGTAAAGTGAAAGTACTTCAAAATTGTTCTTGAGTACTTGAGTCAATTTACTTACATCACTGGCAATATTACTTAGTAGTAGTAGCTGTTAATAGCATTTAAAGCAGCAGTAGCAGAGGCAGTAGTGAGTGATAGGACTATATGTCTCAGTTAAAATAGCAGTAAAAGTACCTCTTTTGGTTTTTCTTATATTCCTTAAGAAAATTACTTTGATTGAAAAAGCAGCTGTTTTGTATTCCAAATCATGCAAAAGCACATATTCCAAAACACCATCCAGTCTAATGTGATATTTTGTTGGGCTTGTACTTTTTAAACAAGGACATACAACATGCTGGAAAATTAAATGAGTACATTTACTTTTTTTTTTTAAATATATATATATATATTTTTTAAATGAGCTGCAGATGTTTTTAGATAAAAGCTGGAAAAGATTCAGCTGTTTGTAACAGAGCAAAATTTGTCACTGCTAGTTTGGACTCCTGTAATGGTTCTGCAGTTTTTCATGAGCCACAGGGAGGCTGAGAGCGTTTGGATATGGTGGTGGTTGCCTACACCTGCTATTATTAAGACTGCATGAATGAGCGTCCCTGGCTGCGAGCAGGATCGATACGATGAGGGAAATTTTAAAGTGGGTAACATTTTGCCACAGGCAACACTGGATTAAGAGTCAGGTTTGTATGTCTTGCAAATCAATTCTTGCTCATATAAAAATATAAAAACAACATGCTGCACATATGCTGTATTTATTCATAGACTGGGCAATGAAATGATCCTTACGTTCTTGCTCTATTTATTTCTGTCTTATTTGCTTCAACTGCAGAAAGAACCAGGGGCCTCATGTACAAAGACTTGCGTGGATTTCCTACTGAAACATGGCGTACGCTTAAATCCAGAATACGTCATACGCCCAAAAACATCCAGATGTATGAATCTGTGCATACGCATGAATCCAAGCACATTTCCTTTGTACATCCCAATCAATGTGGAATTGAGCGCACATGTTGGAGTACCCGACCCCTCCCTGTCCACTCCCCCATTTAAATATGCAAATCATATTTAAATAAACCCTGCACCTGAGATTCCCCTCTCTGCACGGTCATATTTAAATCGACCCTGCACCTGAGATTCCCTTCTCTGCACGATCAGAAAACTAAAACAAAAAAATGAGCAAGACAGGAAAAAGAAAAACCTCACAGAATGTGAACTGGAGACGCTACTCACTGAAGTGGAGGTGCGCAGAAATGTACTTTATGGCACACTGTCCTCCGGCATCAATACTAAACGCAGGAGGAGTGAGTGGGAGAGTGTGTGTGAGGCTGTCAATGCTGTGGGGTCAGAAAAGCGTACACACACACAGAATTAAAAAAGAAGTGGTCCGACATTAAGGTGGACGTGAAGCAGAGGACGGCTGCCAACCACCAAAGTGTGGCCAAAACAGGCGGGGGGACAGGAGAGGAGGAGCTCACCTCGTTTTAACAGAGTTGCCGCAATTGTGGGTGACACTGCTCTCTCAGGGGTGGTAGGAGCACATGTGGGCGACTCGGATTACCCCCAAGGTACACATTTGTGTAACGTACAACAAATGTATTCATACGGGTCATACAATAGCCTGCTCACAGCTCTATAAGGTAGAGGTTCATGCGTAAATGTTGTATGTATGGTATTATTTGGTTTGAAATAAATCTTTTGAATTTAAATATAAACATGCCAGTATATCAAAGGTGTGTTAACTGTTCATGTGTCTCTGATGTGCACATCACTCTGAGGACTAATTGTTTTCACATTTATTTATTGTAACAGTTTCCCAGCATCACCGCTAAGTGTCGCCAAAGGATCAACAGCTGTAGAAACGTGCATACACCAGCCATGAAGTTGGCGTCACCGCACATTTCCACAGTCATTTCACTCTTGATACATCTGAACTTTGCCGTGAAAAAGGACGTACACCACATTTTTGTCTGTACGCACCCTTTGCACGAGGCCTCAGATGTCCAGTTGCATTTTCTTGATCAAGCAAGATGGCGCCAGTGTGTCAGGTGGGCCGTCAGCTGCTCCGACTGTTGTGTGTGTTTCTGCTGCTTGTAACACTTGTTGCACTAACCGTCAACACTCTGCTGGTGTATGATCGCCAAACGCTGCTAGATCTGAGAATCTCTGCCAAAAATCTTGTCAACTTTGATTGTTTTGGACAAAAAACTGAGCCTCGTTTCCTATCGGATATCCCGACATACCTCTGCTGCACTCCAGCGCCACCCCTGCGGCAAAAACGGCATCCCCGCCAGGGAAAGCGTAGCGGCTGTCTGGTGAGGCTGAGGGCCGGGTTGGTACGTCCTGATCGAGGTGGATATGGAGCTGGGCCTCGCCCGTGTGTCTCTCGATGTTCGCTGGACCCTGTCGCTGCCTGGTTGGTACCAGTGGCAGGCTCGGATGTCGTGTTCCAGCCCCGTGGACCCTGCTCTCCTTGTCTCCACTGGCGCAGAGTGAATCTGGGGAACCTGCGGCCTCTGTGCCGGGCCTCCTCGTCAGCTGTTCGCCCTGGCCCGCCAGCTCCTGCCAGGTTTGGCCTGGTTAACACCAGATCACTCGTGAACAAATCCTTTATCCTTAAGGATTTCTTCATATCCCGGGAACTGGATTTCCTCTTTATCTCCGAGACTTGGCTGAGTGTTGGTGAGTCCAGTGTCTTCACAGAACTTTTACCTGAAGAGTGCTGCTATTTTAACTCACCCTCGGACATCTGGCCGAAGAGGAGGAATTGTGACTGTTTTTAAGAGTGACTTTAAATGTAAACAGATATCGCTGTCATCCTCCTTCACCAGCTTTGAACTGAGTTTGTTTGAGCTGGGGCATTCTCACACGGTGTTGTGTGCTGTGGTTTATCGGCCTCCCAAACATAACAGAGACTTTTTAACAGATTTTTCTGTGTTCTTGGCTGATATTATGCCTAAATATGACCGGGTCCTTATTGTTGGTGATTGTAATATTCATGTGTGTTGCCCTGAAAACCCTTTGGCGCGAGACTTTTTAAACATCATTGACTCTTTTAATCTTGTGCAGTCTGTACTTGGGCCTACACATGAATGTGGTCACACACTTGATCTTGTTTTATCTTATGGTTTGCCTATTTTTAACCTGGAGATCTGTGATGCTTTTTTCTCTGATCATATGCTGCCTACGCATATGTTTGCTGTCACACAGTTAAACCTCGCGCTGCTGCTCGCAGATGTCGAGTTATTAACCCCTCCACTGCTGCTCACTTCTCAGCTGTTTTTAGTCAGAACTGTGTCATTCCCGAATCGGTGTATGAGGATACAGCGGCTCTTAACTCATGGTTTCACGACACCTGTCAAACTGCCACATACATTGCAGCTCCATTAAAGGCCAGGCAGCATAAACCTAAACTGGAGCCATGGCTGAATGAAACAACCCGTGCTGCCAGACAGGAGTGTCGAAGAGCTGAGCGAAAGTGGAAAAAGGACAAATTGCAAGTGTCTTTTCAAATGTTGAGGGATTGCTGGCGTCATTATCAATCCACTGTGAAAGAGGCTAAAAGAAAATATTTTTCTGATATTGTTCTGTTAAACTGCCACAAGCCTCGTGTGTTGTTTAAAGTTATCAACTCTGCTCTGAATGCACCACAGACTGTTGGAATTGAGCCCTCCCCTGCTGTGTGTGAAAACTTTCTTCACTTCTTCATTGATAAAGTCACTTCTACCAGAGCACTTATTTCACCTCCTGCCACTGATCCTTCTGTGTCTGTCCCCTGCTCTGCTGTGTGGGACACATTTGAACCTGTGACCCTGCCCTTTGTTCAGGAGATTGTTGATCATTTGAAGCCCTCAGGTTCTCCAGATGATACTGTGCACCCCCCCCCCCCGATTTTTTAAGGAGGTTTCCCCACTGTTGGACCATCTTTTCTCGCAGTTATTAATAGCAGTCTGTCCTCTGGAGTGGTCCCTGTTAATTTTAAACATGCCGTTGTGCAACCTTTGTTAAAAAAAACCTGGGCTGGATCCTACTGTTTTGGCAAATTTCAGGCCTATCTCTAAATTGCCTTTCTTTTCTAAAATCTTAGAGAAGATTGTCTATTCTCAGCTCATGGACTTTTTAAATGAACAGAATACTCTTGAGATTTTCCAGTCCGGTTTTAAAACATTGCACAGCACTGAATCAGCGCTTTTAAGAGTTTTTAATGACATCTTTTTAGCTACTGACTCTGGTCATTGTGTTGTCCTTGTACTTTTAGATTTGACTGCAGCATTTGATACAGTGGATCATGGGATCCTGATTGCTCGTTTGGAGCAGTGGGTGGGCATCAGTGGCACCGCACTTGAATGGTTCAGGTCCTACCTGTCACATCGAACCTTCTGTGTCAGCCTTGATGACTCCGTGTCCTCCAATGCTCCCCTCTCATGTGGGGTACCACAGGGCTCTGTGCTTGGCCCTCTTTTATTTTCCCTCTATCTACTCCCACTTGGTTCAATTCTCAGGAAACATGGCATTTCTTTTCATTGCTATGCGGATGACAGTCAGATCTATGTCCCCCTTAAAAAGTCAGTCCTACTGTGTTAAGCCACTGCTAAAGTGTTTACATGACATCAAAGCCTGGATGTCTTTAAATTTTCTAAATTTTAATGAAAAAAAGACAGAAGTCATGGTCTTTGGTGGCTCTTCTATGACCCCCCTAGTTGATCTGGGTTCTTTGGCACAGTAAAACAAGCTAATTGTGAACAATCTGGGGATAAAAGTGGACACAGACCTTAAATTTGACAGCCAGATTAAAGCTGTGGTGAAGTCAAGCTTTTTCCAGTTGAGGCAGCTGGCAAAAATTAAACCAGTCCTTCAGAGACGACACTTTGAAACGGTAATCCATGCCTTTGTGACCACTCGGCTGGATTACTGTAATGCACTTTATATGGGGGTTAGCGGGTCCTCCATTGCTCGTCTTCAACTGGTACAAAATGCTGCTGCACGTCTTTTAACTGGCACAAGCAAGTATGAGCACATTTCACCTATTTTAGCTTCACTCCATTGGCTGCCCGTCCATTTTAGGATTCATTTTAAAATTCTTTTATTTGCTTTTAAAGCCTTGAATGGCCTTGCCCCACCCTACCTCTCTGAGCTGCTGCACCCCTACACTCCCAGCCGCTCTCTCAGGTCAGCTGACCAGCTGCTCCTGACAGTGCCTAAAGCTAGGCTTAAGCTCAGAGGGGAGCGAGCATTTGCCATTGCAGCTCCAAAACTGTGGAATGAATTGCCACTGCACATTAGACAGGCCTCCTCACTGTCTCATTTTAAAGCTCTCCTTAAAACCCACCTCTTTTCTTTGGCTTTTGACACCATGTAGCGTGTTGATTTTATGATTTTATGTGTATGTGCATATTATTTTTTATCTTGTGCAGGCAGTGCATTTTATTTTATTTTATTTATTTGATTTGTTTTTATCTTATTTTATTATTTTTATCCTATTGTGTACTTCATCGTTTTATTGTGCTTCTATTATTGTGTTTTTATCTTGCTGTGCAGCACTTTGGAAACCTTGTGTTCCTTGTTGTTTGCTATATTAATAAAGTGGATTGGATTGGATTGGATTTATATTATAGGCAGGCCTATATGCATAACTTTCCCTGTTTTTGTAAATACATTTTATTAAGCGTTAAGATTCATTAATGTCCTCGGAGACAGTAGTTTGACTCAATATCTCGTCTCAAGATCCAGCTCTTTGTCATAGTGTTCAAAGATACCATCCACTGATGAAAACTGTGAGAGGTGGTGGAAATCTCTTGAAAAACCTTGTTGAGCTCAGATTAAATGATTCCATATATTTAATCATATTTTAGTTAGAAGCTCTCCTGCTTTCTGATCTTCTCCCACTGCTGCTCAGTGTTGGGAGGGTTACTTTTAAAATGTAACAGGTTGCAGATTGCTCATTACCCTGTTAAAAATGTAACTAGTAATGCAACTATTTCAATTCCTTCATCAAAGTTATGTAATTATATTTGGTTAAGTTCCAATTACTTTTCTAACACATGAACTGGGCAATAAAGCTGAAGCCTTTGCCAAAAGAAGACATTCCTGCATGATGAAAAGATACAAAGCAATGAAATGAATGTTTTATTCTACATATAAACTTTTTTTTTTTTTTACCAAAAATTATATATCTGTATGTAACCCCTTTGTAACCCCCACCATTTTGATAAATAAGTGTAATTTTATTACATATGTACATGTTACATAGCCTACTTTTTCTCACTGTTACTGCTTATATTTATTTTGTAATGTAATTACACGTAATGTAATTAAAATACAAAATAAATGGAGTTATAATCAGTTACAGTGAGAAAAAAAATACACAACACATAATAAGTGTTGGGATTCACAGGATTGTTTGTTAAAATCTAAACTGGAGAGGCCTTTCTTCTTCTGCATGCTCTTTGTTCTTTAAACAAAGACAGCTATTTGACACTCATCTCTACAGGAGGTCATCTCACACCTCAGTGAGACCCAAGTCTCAAAACTTGATTGGACAGGACTTTTACAGTGACATGTGACTCTGTGCTGTCACAGGCATCTGTAGAAGGTCTGCTCCCTTCAGACAAATCTCCCTCTTCTGGAGCTGCGAGCAGGCCACACCTCTCTTTGCAGCTGGGCCTGGACCAGCCCAGATGCCCAGACCCTTGCTCTATTGCCCCAAACCACTAAAGAGAGGGCAATTGATCACAGACTCTCTAAACCTGAACCAGAGAAGTTTTTGCAAGTACAAGGTTTGCAACTAACGTTCTAGCAACAAGAAGAACCAAGTGAGTTAGCACCCAGCGTCTAACTCTGCTAAACCCTGAGCGACCAGCTTCCTCGGAGTTTCACCTTTGGAACAAAGGACACACCAAAGACTGCACTGCTGGAACCACAGCTCTTTCCAGCCTTCCCCTGCCAGCTATAAAAAGCAGCACGCCACCAAGTGACTCTTTCTTTCATCCATTCAAGTGTCGGTAACATAACAACTGGGCATAGGTTTATCACAGCTTTACAGGCTAAGCAAGACTGTTTAACTTGTTGTATGTGATTTAATGCTGTTTCTTGAGTAATTGTGATTGTTTGCAGTTAGGTCATTGGTTAGTTGGCTTCGCCAAAGCTAATTGTTTAGTTTGCTAAGACTGTTCACAGACAGATTCTTGCACACAACTAAACAATCTCTGCACCAGAGTTGGGTATAACGCGTTAGAGTACTTTGATTACTTTTTGCAGTAACGAGTAACCTAACACATTAGTTTGCTGTTTGAGTAATCAAGTACTTGAGTACATTTTCAAACAAGCCATCAGTTACTTCCGTTACTTTTAGAACGCTGGTCCTTCAGCTCCGAAACAGCAACGACTGTCTTTTGGTTCTAATAATGGAGATAACATTAAACCTATCAGTCCGAAAGAAGCCACGAAGCTTGTGGCTAGCTACGTGGTAGAAGAAATGCTGCCATTGTCTACGGTGGAGTCTAAAAAAAGGTGAAGGAGGACTCGTTGACAGACAGGTCAGACTCAAGACTTTTATTATGCCTGGTACACACTACACGACTTTTCTGCCCGTTCTGAAAGTCACTATGTCACATTACACGATTGTGGAGTGATAAAATCGTGCCATGACTTGGCCAACAGACTGGACACGCTACACGCTGGTACTCACCAATTATCCCCGGTCGTCTTTCACAACGTGTGTGATGTCATTGGGTTATTCTTGTCCTATTTTTATTACTTTTACTATTATTTCAGTCACTGTGTCTGTTCATGTGCCAGCCGAAATGTTGTTGTAGTCACCTAAAAGCGCCAGCAGGTGGCAGGAGCTCCATTTGAAGCACCGTACGCAAACATTCAAGCTACTGTATCCTCCACAAGTTCCTACAAATGTTTCACAATAAAAGCCTATTTAGAAAATGGAGGGATTCTCTCAGCCGAGGTTATAAGGGGCTTTTAATTTGAAACAAATTCAGGAAGTGTTGAGTTTGAAATGACAGCGCAATGTGTTAACTTTATAAAGACAACGGGAGCGGATAAAAAGTAAAAATATAAAGATACAGAGGGATTAATAAATAACGGACCGTCTATAATGTAGTTTGTTTCAAATGAAGCTGGGAGCCTCTGCAGTTGTGGTGAGTAAAAGCCCCGCCGCTATTTGTTAATGTTATTACTTTATGTCCGACCGTGAGGATGTACCATTGTTTGCTAGCTTGATGCTAATGACAGTAACGTTAACTCAGCGGGTTGACAAAGTGCCTCTGCTGTTTCACACCATCATTTCCCCCTTTTACTCTGTGTGGTAACATCCCTAGAGGAAATATTAAAAACGCTGGGGTGTTGTTGTCATACAGTTGTCTACGGCAGCAGATCGTTCTGTGTTTCTACTGGTCAAAGTGACGGCTGTGATGGGAGAATTGGATCTCAGTGAAGGGCAAGTGGTCCATAACTTTAATTTTGGAGACAAAAAAATGTAGGCTTAGCGCCCTGTGGTCCATTGCCCAATAGGAAATGTAGAATACTCAAAAGTACTTTACACATTCATTTACGTTACTTTTCTCAGGGAGTAACGTTGGAAGTACTTTAAAAGTACTTGAGTTACTTTACTCAGGGAGTAATGCAGTAAAGTAACTGGATACTTTAAAAAAAGTATCGCAGTAAGTAATTTGATTACTTCTAAAGTTACCCTTAACCAACTCTGCTCTGCACTAATCCAGACTGTTTGCAACACATATCACATTCACATAGACTCATCAACAAATAGGCTTTCAACAGAGCTACACCCAAAGAGGCATCTCAAAGTTCTTGCTTCTTGTCCTTTGATTCGCACACACACACACACACACACACACACACACACACACACCAATCATTTTTTACATACAAGACTACCATTATTTGTATAGCTCGATCGCCATTTTTATTGTAACATTTTCTTGTTAGAGTGATAGATAGATTGATTAAAAAATGAGGGATAGAAAAAGAAATAGCATTCAGATTTATTTATTTATTTTTTGCCCTACTCTGGTCCAAACAACCTTTGACTTACTGGGAGATTTTGAGAGAAATTCCTTAATTTAAACTAAATAAAATATAAAATATCCAAACAATGGTTTCTCATGCCAGGGAGATTCTTTGTTGTCAGATTTACTTTGGTGTTACATTGTTTAAGCTACTGTCAATTAGAGTCAACATGTGATGCACAAATGTTTCACATTTCAAGCCTTCCAATGGCTTAAAAGGCAGGATCCCCTTTTCCTGGGAGGCTTGTCATGTGACACGTGCAGGAGGTGTTGGGTTTCACTGATAATTGAAATAATGGCAAAGTAGACACAATTAGAATAATTACTAAATGAAAATGGTACTTTATCAGAAAGGTAGAACTTAAGCCCTTTTCCCACTCTACAAAAAAACAACAAAAACAGAAACACCTGTAAACACCGGGCTTTTTTAATTTAAAGGGAAAGGTTACAATCGGCATCCACTCAAATGACTCTGCAGCAGTCATGTTTATTGGCTCCAGCTCCAATGGCTTCCATCAGTAATGATGGAAATGCAACACCTAGGTCGATGCACCAATTTTAACCCCTTTGACAGGATGATGCAATGACTGGCCACCACAATTCCGTCTCTGCCAAAATGTAGAAGCCACCGAGTTTAAAAGAGAGTCCAAACAAGCCACTGCTAAGCAGACACCGTCTCCACATTTAAGACTAGACTTAAGACTTTCCTCTTTGATAAAACTTATAGTTAGGGCTGGCTTAGGCTTGCCCTGTACCAGCCCCTAGTTAGGCTGACTTAGGCCTAGTCTGCCGGAGGACCCCCCTATAATACACGGGCACCTTTTCTTCTTCTCTCTCTCTCTCTCTCTCTCTCTCTCTCTCTCTCTCTCTCTCTCTCT
>NC_065507.1:40639827-40639961 GCF_006386435.1 Epinephelus moara | reverse complement strand
TTCTTGAAGAGAAATTGGGGAGAAGCAATCTAAATATATATTAGGTTTTACAGCTGTGTTTGAGGTTAGATAGGTACTATCTGAGGACAGGAGGTCATGAATTTTGCCTCTAATAGTTAGAATTTTGTCATTAA
>NC_065507.1:40631587-40639747 GCF_006386435.1 Epinephelus moara | reverse complement strand
ACAGGAGGTCATGAATTTTGCCTCTAATAGTTAGAATTTTGTCATTAAAAAAGCTCATAAAATCATTACTGCTAAGGGCTAAAGGAATACAAGGCTCAATAGAGCTTTGACTCTCAGTCAGCCTGGCTATAGTGCTGAAAAGAAACCTGGGGTTATTCTTGTTTTCTTCTATTAATGCTGAGTAATAGTTTGCTCTGGCATTGCGGAGGCCCCTCTTATAAGTATAAGGACATGTGTCTTGAAGACGATGACAATGCCCATGTTGCAGACTCTGATTGACAATGTTGATTGGCCAACAAATGAGAGAGACCACTCGTAGTATTGCAGCAAAAAATCCCCCATTATTAAACAAAGGTCTGTAAAATTGTTGACAGGACACCTCAAACTACAAAAAAAGGTCAATTCTGACTCTTTCTATTATGAATTTTTGATCCATGGAGGATTTATATTCATCAAACTTTCCTCAAGCTGAGAACATTACTGCACATATGCATTGGGCCGCATACCACAGATTTAAGCCTGGAGGCCACAAACTTTTTGCCATATGCGCAAAGTGAGCAACACCACTGGAATGAATAGGCTTCATCTTGGCATCTGGTTTCTAGGTATTCTTATAAATCTGTGGCCCCAGGCCATGGCATTGTCAGACCATTAGTAATGTCGGACCCTCGCTGTGGTTTGGGTTATGTTGACATTAGCTTAAGCAATTTGATACTTACATAAAATCATTCAAAATCTTGTGTAAATGTTTCCCATCCTTCCAGCCTCAGTGCGCTTCATACAAACTTTTGACTAATGAAACTCTGAAAACCACAACCACTTCACACAGTGACTGGCCAGATGTTCCGAGGTGTGAATGTAGGTGGGGGTCATACTTTGCTCTGAAGCTCTCATTTTTGCATCCTTCACACAACTACTCTTATCACATTTTGCATGTACAATCAAGTTCAACACAATGAATACTTTGTGAAGAGATTATCTGAATGTGATAAGATTCACATGTCAAGATGACAAAGACTCTCAGAATTGGGCATTGGGAAGGCAGTGGGATGCAGCCAGGAGGAGGCTGTAACTGAGTGTGGCTGGACAGGTTTCTTAATTAATTAGAAACTAAGTGTTACAAAGCTTCATCCCACATTTTACAGGTACAGTTTCACACTAGTCTTAGCACATGTGGGTGAGTGATTTTATCTTCTGTATGTATTCCAACTGGCATGTGAAGAGCTGCATGTGCAGAGATACTTGTATTTTCTGATACCCACGTCTGGATGCCTGTATCCTTATTTCATGCTAATCTGATTTTAGACCAGTTATAATTCCTTCTAAGCACAGGGAGACACTGGAGGTGTACAGAGACATCATTTTCTGAAGCCGCCTGAAACTGTGCAAATATTGTATACTCTAATCTAAGACTCATTGGCAATGAAACTGTTGTGCCTTCAAAGCATTAGATTGATTTTATAAAAGCACATAATTCTGAAATACATTTCCATATCCTGATATTGTAGCCTACTTATCTATCTATCTATCTATCTATCTATGGAGCAAATTAACAAAGACAGAGGTCCTGGGGAGCACTTTGTAGAAAATATCACGGGTTTGGGCAGGCTGGTCAAAAAGTGAAAAGCAGCATTCCGAGTAAGTTATTATAAACTTAAAGAAATGCTGCGTTACTTACCCAGTTCTCTAAGATATTGGAGAAACTTTTTGTTGTAAGGTTGGACGATTTTATCGAGAAGAACAAACTGCTGACGGACAGACAATATGGCTTCAGAGAAAACAGATCAACATGTATGGCACTGATGGAGCTAATAGAAAAAATAACAACTTGTATTGATGATAAAAAAATGTGCAAGAGGTGTATTTCTCGATTTAAAAAAGGCATTTGATACCATTGATCATGACTTGTTAATCAAGAAGCTGGAAAGGTATGGCATCATCATGTTGAACTGGCTGAATAGCTATATACGGAACCATCAACAGTTTGTGCAGATTGGTGAACATAAATCTTCATGCATGGACATAACTTGTGGAATCCCACAGGGGTTAGTTTTAGGGTCAAAATTGTTTCTTTTATACATAAATGACATATGCAAAATATCAAAAATGAAATTTGTGTTATGTGCGGATGACACAAATTATTTTCTGCTCTGGGGACAATCTACAGCAGCTTTTGGAGGTTGTCACATCAAAAATTTGTAAGATAAAAATGTGGTTTGACTCAAATGAATTAGCCTATCATTAAATTTGAACAAAACCAAAATCATGCTGTTTGGAAACCGAAAAAAAAATAAATAAATAAATAAAAAAAAATACACAAGTATACATTAAGATAGACAAGTTATATATATGTTATATGGAGATAAATTTCTTGGTGTGATAATAGACCACAGAATCTGCCGGAAACCACATATAACATGTACAAAAAAAGTTGACCAGGAGCATTGCAGTTCTGGGCAAAGCCAGACACATTCTGGATCATAAAGCACTGCATACTCTGTACTGTTCTTTGATATTGCCATATTTAAATTATTGTGTTGAGGTCTGGGGAAACACCTACAAAACCACCCTACAGCCATTACTGTACTGCAAAAAAGAGCCATACGAATTTTACATAACGTTGGATATGGGGAACACACTAATAATCTGTTTTCACAATCACATGAACTGAAATTTATGGATCTGGTGGGCTTTAAAACTGCTCAAGTCATGTACAAAGCAAGGGGTAATTTACTACCTGGCATCATACAAAATATGTTCTTTGGGGGGGACCTCTTTGAAACAAGGTCGTTTTCGCACCATTCTGAAAAGTATCTGTATTAGGGCTGGGCGGTATGGCCTAAAATCAATATCAGAAAATAAAAATAAAATAAAAAATCTCTCTCTCTCTGACTTTTATTTTTTTCATGTTTTATTTTCAGTGAAGAGAAAACTAATGAAAAAAAAAATACTAAAAAAAAATCAATGAATGAATAAATAAATATATAAAATGAAATAGAAAGATTCCTCTCTCTTTGACTTTTATTTATTTATTGTACGTTCAGTGTTCAGTCTCCCTGAGAGGGGAGAGGGACAACAAAAGAACAAACGATTCACATTGTGACCACACAGGGTTTAAAGCCTGCAACTCTGTGATAAAATGAAATAGAAAAATGTCTCCCTCTTTTGATTTATTTATTCTTGTTTTATTTTCAGTGTTTAAGAAGGGTGAAGGTGGCGGGGGGCCACTTCTCCCGCTGGCCTGCGTTTGGGGCGGTCGGCCAGGCCACCTCCATCACGTAGCGAGGGAGGTGCGTGAGGTAGGCCAGCCGTGTACGGAGTGTATGGCCAGCTGGTCAAAATCGGGTAAAAATTCTGACATGTTTGTTGTGGCAAGTCAAAACACTCAAAGAGTGAAAGTCTGGCTCTGAAATATCATGTCTCGCGAGATTTGAGTTGTTGCAGGAAGTTACCGCTGGAGCGAGCTTACAAATGCGACTGTTTGGAGTAGTCATGGCTGAATTTTTACCCGATTTTGACCAGCTGGATCTGGATGAGCCATTTGAATTTGATGACCGCCTGTTTTTACCGCCGGACCTACACGGATGCAGAGCTCATTGAAATTGAAGAGCGGACGAGGAGAGAGAGGGAGCAGTGTTACTTCGGTAGCACATATACTAAAATTGCAACAGGCAGAGGAACATGTCCGAATCCAGCTAAAGGTAAACACAGACATTCATTTCTCCTTTCTGTTATGTTGTTGGATAATTATACTAACAATCCCATCTGTGTGAAAAAAATGCACTTTTAGTGGACGTATTTTGACGTTGTTTGACGCTGTCTGAGTGCCCTATTATTTAATATAACGCGCACTCACGGGCTGCAGGCAGGTCAGCCCTAGTTTCGTACTGGAGAAATGTCAAATATAGAACATCCTATCACAGCAGGAGACTGGTGGCTCCGCCCAGGCCTGGGGATGACAGACAGTAGCCTCGCGTCACCAGGCTCCTTACGTACGCCGAAGAACCTGGTTTCCATTAGGTTTGTTCAAGATGAGCCAGGCCTGCGCAGATTCAATCACCGGCGATCGGTGCACCATGCATGCTGGTTAGTTTTGTGTCCGACTCATAGGTCCAACTTCATCCCGACTTGCTCTGATGTATTACAAAAGTGGACGGCGATAAAACCGCGAGAGTGAGGCGGCCGCAGTTTTTAGAGCCAGGCGCTGCAGTTGCTCTCCACCGACTGCACCGCCTGGCTCTCACCTGATCTAACAGCTGATTGGTTTAGATGTTGACTCAACAATATGACGTTTAAGATAAACTTTTCATTTTTGTTGAATTTTAGAGATTAAGATTGTATTTGTCTGGTTTGAAGGTTTATTCTGTGAGCAGAAAACATGTTGTGTGACTGATGGTGAAGTTTAGTTGTCAGAGACTAAATCATACCTATCAAGTTTTGGATTTGAAAATAAGGGAAATTTTCCGGCGCCCGCCGCAAGCTGTCCCACCACCCCAACCAAGCTCCAGTATCCCTTACATTTTAAGACAGGTGTACAGGAAATCTAAAATAACCACTTGTCAACCACTTACTAACTACAATTAGGTGATCAGAATCTGATAGGCCTACCTTTGTTGACATTGAAATGCTGTGAACATTCCTACGTTATAATACAGCCTAAATAAAAACACAAAAGGGTATATGAAGCACATTTATTTATTTTACATATTTTCAGTTTATATACAAATCAACACATTACATATTTACTGTTCATTTCTCATTGCTTGTCTTTAAGTTAAACATTTACATTTTATTTTCATTACACATTTTCTTTTAATTTTGCATGTTCACTCATGTGGCTCTCTGGCATTCACTAATGACTTATTATACAGATTTGTTGCAGACTTTGCATCCTTTAACACTTTTTTGGAAGGAGTGTATTTGTGGGCTGGGCCAGAGTGGTTGATTTTACATGATAGTAAAGCACAAACACTGCTGTTGTCTAACTCGTTTGTTGTTCCGGGTTTGTTCCTGCTGTCGACACTAACCTCGCGACAACTGCCACCCAGGCTACTGTAGGTGGCAGTTGTCACGAGGCTAGTGACAGAGTTCAGTTTGGAGAGGCAGAGGAATGTTTTTAAAAAAAATTATATTATAATACGTGAGATTTACGGGAAAATACTAATGCGGGAGGACGGTGGGAAAGAGGGGTAAAATACAGTAGTTTCCCGGCCAAAACGGGAGACTTGACAGCTATGGACTAAATACATTCATCATAAACTATACAGAGTCTACTGTACTATATTAATATTGGACGGTTTAATTATTGAAGTATTTAACATCACAGAGACCTTAATGAAAGCTGTTGTCTTGTATTTTTTTCCCTCTGAAAGTATGAACCTTATAGTCAAGCACAGTTTATTTAGCCCCCGTAGGCTAGTTGAGGGGACGGGTCAAACTGATATGATGCTGATTTACAGGAGAATTCATGTCAAATAGAGGATAAACCATGAACATAAACTACACATCACCTGTAAAGCATTTTAATAAAATTAATCTATCATAATTAAAACAACTTTTTTAATGAATTGACATCATTCCAGACAGGATGTAAGTGTGTCTGTGACTTCCTGTACGGACTGAANGACTGAGAACAAACTGATATATGGGTCTGATCACTTTCTTAATGAATTGACATCATTCCAGACAAGATGTAAGTGTGTCTGTGACTTCCTGTACGGACTGAAGGCTGCTGGAAACTGTCGGGAAACTGTCCGACTTCACCGCAGCTTTTTGTCACCGCCCCCCCCCCGCTGCTGCCGCCTGCTCTTGTCTACTTTCCAGGCGAGGCGCAGTTCATCTCGAATGAGCCTACTCAATCTGAATTTTGTCTGGATTCTGGTTCCGGTCTAGAGAGCGGATCCGGAATTCACCAAATTCACCAAAGTAAAAGTGTTCACCCAAGTAAAACTTTAAATTCTGGCGCACCATCGATTTGCAATAAAAGAAAAAGGTTAACTTAATGGCTTGGGGCTTTTCTTGTAAATTATATTCTTTAAATTAAAAAGTTTCACCACATTTTTATTAGCTTGGTGCTTTTATTTTGACGGAAAGGCACATCCATCGAATTCCAGATCCTGTCTCTCTCGCACTGGTTCCGGTTCCTTACCAAAACGGCCACTAAACGGCCCCACACTAGACAGACAAGGAGAACAAGACAACACAAACACATAACACAAGGGGAGGGAAAAACACAGGGAAAAAAAGAAAGGCTCGCACAAATCCTGACATTATGCCTGTTACATGCATTGTGTCTATTCAAAATACACTTCTGTTTTCACAGGAAATGTGCAGTTTCTGTTTATTAGGTGCAAACAGTATTTTTCACAATAAACGTCAGTATTTCCATTTATTCCCTTGTGCAACAAACACACCTGGTTAAGTTTAGAAAAAAATGCCATGGTTGGCTTAACATTCATATGGGAAATGGACACGGGATAAAAATCTGGTGTTTGTTGGACCCATCCATCACCCCTCCTGCCTGCCCGATAGGGACTTTCCACATCCTTAAGTTAGGCTGTTGCCCCGCGGCATTTCAAGCTGATGCTGCCTGGCAGCATATCATACTGTAGCAAAAGGATTTTTTTTTTTCGTTGATGTCTGATGCGGAAATCACTGACCAAGCGCTGATATTTGACAACTTTGGAATAAGAACAGCTTGCTCTCTCTCTCTCTCTCTCTCTCTCAAAACAGACACACATTTCTAAGAGTCCGGTCCTGTCTGTGTCCTTGTCTCAGTCCACACTCCTGACAATTTTGCCACTAAAAGGCAAAAAGTTAGCCCTTAACGAGTCAGTGGAGGCAGGATTAAAAAAACCCTGACTGTGCAACACTACTAGAATGCTCAGCTCTCTGCTGTGTGGGAGCGACTACAGAACACAGCAATTACTTTTAAATGTTGTAGATGAAACAACTATTTGGTGAAATTAAAATCTTATGTTACAAATAGAATAGACATTTTTACTTTGTGATCATCTGCGGTTAGACATATCGAGTAGAAGAAACATAAGGCTTACCCATACAGAAATAATATATATGTATATATATTGAATTTAAAGTAAAAACACACATGATGTCCTGAACATGTGGTCCTCAATCTAAACTACAAAATACATTGTAACTGCCTTCCTCAACAACCTTATATGACTTTTTTTCTGATCCAATGTCCGACATTGCACAGCATGCTAACGTGTGTCAGTGCCCTCAAAAATCTACTTATCAACTTTGTACAAAAACTCATATTAATGTTTTCTGATGTCCCTCTGCTGTGGTTAAGGTTTAATGAAAAGGCTGTGGAATGATGGTGGTTTGGGGATAAGGGTTTGGGTTACAGTAGCCCATCTCACCTCTGTAGCCCTGCATTTGGCCAGTTGCTGTCATTGTTTCATTACTGCTGGACCCAAGTCCAGGAAGATAAGGATACATGCTCCCTCAGATTGTAAAGGGAGCACCTGGGAGGAATTCCTCAGTATTTTCTTCATTACTGATTTATGGTAGATCCATGCAATAAATTGACAAGAAGAGCCATTTGTTGCCACTAGGACTGACTTATCATACTCAATAACTTTAAGGTATCAACCAAAATAACCAAGTGGTATCAAAATATGTCCAGTCAAATGATAGCTGCATTTGATCCTTTTTGCATTTGGTATTGGTATTACTTTAAGAGTACTGGTATTGGCATGCTTACCATAATATTTTAAACAATATTGGGCCATAATTGCAGCTGCCTTCACACAAACCCTTTGTATGCAGTCCACCGTAACAGGTTTGCAGTCGAAGTTCTCCCAGAAGTGCTGGAATATATTTAAAATAAAGTCTGCAAGTCGGCAAATACGTGGTGTAACTCCATAGTCACAGTTATACATAAAGAAGGGAAAGACCCTACAAGTTGTGGATCATATAGACCAATAACTTTATTAAATGTGGATCAGAAGCTACTAAGCAGCATCATAGCAAATAGATTATCAAAGATTATCCCACTCATCATAGATCCTGACCAGACTGGTTTTATTCCAGATAGATATTTATCAGACAATGTAAGACGAACATTGAATATAATAGACTTCTCAAAGAAAATGAACATTCAAACGCTGATTCTTACTCTAGATGCCGAAAAGG
>NC_065507.1:40624705-40630563 GCF_006386435.1 Epinephelus moara | reverse complement strand
ATTTATTTATTTACTTATTTATTGCTGTTGTTGCTGTTATGCTATTTATGTTGTTGTTGGTATGTGATTTTTTTTTTTTTTTCCCTTTCATGTGTATGTTGCTTCATGTGTACGTTTAGGTTGTTGTTGATGGTGTTGTTGTGTTTTTTTTTTTTTTTTTTGTTTTGTTTTCTTTTTCTTCTCAAGTGTACATATGAATACACAGACACGTGGTGACTTTAAAAAATAAAGTATAAAAAATAAAATAAAGTCTGTAGGTTTTCCCTCTTTCTTACCTATTTGCAAACCTATGATCCAAATGTTTTGTTGTCTAGATCATGAGATCTGCTCGCTGAGTGACCTGGCCTCCTCCTCCCATCTTAAATACTGACCTATCCAATCTTTAGTCGAGGTCTCATGCATGTTCAGACTGCCTTCATTTGAGGTTGCTGTTTGCAACATCCAGTGACCGTTTGTTTAGGACCAGCAATAGATGCACTGAGCATCTTAAACTTTGAGTCGACAATGTGATGCAGTCAATTGATAGCAGCCATGATGTCAGTTATTGACAAGCCCTCCAGCTTGGTCACTGCTAGCATCAGTCACGTTGTTGTTAGCTTTCACCTCACCACTTATTGCTTCCTCTGTTGTAGAACTTTTGGCTTTATTCAGTTTCACAATGCCTCCGTTGCGCATCTACAACTTACACCACCAAGTCTTGCAACTTCCTTATGGCAAAATATTAGGCCTGTTAAATGATTCATTTTTAAATCATGATTAATCGCTGAATTGCAGTAGTTAATTGTGAATAATTGCACTTTTTAATAGCAGTTTAAAAATTCCATAATTTTACATTTCAAAACAGTTTTAAATTTCATATTAACAAGGTAAAGCAGTTCTGTGTTTTGAATTAAATGAATGCAAAGAAATCTACTGTATGATCTTGATTTTTAGATATATTTCTTTTAAATCAGTTCTGCACTGCTGAACTGGTGGTCAAAGAAACAAAACAGCAGCACGTAATTAATTCTGTGAGACCCAGACTGTAGACCTATTTTTGTCTTTTTGAGGGGGGCAGGGGAGCTTCAGTGGGAGACAGCACATTAACAGTATATGCCACATAAGAGGTAAACATCACCTGAAAGCTGGAAACCTGAAGATCAATTTGTGTCAAAGTTTTTCTAGTCATAAATCTGTAAACAATCAATCAATCAATACATGTAAAAAAGTGCATAGATGGTGCCCAAAACTATGAGGAACTAACATAAAGTGGACATTTCTGTAAAGTGGAGACTCATAGGTACCCACAATACTCATTTTTATTGAGATATCTTGAGGTAAGATGTCAAGGGACCTCTGTGAAAATAGCCATACTGGTTTTCCCACACCAAAATTTAGTCTAACTTTGGAGCATTATATAGACGTGTTTTATCCACCTTCCTGAGAAGCTAACATAACATGGTTGATACCACTGGATTCATTAGGTCATAACACAGCTATCTATAGTCTCTGAAAGACAGACGGCAGTGAAAAGAGTATCACAATTAATGAGATTTAAAAAAATAATGCATTATGCTATGCATTAACAACAGCCCTACAAAATATATTCTTTAAATGTATCTCTTTAGAGTAGGAAACAGCCTCTCCGAATATGACTATCCCATTTAAAAAACAGAAACTTTGAAGAAAAGTTTGAGTAAGAATTCAGCTAAAGTCACATGCTTTGTCAGCTTATTCAGAGAGGTTTTGTGGCTCTTTATCACTATCATGCTACTTTCACCATGTCCTCACATAATTCAGTTATGTATATAAACAATAATGGAGTATATACATCAGACTCTTGGTTATTGCATGCTGGCATGATGCATATTGTCACTGCTTTTGTTGTTGTTGTTGTTGTTGTTCCTTCACTGTTATATGTGGCATGTGATAGCATTATGATGGCATTGTGTGTGCAGGCACATCCTTATGAATATTAACTCAAGAACAAGATGCGATAGAACCTTGAACATTACAGGTGTAAGATGATCTGATTAGATATCAGGACACCTTGAGGCATCAGAGTGCATATTAATGAGTCTAAACTGAAAGACAAGAAGGAGACAAGGACATCTTCTTAATGCTCTACAATGCACATTTATATAAATACCTATTGTGCAATGTGAAGTCATAATGACATGATATATTTGTGGCACTTTACCACACGGAATATACCTCCCACCATTTAACACAGCTAAATTATGACTGCTAGTGATAAGCACAACGTTTGTGTTACAAACTGGTTTATACTTATACAGTGTGTGGACATGTACCAGTCAATGGCAAAATATGTAGTTAATCTATGTTAGTGCTGCAAGATTTGGTAAAAATGTGCGATTGCGATTATGGTGGACAATATCGCGATTTGCGATTGCGATTACAATATAATTACAATAAAATGTAATAAATAAATGGTATCATGAGTCTTCTTGCTTGATTCAGTGTTTCCCCTACATTATATTAGGGGGGCACTGACCTGACATAGTTATTGTTATGGACAGACAGTGTGTCAATGACCATCAACAGACTGAGCACAGTCAAACACGCTGCTCACACAGCAGCGCAGCACGGAACTGTACACACAGCGGAGTGAGCCTGTGTTGCGTTCAGGCGTTGTCACGTAAGTGACAAATTCCAGCGCCATAGCACAACACAGCAACATGTCAAGTGGGCCGAAACCGAGCAAAATTGCTCAATTTTTCATTTGTTATGGAGTCCATGATTTCCCTGTGACACTTACAAATGTTTGCGTAACTGTGCTTGGATGTTGTTTTATGAGGCTCTGGCGGCTTTCAGCTGTCTCTTTGTCTTTAACGTTACGGCCAGGGCCCACTGGCTGCAAACGTAAGCGTCACGTCAGCGTAGCATCGTGGCGTATTCATATGGGCTCCACTGACTGCGTACGGAAGCGACACTTAGAGAAGCCGAGCCGAGAGGCTGCATGTAGGCTGCATGAAATGTTAAAGCATTTTCCACCTAAGTTATTACATATAGCTATTTGAGTTATCTACAAGTTTACTGTAGCCTACTGTTTGTCATCTACTCGCTTTGTCCGTGGCAGACATTTACATAATGTCAAGGATAAACATGGGTAAATGCATGAAAAAAAATCATCACATATCACCTCTGATAATGGTTTATTCATTTAAAAACACATTGTGCTCATTTAGCACACTATTTCATGTAGTTTTTATCTGCTGGAGGGTCACGTTGGGGAGCGTAGCGCGACAAAAATAGAAGAGCATCCTAAAATAGAGAGTTGTCGCGCGGCAGACGGGGGTTGTCGCGCCGCTCCTGTTGCCGGTGGAGCCGCTGTAATTGATTAACAGGGGGGCGAGCTGCTGCGGGACTCACGCTGCAGACGTGTCGCGCCACTGACGTGCCCGGTGGACCCCGGCCGTTACATGGCTCGGCTTTCTCTCACATGCACTCTTCCTACTTTTCCCTGTGCTGTGCTGTCTCAAGTGCTGATATATATTGGTCGTGTTGCCGCGGGACGTGGCGACTTTAACTTTTAAACTTTTACACAGCATGTCTTTCTGTACCTGAAAGACGCGCTGTGTAAAAGTTTAAGTTTCTGTACCTGAAAGACGCGCTGTGTAAATGTTTAAAAGTTAAAGTTGCCACGTCCCGTCTCAAGTGCTGATATAGATTGGTCGTGTTGCCGCGGGACGTGGCGACTTTTAACTTTTAAACTTTTACACAGCACGTCTGTTCAATGTCGCCGTACCTGAATCCAAAGTATCGCCATGTAACAAACGTTTTTTTCGCCACCAACTCAGGCTGTTCTTGGTCGAGCTCATGCTCTTCTTCAGCGTCTGTGTTGGTCACTGCTGCACGCCGGCTGCATGCACCAGGATAGCTTGTGGGCGTGATGTCAACAAACTCCACACACTACAGGAGAGGCAGTCACGTTCACAGGCACACACGTTAACATTTATTTAGCCTACATTAAATCGCAAATCGCAGCCTTTAATGCGGTTATGTAATCGCACAGCCTGACATCGCGATTGCGATTAGATTAATCGTGCAGCACTAATCTATGTGTAAGCTGCATTATGTAAATTGTAAAATCATTTTTGGAGTCTGACGCATAAGGACCTAAAATTGAATACTGGTGCTCGGGCAGTTACTTCCGGCATAAGACACCGATGAAAGAAGCAGTCCTTTAACGTCAGCATGATATGCGGCCAGTGTTATTGTTTAACAACACCTGGGGCCTGTATCACGAAGCAGGATTAATGTGTTAGCGAGGTAACTTCAGGGTTAACCCTGGGTTTTTGGTCTCACAAAGCCGGTTCAGTTCTTATCAGGGTAGATCACCATGGTAACTTACTCTGAACTGCTATCCTGCTCCGGAGCAGGGTAAATTCAGGGTTCAATCTGATCCTATAGACGAATTCGGCGAGCGACTTGTGTATGCCGCCACCTTGCGGCGGCGCCATTGCTGCGGTGACATGTGTCAGTCATCAATTCATTATGCTGTCATTGTGAACTGACTCTCTACAGTGACAGCATCATGAATAGCTGGATTGATGATGTTAGACAGTGGCCTCTGGTAACTGATGAAGGTATCTTAAATGAGAACCGATATTAATATAGAAATTAATCATTTGTTTGAGCGATAAGCAGGAAAGATTAGAGTAATAGGGAGATAATAGACTGTATCATTAAACACTGTGTAATATAACGTTAGCATACGTTACGTGAGCTGACATTAGCAAGCTAGCAGCGTGACATTTAATCATTATGGACAGGCTACGTGACTAAAAACAACAACACGTGTTTGTGTTTTGTTTTAGGTATTCAAGAATATTTTATTGATCGCCTGGCCTCGGATGACCAGAAAAACGGCAATTACAGGTCTCTGACTGAGGGTCAAAATTACCTGAGCTCCGGATGGGTCGGGCAAATTTTACACCGCCTTTTAGACGACCATCACATCATATTGAAGGCGATCAATATTGATCGCCTTCAATATGATGTGATGGTCACGTAGCCTGTCCATAATGACTAAATGTCACGCCGCTAGCTTGCTAACGTCAGCATACATAACGTATGCTAACGTTATATTACACAGTGTTTAATGATACAGTCTATTATCTCCCTGTTACTCTAATCTTTACTGCTCATTGCTCAAACAAATGATTAATTTCTAAATTAATATCGGTACTCATTTAAGATACCTTCATCAGTTACCGGAGGCCACTGTCTAACATCATCAATCCAGCTATTCATGATGCTGTCATTGTAGAGAGTCAGTTCACAATGACAGCATAATGAATTGATAACTGACATATGTCACCGCAGCAATGGCGCCACTGCAAGATGGCGGCATACACAAATCGCTCGCCGAATTCGTCTATAAAAAGCACCACCCACTGGCCAATCAGCTGTTCGGGAAAAAAAATAACTCCGCTGACAGAAATGCAGCCCAGTCATGACGGGAAGTTTAATTCATTTGATTGATTTTGATTTGAAAGTTTATTTTGAACATTAAAAAAGAAAAGAAAGCAACAACAACAGACAATGAAAAGATTGTTCAAAAAGGAGTGGAAAGAAGTCGAAATTTTTCATCCCACCCCTTCATAAGAAAGAAACTGATCATTTGCGAACACTTAATAGCACCATTTATTAGTACCAACATTTTGTTTTGTTGGAGGAAATGATCCCTGTTAAAGATAATGGGCCTAATTGACAGCTTTGCTGCTGGAAGTGTGGAAAGTAGCCTATCATGTCTACACTTCATGGTGTTTGAGGGATTTTCCTTTGTGTTTTTTAAAGAGGGAGACTAGGTATATTTTTGCGCAGCTGTTAATTTCTAACACAGCTCAATATCA
>NC_065507.1:40606095-40624401 GCF_006386435.1 Epinephelus moara | reverse complement strand
TGTTCATGGCTCTTGATAAAGCAACCCTGGGTTGAGTTACCGAGTTGATATCCAGCGTCGTGATACCGATTATCCTGATTGCCATTGTTAGGGTTAGTCAACCCAGGATAGGTCTGGGTAACCCAGGAAAGGTTGATCTCGCTTCGTGATACAGGCCCCTGGTGGCATCAGGGGAAATGTGGTGGGACAACAACGAAAGTTACAGAAAGCACGGTGGGCGGGAGGACTGGTGGATGGGTCAAACAGGGATGGATGCCAGGAGGCAGGTGTTCCGTGCCTGGATGTTTGTAAAACCAAACTGTTTTGTTTTTTTGTTTTTTTCTAAACCCAAGCACATGCTTTTGTTGCCTGAAAATGTGCGTTTGTTGTGGTGCATTTATTTCAAAAGAGAATATATGCAAAGTGTACGTTTCCTGTGAAAACGGAAGTGTATTTTGAAAACAGACAATGCATGTATAAAGGTGAAGTTGATGCGGCGTCCCAGAATGTCAATAACCAATGCACCCAGGGTTTTCTTAGAGGTCATATGCCGACGTGAAATGTCCATGACCAAAGGTCGATATATGACAAGGTCTGGGTGAGAATGTGTTGGTAAACCCTGCTAACATTTTTAAAGCTGTGTCCTCCAGCAGCATCTGTCATGTTTCATTCACACATATGACAAAACACACCGCTCACCCAGAGTGTGTACATTATCTTGCACACCTTGTGGCAGCAGGGTAATGACAGACCTCCAGTCAGTCAATGTTGGATTCTGTCTCATTCATTGTATGTCTTGTAGCTTTACCTGCCAATGTGTCTGATTCTGTACAAAGAGCAGCATGTGTTTGAGAAGCGAGGTGCAGGGTGGGAAGTGGCTCAGCTACAATAAACCCTGATTGTTTGAAGCAGATAGCTATTAGCTGGCAGAGAGTGGGAGCTATTATGGTGGAAATGAAGCATTGTTAAAGAAACATAAGACTTCCCTCAGCGGATGATAGCCTCCTGAAGGGGTCTCAGATTAGATCTCACAGGTGCACTTGGGAGGGGAGTGCTGATCATTACACTGGGAGAATTATAGCGGCTCATCAAATCTCCTCAGGAATGAATATTAAGTCTTATTACGAGGAGGATAGGGAGGGAGGAAGCCACTGATGTGAGCAATTTATGAGAATTGTTTGGGTTGTACCGTGTGGCTTTTTACAAGAAGTTTTCAGTCTGCCAATCGACTCACAGTGGTGTGACAGCACTAATGCACTGCTCCACATAAAGACATGTTGAAAGGAAATATGGCTAAAACTCAGCTTTGAAAGATGGAATGACTTTGCTTTGGGGAGTGCAGAGCTGTGTGAGTGAATGTCCCTGTCTCCATTCAGAAGTATAAGACAGGTTTTTTCTGCCTTCATGTCAGAGTGACGTACAGTGAAGCAGAGCAGTGAACGGGGAGAGATAAAGAGGGCGAGTGAATTTCAGATTTATTCTCTGGCTATGAAGTTGTACTTTCTGCTGTCAAAATCACTGCAGCTCTGTGAAATAAAACTTGGATTTCATGACTGAGATAAATCTGTGACATTGCTGGGCAGCACATACTGTATTCACATACTGTATACTGTAATATACTAGGCTATATACTCATAACATACGTAAATACCTTGTAGTAGCACATCATTAAAATAAACACTACACAGCAGTAAAGTCTACTTATAGCAGAACTCCAATAGAAATGTCCTCTCCGCGGAGAGGGAGACCCGGGCCTCGGGAGTATGTGCAGGGCCGGGAGGGCGGGCTCCACGGAGAGGGAGGCCTCCGTGTTTGAGACGGCAACAGGCGGCGGGAGGTCGGACGCTCCCAGAGAGGGGAGAGGGAGAAATATAACAACATAAGATAAAACAGGAAAAACCTGTCTCCCTCTTTTATTTTATTTTCAGCGTTTCAGGCGGAAAAGTTTTGGTGACAGCATCCGTAAGCTTTATTGAAACGCGCAGAAATACGGACGAAATGAACACGGAGCACGGACAGAAGGCTCTGTCCGTATCCGTATCCGTATCCGTATTTAACGTTGAGCATAAATGGGCCTTTATGCTTACATGGTACATATTTCTTTCTAATTTTGTACATAATCAAATTACCACATACCTTGTGACACACAGAGAACAGTGGACCAGGAGGTTAAAGAGCTCAAGGCAAAATATAATGAATCCGCCGTGTGTAGTGTGCAGTGTAGTCTGTTGTGTGCTCTGTACCTGAGGTACTGTAAGGCACCAGGGTATGTGCCTACGTAATGCACAGAGGGTGAAAAGAATGACTGCTGCAGGGACCCACATATTAAGTTTGAGGTAGCCTATGAGGTAGTTTGAAGTATGCCAGAAACAAATTAGTTCGTATGACATGTTCTCCAACACATTCTTACTTCCAGCTCGTCACATATCGCTGCTTGTTCAGTGGATTTTTTACGTCTACGTATAACGCTCTTGGTCTGTTGTTAACCCTCTGGGACACCATGTCAATTTAAGCCTGTTACATGCATTGTAGCTTTATAAAATACACTTGTGTTTTCACAGGAATTGTATAGTTTATGCTGGATGGATGCATATAATCTTTTTCAAAATAAACTTAAAATGTTGGTAAGTCACCTTGTTTTTACAAATATTGGCTTGTACAACAAAAGCACATGGTCAGGTTTAGAAAAAAAACAAAACATTGTAGTTTGGCTCAACATTCATACAGGAAGTGAGCATCAGGCTTCTGGGGCTGTAGCGACTCTCCAGCTCCTTATATTACGTTGTTTTCCAGCAGCATGTCAAACTGACGTCGTCCAGCGGCATTATAAACTGGGTGTTTCTCAAAGTCAAGGAAGGATCCTCAAACAGATGAATTTGAAGGACGCTATGTCATTGACCCCCGCTGAAGGACTGTTCCAATGTCAAGGATCCTTCCGAGTTTCACGGAGGACTGAGTCCTTCTTTCAGAGAAACTGGAAGGATGCATGTGTGGATCCTCCACGGGTATAAAATCCCCACAATGCTTTGCACACGATTTGCTGGAAGTGAGGGTGGGGCCTCTGCAATGAAACGGTGCCCGGAGCTGGAGCTCGGCAAGATTTTGATAAATATGCCATTTATTTGGATCAATGTCTTCAGGAGTTTTTATCATACAAGCGTGGAAAAAATATTGACAGAAACCTCATAATTTACACTTTTCATTGCATCCACTGCCAAATAATGAGATTTTTGAAATAACGTGATTTAGATAAAACATAGAAGTTTTGAAATTAATCATTAACAGCAGAGATGGAGCGCTAAGTGTCCCCCTCCCCTCCACCTCCTGCTATTCACATGACAACGACATGATAATTGCTTTCATTCTGTCAGTTTCAATAGGTGCATTTTTCGGGGGAATCATGGTGAGAATGGCCAGAGTAGACACATTAGAATATCCTGCAGGGCAAAGCAACACTCATTTGTTTTGAGGTGAATTTATTTCAGTGGATTACCCGGCGGTATCATCTACAACCGGTGTGCTCAGTTGTTTCTGAGCAGCGCAGCTCATCAGATCAGATCCGTAGTTCATATTATTGTAACGCAATGTGTGGTGACACACAGAAAATATGGATCACTTTGAAATGAGTGACTCTGTGTGTGAGTCTGTGTATATACTGTAAATGATAACTTAGAACTTTTTTCAGCTGCTGTCTTTACTCCTAAATATGATCCAGAAATATATTCTCTCTAAAAGTCACATGATTCTGACAATACTGATACATTTGTTTAAAATTGTACAACAACATTAGAGAGTGCCAAAATTATCACAGTACCCTAAAACCCCCTTAGTTTGCTGAGGATTAATGATGATCACATGGGGACACTTGTTAACCTGTTCCAATGTGTGTTCACTGAATGCTAGGGAGGACTCTTGCCTTACCTCTGCAGGATCCTTCCTTGGGTGGATGGGTCCTTGACTTTGAGAAACACCCACTGATGCCGCCTAGTGTTGTCTCATACCACAGTGAAAGAATGGCTTTTCTCATCTGTGTCTGACACAGAAATCCCTGATAGAGTGGCAGTATGTGATGATTTTGGAATGAGAATGGGTTGTGTTCTCTGACCACATCAAAAGACAAAGATTTAGTAGGTCTGTATGGCAACATTCAGAGGTGGGACAAAAAATGGCCATCATGCAGAGCGAAATAGTTTAGTCTCCTTAAGGGCACTTGTGTTGTTGCACCCAGTTGTGACAGAAATAGTTGTATTAAGAATGAATAAAGAGAGCTTTAGAAATAAGTTCAAGCCCTGCTTACTTTCTTACCTTCACATACCTGACCCATCACTGTGTCAAGAAGGCATGAATGTGATTTTTGGTTACAGAAATTGTTGGAGGAAATTCTGACATGGTGTAGGGGAAAGGTACCCTGGAAATCCAGAGTTTTCGCGAGAGCACAATTTGAATTTGCTCAGCGAGTCATTCTGGCAATCAGTAATGATGCTTATTACCTATGCCCATGAAACCGAGCTGCACCAATCACATCGGTGTATCTGATACAGGCGGGCCAGAGGTGAGCTAAACAGATGACGACAGCGCTGTGACGACAAAGTCCGGAATCAGTCAGTAAACATTGCAAGATGGCTACGGATGAACACCAGCTGTTTGAAACGGCTTTGACCGCTACAATGTACGAGTTAGACTTGGCTTTTTCTCTAAAAGAGGAACAGAGGACGGTGCTCGAGTCTTTCCTTTGCAAGAAAGACGTTTTTGCTGTTTTGCCGACCGGATACGGCAAGAGTCTAATCTACCAGTTAGCTCCGCTGGTAGCTAAGCGTATACGTCACCCCGTGTATTGTTCTGATTGGTCGTAGTGTTATCCAATTGGGTACAGTGATATGTACAAATGCATGCTTGGTGCCGCCCCTCAAGTTGGGCCATTTTCATTACTCTTGGCCAAACCCTAAATTTTTCTAGATTTGGGTCTGGATTTCCAGGCTAGGGGAAAGTAGGGTCAGATGCTGCATTGGTAAAAGCACCCCAACACCTTTTCTGGTCCTGACTGGTTCAGACATGTCCTGTGGAGGCTAATAGATTGATTTATTTGATGATAAACATTGTGGTCCATCAACATAACACTCATTGGCCATGTTGGAAGATGTTTCTTGTTATAGGGAAAAAAAGACCAAACACAGCAACACACCTTTATACATCAGTTTGGATGATATCCTACAAATTAGTGCACCACGAATGATGTTACATCCTTAACACCAAGTTAGGTAATTAACATAAAGCTACAAAGGGTAGGTTTCTCCCAGTCTCACTCTGAAGTCATCAAAAAACTGGTGCTTGGTCAGTCACTTCTGGTGTTAGACACCAACAAAAAAGTCGTCCTTTCACATTGGCATAATATGTTGTCGGTTGACATTATTGTATAACAGTGCCTGGTGGTGTCAGAGTGAAATGTGGGGGACAGTAGCAAAAATTAAGGAGGCAGAAGTCTGAATAGGGCGGGGGGGAGGGGTGGTGGGTTATGAAAAAATTACTGGCTCATCATTACATGGGATATATACAAATTTTGGTGCATTATAGCAAATTTAAAATCCTTGTTTGTTCCATCACTGGATGCAATTACATTTTTTATTCCTGTTAAACATAACATGGATGAAAAGGAAAATAAATATCCCTCATCTATTTTTTTAATTTTTTATTTTGACATTAAGATGTTAAATAAGTGTAATGAAGTAAGATGAGAAAGGTTATTTCATGGCTATTTCTTTCCAGTAAAAAGTTTAATCATAGCCTCAGTCAAAAAGAAAAGAAATACAGGAGAAGAAATCCTGTCTTTACTTTCAGTAAAAAGGTGGAATGTCACTATGTTAAATCTGTTAAATATGGCTAAAATACGGCTGATTTGGCATTTTATGTTTTTGGGCTTGAAGGCTTGGTGGCCTCTGATGCAGAGATGTGTTATGACACAGGCTGGTTGCTTGCTGTAGCACATTCTCCATCATTTACCAATTGAAAATGGGATTGGCAGTGTGCTAAATGGCTGTGGATGGAAAGGTTTGGAGCCAAAGCAGAAAACAGGCAGTTAAGTGAAGCCAGAAATCTCTGCACCTGCACGGCCAAGTGATTATTGAGTCTGTGGTATGACTCAACATCCATCCAACCACATTTGTTATTCTCTTTCATTCTTCACAGCCTCTGCTTCTGAGGATGGTCTTTCTATCACCCCAGGGGGCCCTCCAGAGAACGGTGCCAGCCTGTACCCCACCACCCAGGACACGGGCAGGAGGCTCCCCGTGGTCACCACAGCTCCACCTGTCAATGTCCCAAACCACTACCCGCTCTACAGGAATCCTCCCCAACACCAGGTCCCGTTCAGCCCTCATGGTCAGCAGAGCTACTTTGAAGACAGCAGGTTATCCAGCTCTCAGCCCACCCTCTCCACCCTGCCATCCCGGACTCCAATGGATAGCGATGATAAAAGGTCTTCATATGAGAGTGCTGAAAGCTCCAACATGCAAACAACGCTTGTAATGCATGCATTAGCCCCCACTTCTCACTCCAACACTCCTGCTCCAGACACCAGCGTGGTTTTAAAAGATCTAGAACATGCTGCCACCATCCCCTCTGCTGCTACTGCTGCAAGGGAGGAAGATGAGGAGAGCCCAAATCAGCCTGGACTGAAGCAGAATGTGAGGCCTGGCAGTGATGAAGAGAAGACAACCACCACCATAATTACCACCACCGTCATCACCACCATGCAGAGTCCAAGTAAGATTATTACTTCTTTTATACCACAAAGTATAAGAAATGTATTATCATATTCCTTTTAATAATTTGACTGCTGCAGTGTGCATGGTTAGTTAGTTAGTTATTTTATTGACACAAATAGATAAAATATTTGGGTAGAAACAATATACAAAAAAAAATATTGCATACAACAAATACATCAATAATATCATGCATAATGTGTGTGTGTGTGTGTGTGTGTGTGTGTGTGTGTGTGTGTGTCATTAAATTGGAGAGATGCAGAGGGCTGCAGGCTGGAATCGTACCCGCAGAAAAGACTAAGCCTTTGTACATGGGACACCTGCTCTAACCACTAAGTCACTTACGCCCCATGGTGTTCCTCAAACTTGACAGTGCAGTTTTTACTGAGTATCACCAACCATGACTGGTAAACTGATCTACTGCATTACCTTCAGTGAGTTATTTGGTCATTGTTTGCCAGTTTGTTTGCTGTTGATACATTCATGGAAAAGTTTGGTCTTATTTTGAAGCAGAACATCTGTAGAATAAATCCATACATGACATGTTATGATTCACTAAAGTTAGGCATGATTCAAGACAAATAAATCCCAGTTTCTAGCCCCACTAACAGTACTAACAACGCTAGCAACTGCAACAGTGCTAATGGACCTAACAGTGTTAACAGGAGGGTGGGCGAAATGCCTCTGCATAAAGCTGTCCCACCACCGTGTTTGGGGATAATGTCATCAGCAGTGTCCTCTGTATCAGTGCAGCCCCAATATATGAGACCAATTCGCATTATCTTTCCTACGCACTGCCCTGCCAGTTGCAGGATTTGAGCGCAGTTTGAATCTTTCACATTGTCACGCCCTCTTGTCGCACCAGCAGCTTGCTCTGCATTGCAGGTATCCCAGAATGTTTTGTGCAGCAAATCAGTCACTTCCAATACACAATGAATGGGAGTGAATTCATGGTTGCACATAGTGGGGCTGCACGTGCACCTGGTTGGACCGGCTACCAAAACATTTAACAGAGAAACTTGGATCACAGCACACACAGAGGAAGTGTGATGTTCAGTTACAATGCCATTAAATTATTTATGCATCTTTTTACTGCTGTCATGCATACACACTGGACACACAACATGCCCTGCAGTCCTTGTTCTCTACCCACATGCCCCCAGACACACCTGGCAGAGATCTGCATTCTACTGAGTGCACTTTTGTAGCTCTTATTCTGTCATCACACCCTCAACTAATATCTTCTCTATGTGCACCTGTCACGATCACACAGCCATGGGGCTGAAATAAAGTACAACAGCACTGCTGCATTACTAACCCGTAATCAAGAGGTACAAACAGGGACCACAGCATGACACTCTCAGATTGTTGGTTATGAAGAGAGTGGATAGGGAAAATAAAAAAATCAGGGTGGTGACTCAGTGAACTGTTCAGGTCGGAGAGAGCAAGATGGAAGCAGTTTGATTAATCAGCTCATCTGTGTGCAGGTTGACGGCAAAGCTAAGGCACGCAGTACTGTACACAAAATCCCAGGCACAGGGTGAATGGCAACACTGTAGTGCAGTAATAATGTTGGAGTGGACACTCCCTGAGGTGAAGTGCCGAGGGAACACTGAGAGGATGTTCTTCTTCATGAAGAAGCACTTCAGCAAAAGTTTACTTTTTAGCTCAGAGAGAGGGAGGGATGAAGGTGGTGGAGCAGAAAACCCCAAAGGCCACTAGGAAATATTCTGTCCTCAGCTGTCCCATCGCAGGGGTTAGTTGCTTAGAAAGGCAGCCACAAAGGCGGAAAACCTTCAAACAAAGTCAGATAGAGTGTTTGTGTGTTTATAGCAATGTCTGTGCTTGGACAGTATTTGCATTTGCAGACATTGCTATACTGATTTATACTGGTTTGTTAATCTTGTCCTAAACAAGACTAATACCCCATTTATGCCTGGTATTGATGTGTGATCTGTATCTGTGTATCTGATCTGGATCAGGAAAAACTCATGTAAATGCATGTGTAAATGCACACAGAAAGCAAGGCAGACAGAATGGATTGGCTGGAGCACACTTGGAGGTGGTCTGGCTCCTGTGGAAGAACACTCTGGAAACGCATACATTATAATCGTACCAACCTATATTTGCCGCACTGTGCCGTGACTATCACATAAACGTGTTATTTTAGCATTACTGTGCTAATGTTTGCTCGTGTTACCAAAACAATTAGAGATAAAACACTCCTAACATAACGTTATATCTCACAGATAACCTAGATGTCACTGGTAAGCTATAACATATTGTAGCGTCCGCCAGGATGTGTGGAAGGATGACGTTTATTACTGAACAGTACAGGTTACTGTTGGCCGTAACCACGCCAAAACAACCAACAAACAAGAACTTAGCTGTAACTCCAACTGTGCACTCCTGCTCTCTCCTCCAGCTCGCTCATACACACACCAGCACGCGCACTCACACAGCCCTCATTCCCGTCACACTCGCCCCCCGCCCCCCTACCTATACTCATTCAATCCCAAACATGCCATTAACTCACAGAACATTGACATTATAACAGAATATTTACTGCAGGGTCGCTACAATATCGTAACATGGTTTAGATTCCTAAATAAATATTCACCTCGTTACTAGATAGGCCTACTCCTGAAAAACTTGAAAAACTCGTGGATGATGCCATCTCTGTCTGCGCAAGGCTTTTTGTCCCACGAGGCCACTGTCACTTACCCGACGGGAGGGGTGCGTGAGTGAGTGCGAGTGAGCCCTGCAATCTAGAATTTGACCGCTGATGTCACTGTTACTCACCATTTTTACACACTGAGGCTTTAAAATAAAAAAAATAAAGATAACAAATTAAAGGTTACTTGACTCCACCTCTTCCTGCTCTCTCAAGCTGTCCCATCAAAGATCTTAAGAGCAACCTGTCCTCTATGTGGGAAAAATAAGCAGAGCATTGCTACAGGAGAATATTGAGGGACTGCTACTACTTGCAGGACAAGTCACATGACCAAGAGACATGTTAAGTGAAATCTGTTTTATTTACACAGCCCAAAATCATAAACTACCTCACAGGGCTTAATACGGAAGCCCTCAGAGGCAAGTGAGGAAAATGTATTCTAGAGATCTATTTAAGTCTAGGCTAAACTGTTTTCTCTCATCTGTTTATGACTGAAGAACCCTTTTTTTCTTTCCACTCCAAAAACAGGTGGAGAAAAAAAAAGTTATGCCGGCAGGTGTTTTTTAATTTTTTAATTTCTTAATTTTGTTAATAATCAACAAAAGGCTGAAGTGAACCACTACCTCATGCTCTGGATAGAGCTAAAAACATTCATATTTTTTTCTAGGTTAGTTTAAATTTCTCAATGCACTCTACACAGGGTGAATATGTTTTGTGTCAGCTAGTTATGTAATGTGTTACTGCCACCTCTTTCTTTTGGCTTGAAATGTATCTCAGTTGGCACTAAAATGCAGTTAGCAAGCTAGCTAGCTGGTAAACATATTGTTTATGGTTAACCAACAGCTACAACTTAGGTTAAGTCGACCGCAAAACTAACATTTGTTTACTATAATAAAGTGTGTCCCTGATACCATGACTTACATTTTCACAGATTTCGACCAATGATCCTGGCAAACCTTTGAACTGTTGGAAAAAAAGTACTTGGGCAATTAAAAAAAAATCACTTTTTTTCCAGGGAGGAAAATAATCGTAGGAAAGTTTCAGTATGAAGAAATAGAATGAGAATATTAGGCAGATAGTTATCAGCCAAGTTAGCAAGCTTGTGGAAAGTAATTTGCAGTTGGTCATGGGACCCTTGCCTTGCATGTTGTAGAGGTGTCTTGAGAGTATCCAGCATCACCTCTCTTGACCTGAGACACACCATGAATGTTGACATGTCTGCCATATCTGCCTACCTAATGTGGATATTGAGATGTGATCGCCATGGGAGCACACACAAGATAATGAGAGCACTTAGTAATATTTGCAAAGGCCTGTGATCAGATGTGGGTATTCACACAATGTTTATACCATTGTGTGTGTGTGTGTGTGTGTGTGTGTGTGTGTGTGTGTGTGTCTGTGTCTGTGTCTGTTTCTGTGTGTCTTGTGTGTCTATCCACACTGCTTCCATGAGAATCATTTTCATACTGCTGTATGTCCCTGCAGTTCCCTGCCAGCTGAACCTGACTGGGCCAGAAGGATACGTAGAGGCTCCACCACAGACCAGCTCAGCTTTTCACTCCACTATGGACTGCAGCTACATCATCACCGTCTATATGGGCTATGGAGTGGAGGTCCAGGTAAGGGGCGGACCAACATCCATCTATTCAGCATATGTCTGTCTTCCGATATTGTCATGGAAAATTCTTATTTAGTAAACATACTGTTCTACAGTTTTTTCTTTACTATGTGAATGCAAAATTGCTTACATTGTGGTCTCCGCCACACTAGTTTATTGGCCAAAAGTCCAAAGTACATGGGTATGATATCATTTATTTATTTATTTATTATTAAAAGTTATGGTATCAATGTTTAAAACATGGCTGTCAGATCTGTATGATATTCAATGAAAACTTGGTTTTTATAGGATACCTCATAGACTTGAGGTATTGGAGGGTGGCTAGCACCTCCAAGTAAATCCAAAGTTGTCTTACCACAGGTTGTGTCTGGCTTACTAGTATAAGCCACAGGTAAACCTGTGTTCAGGAATCAGTTGGGTTTGTTCAGAGTTGGAGTGCACGTGTATCCAGTACCTTCTTCATGATCTCAGCAGGGAGAAAAGGCTGGTATCCAGGTGGTTGAAATCTCTAATGATTCTCTGACTTATTCTTGCAATGCCCGAAGTAAAGATCCTTTAGGCAAGGTTTGTTACCAGTCAGGATGCTCTCTATGGTGCAGGAGTGGAAATTAAATGGTATTCCGCAGTACTTGATTTCAGGGGGGTACCTACAATTTTCTCAACTAATATATATATATATATCAGTTACCTCCTCCTCCTCTACATGGATGACATCAAGCTGTATGCCAGGATCTACAGACAGGATAGTCATTCAGACTAGTTAAGTGTGGTCGGATGGTGTCAAAGAGAGGAAACATACTCAGAACCGAGGGGGTTGATCTACCAGAAGGCAGCATTGCAGATTTTCAGGACAGCTACAAATACCTTGGGGTCCTGCAGGCAAATGGGAACCATGAGGAGCCCACAAGGAAGTCAGGGTACTGGACATGGGATGACACCCCCCATGTATCGTGAGAAGCTTCCTTGTCCTGACATCAGTGGCCTCTATCTCCTCCTTTGGCCGGCTTATTATACCAGCAGGGTATCTGATGACTGGCACACCGTACGTGTTGATGCTTGGACCTGGTTCTGTCTGTTCAGCCGACTTGTCAGGACCTGCCTTACTCTGTGTAGGTATTTGGTTGTGGACAACGAAGATCCAGGAATACATCAGAAAGATGGCCCCCAAAGATGAGCTGCTAAGTGAATATGTCGGGCAGCAGAAACCCAAGAATGCAGAAGAGGAGGATGAAACATCATGGAAGGACAAGCCCCTGCACAGCCAACATCAAGAAATCCTACCAGTGGCTGGAAAAAGCTGGACTGGGAAACAGCAAAGAAGCACAAATCATGGCAGCACAAGAACAGGCACTTAGTACAAGATCAACAGAAGCAGGGGTCTACCACACCAGACAGGACCCCAGGTGCAGGCTGTGCAAAGATGCTCCTGAGACAGTTCAGCACATAATAGTAGGGTGTAAGATGCAGGCAAGAACAGTGTACATGGAACGCCATGACCAAGTGGTTGGCATAGTGTACAGAAACATCTGCACTGAGTATGGCCGGGAGCTCCCAAGGTCAGAATGGGAGAGACCTCCTCACGTGGTTGAGAATGACCAAGCTAAGATCTTGAAGAACTGGTGATGGCTAACCAACTGGACATCGTGTTGATGGACAAACAACAGAAGAAGGGAGTGGTGATAGACAATCCCGAGTGATGGTAACATCAGGCAGAAGGAACATGAGAAGCTCAAAAAATATCAAGGACTGAGGGGGCCCCCTTGAAGGTCAAGTTAATTTTATTTAATTTTATTTTCTATATAGCACCAGATCACAACAGAATATATAGCACCAGATCACAACAGAAGTCATTTAAGGTTACCTTTCCTATAGAACAGGTTTATACCACGTCCTTTTATTAAACAAACTAAATAGCCTGATGTTATTTATTTTATGTCATTTCTGTCTCTATGTGGTCGCGCGTTTACAATTCTCCTCTGCCCTCTGTATCACTCACGGCGGAGTTCGGGCCCGATACGCACACACACCCACACACACAGACACAGGTGAGCACACTAGAGCATGGCTCGGGACACATTTTCCTGACTGAGCCCGACCCAAGAAAGAGACAATTTTAACCGAGCCCGGCCCAAACCCACAGTATGGCACTAATGGAGCGGAGCCTGTGTTGCATTCAGGCGTTGTCACGTAAATAACAAATTCAAGCACTTAAATAGGCCATAGCACAACACAGCAGCATGTCAAGTGGGCCGAACCTGGGCAAAATTTTTGATGTTATCTGACCCCCCAGCTGCATGTCGCTCATTTTCAGTGTGTGACTGCAGCGTGTGCATGAGAGGGGGGAGGGGCTGCTGAGTGCTCAGAGAGGGAGAGACAGAGAGAGAGGCGAGCAGAGCGGAGCAAGGAGCTTTCTTCAGAGCTGCTTTTCTGAAGCAAAACAAAAGTTTACATGTTCTAAAAAAAGAGAAAACATTGCATGTCCTGCGATGTGACTATCGCACATGCGCACATGGCTATGTTTTAACGATGTATAGTGCAGCCCTAATATAGTGTGTGTGTGCGTGATCTACATCCCCATGACTGACAGTCGTAACTATAGACATACTGTTTGGGCATTTAAATGGATTGCCTTCCTGGCAGGGTGACATGCTGACACCATAATCAATAGTGTGTGTGTGACCTATACTGAGCTTAGTTTTTATTTATACACTGTGTTGTCCCAGTGCATGTAATGGCTCTGGACCCACTCCGACATTGTCCATCTGTGTCCAAATCACTGTCGCTGTTTGAGCTGTTAAAACACTGAGCATGGTGTTGGCCTACTGTCAGATGGATGGCTTCAATTAGCATTTTAATTTTTCATCAACAATAGTTCTCCAGCCGTCTGTGGGCCAGCAGTGCAGAGATATACAGCTTACATAGCAGCTGCTCTGACAGGAGCGCAATTCACTGTTCATTTTAAAAAATACAGTTCAATTGTGCTCCTCTTCATTCTACCATATGTTTGGATTTTATAAGAGGATTTTACCAGAAATACGTCATAGATATCCTACAACATGAAGCATGCTTTCATTGTTCAACACATTCTGAAATAGCTTATGTTTCCTCACATGTATGACAAGATAAAAAGGCTTTGAATTATGAGGTCAGTATGGACATTTTCCTCATGTTTAGGTTATCAGGAGATTTCACTTTATAAAGATAAATGTCAATCAGCTCATAATAGCCTTTAAAATGTACCATTAAGAATTCCCAATGTACATAAATTGTAAGTCTCATCTTAGAGAGAGGTTTTAACTTTATGGATTTTGGTTGAATGATCTTTATTTAGATTGATGTGTTCTTTTTATTGTACTGAATATCTGCATGTAGGCAGCATGAAATTACAAACAATTTTGTAGGTCTGACTATGAAATAACACCAATAGCTAAATCCAGTTTAACAAGACAGTGCAATTTAAATTTAATTCAAATAATACAAAGAAGAGTACGATATTGTAACCCTTGTTCTTTTAAGGTGGAGCCCTCTGCTGGACTTTAGGTAGTACTCTGCTGCAATCATACGCATGCATTCCCCTCTGAAATTTACATAAATGTAGCTGGTCAATCAGGAAGTGCCTACCTGAATTTGTGCAGACACCACAGTATACAAGGCAGCACCGCTGTCTGCTGTCCTACTGGACTCTGTGGGAACCGTGGATGGAGCCCAATGAATGAACGCCTTATCGTAACATCCACCAAGACATGCTGGTCCTAATTCCAGTAGCTCACCTACTTCCATTCAACTTAGGCTATCAGAGCAGAGAAGAAGGGGGCCCCAGCCAACCCCCCGTTAGAATGCAACCGAACTGAGTGGAGCCATGGCCTAACTTTGCAGGGGTTGAAAGACAAGCAATAGACACCCTGCAAATGACATTCACTGGGTCATCAAGGAGCATGGGTACACATAGGTGTATCATGAACAGATGGGAGCGTTAGGTGCAACACAACTGACATACACCCATCCCTTTTTACCAGTCCTATGTCAGTCCAGCGAGCACTGACCCTGAAGAAGAGCCCAACATGTCCAAGAGAAATATAAGAACATACAAACAGAAATGACATAGACCACAATGCTGCTGTACATATGTCCTCAACACTCATTCTACAGAGCAAGGTTGCTGACACTGCCATGCTGTGTAGAGTGTGCATGAACTATAGTGGTGGACCACGGTGAGAGTCTCTTTTTGCCTGCCCATAGGCTCGGGAGATGCACTCGTGAAGCCCTCTCACCTGGTGTCATTGGAGGTCACAAACCACCTCCCCGGGCAGGTCCCTCTCCATCCCATCAAGGACGTATCAGTGAGCACTGTGACATAGGAAGTCATTCATCCCAGCAGTGTTCCCTTCACCAGGTGTTGTGGAACTCCTAGTATTGCAGGTCACCTTCAACTGAGGGAAAATGGATACCCAAGCACTGCTTGTTCTTCTTACCATCCAAGCAAGGGCAGACTGACTTGGAATGGGCAGTGGCCCTGAACTGGCAGCTGCCATGAACCCAAGTGCCTGCATGACCACCAACATTATCACCAATGCACCTCGCTGCAGTTTTCAAACTGTCTGCTGCAGGGCCATTTGTCTGTGTTGAGGCGGGGTGGCTTGAAATCTGCACATGTCGAGTAAAACCCCAGATACTCCACCTGATGATATGGCAGGGGGCTGCTCTTCTTCCAGTTGATCAAAAATCGCAACTTGGTGGGGTGGAAGATCAACAGGGCTGTGTGGAATATCACCCAATTCTTGGATTTGGCCATAATGATGAGGTCATTGGGATAAAAGAAGACCCTCACACATGTGCAGTGGCAGAAGCGCCGCACCCACACTTTTGCCGAAAGTGCCAGGTGCCAGGGAATTGCTGAAAAGCTATCCCCTGGAAGACAAACACAAGAATTTCCTGTGTTTAGGAGCCACCTTGACATAAAAGTATACATCCTTTAATTTAAAAAACGATCACCTGAGGAGCCTAAAATGGCCCAGCAAAAATCCCACTGGAGAGATGTTTACAGTGGACTCTGGTGGGATGCTGATTTACAGGACACTAATAAGATGTTGTCGTTATCATCAACAAACAAAGCTGTAGTATCAGTGGGGATGATTGGAGGCTACAGCGAGGTGTTAGTGTTTTTTGCTGGGTTCTCGATGTCTTTGATCTGAGCTCCAGCTAACTGTTAATGCAGCAAAGCATCAAGTCAGAGCGTCTGAAGTGGCTGGTGGCTTCTAAACGCCACTCTCTGCAGGGTCTGCACCAAGGAGGTTGACGCAGTAGTCCTTAAGGTCTGCGCCAGCGATGAGGCCAGAACATAACAGGTTTCTGAAACAGCGACTCCATACCTGGAACGGGCCGTGGGTAAAATTGCCATTCACTGAAAAGAAAAAGGATAGTAGACAGTAATGGTGTTGCCTTATATACTGTGGGGTTTGACACATATTTAGGTAGGCAAGTCCTGATTGGCTGGCTACGTTTATGCAAATTTCAGTGAGGGAATGCATGCTCGTGATTGGAGCAGAGTATTACCCATAAAGTCCAATGGAGGGCAAAGCCTATGTAAGATAGAAACACACCCACAATTGCATACACAGTCCTGTCAGAGCATTGAGCCATCAGTTAAGCCACATGGGGAGAGAGGAGAGTATGTGTTTATTTAATTCAGTCTAATTGAAAAGGAAGACCATTGTCCTTCATGGCGGTTAAGTGCCCAATAACCCCGCTGTATAATTTCCCACTGGACTTTAGGTCTGCCACAGTAGAGGACTCCATTGATATAAGTGGCCAGCCTATCTGTACTCCCTGCTCTTCTTCTTCCCTGTCACAGGCCTAGTTTTGAAGAACCGGGAGTTTCTGTTAGATTCTGTATTCGCTAATGTCATTCTGTGACCTTGTTTTTCACCAAAACTCACCCTCCATCTCTCCTAGCTACGTAGTACTAATTTGTGTACCAATGTACAATTATTATTTTTTTCATTAGTGGAGACTTCAGCATCTTCAAAATGGTACTAAGTCAATGCTAACACAGGGCAACCCTGTAATGCTAAAATACTACTCATTGTGGGAGTGAAGTTACCATCACATGCAAAGACATGGGGTTATATTCCCTGTAGCAAAAGTTCCAGCTGGGATGCACATTCTACTGAATACAACTGGCAGTTGGGAAGCTTTGCTATACTGAATTAGTTACTTATTGTTGGTCGAAGCACTTACACACTATGGTTGAAAATTTAGAGGGAAAGTATGAACTTCCCATGTCTTCCAGGTGAAGCTCATTGCTGGTACGTGAAAAGAAGTTGGCATATTGGCAAAATTATGTGTCATCTTAGAACATCAGTATGCTTCATACAAAGTGCTTTGTGGTTCATCAAAAAATGTCTGAAACCTACTCCTCCTTCACTTTTTTGATACAAAATTGGGAGGTCTCTCCAAAATCAACAATCCAACAAGCACCCCTACTATACACAGTAATTGGCCTGGTATGTGGTGACAAAAATATAATATTTTAACCTTTCCACCTCCCTTTTCCTAGCTAATTCTGCCACTTTTCCTTTGAGTACAAATGCAACACCATGAATCATTTGAGGAGAGACCGTCCAAAAGTGTCAGCCTTTTTCAACCCCATTTGTAAGATTAATTGGTAGACAGTACTTAAGTACATTTACTTAACTACTGTATTTAAGGACAGCTTTTGAGTATCTGTACTTTATCTGAATTTCTTTTTTAAAGGGCCAGTGTGTAATATTTGGCATGGTTTATTGTCAAATCTGAATCTGAATCTGAATATTAATATGTTTATACAAGTGTATAATCGCTATAAAATAAAATTCGTTTGGTTTTCATAGCCTTATAATTATGCTTTTATATATATATATATATAACAAGGGCCTTGCTTTAGAGAGGTCGCCATCTTGCGCCGCCATGTATGTACGGCAGACCGAGCGGACAATCCAGCCAGCCATAGAACGCGTTTCGCGTGTATAAATAAACCAACGAAGACAGTGGAAGGAAGGAAGAAGGAGGAGGAAACAGCAGAGAGTTTTAGTAGTTCGTCGATAGAGAGTAGTGGAAGTTTTTTTTAGTTATAAAGTTTGCGAATGGACCACACTTACCACGCAACAGGAGAGAATGAACCCGAACGTCATCTGCAAGGAAAAGAAGACGCAACTTCACTCCTTGTGATGCACTCTCTGCGGCGCTTTTCCTCCTGGTGATATATCTCCGCAACGATGGTAGCAGTAGCACCGAATCCC
>NC_065507.1:40601877-40605993 GCF_006386435.1 Epinephelus moara | reverse complement strand
AATAAACATTTATGTCGTCGCTAGATAGACCTACTCCTGAAAAACTCATGTCTGCGCAAGGCTTTTTGTCCCTACGAGGCCACCGTCATTTACCCGACGGGAGGGGTGAGCGAGTGAGCCCTGTAATCTAGAATTTGACCACTGATGTCACTGTTTTCAACGGTTTTCAACCCATTTTACACAGTGGCCCTTTAAATTTTGACTCTAATACATATGAATGACAAACACTGTACTTTTGGTACCACTACATTTCTATGAAGGCTCTTGGTACTCATGACATTTGCTTTTGAGTCATGATGATTTTTTTTCTTTTCTGAATGCAAAAGTCCATAAAATGTGATAATGCATCTCTGCATGTGGTTTGTGTGTGGAAGTGGTGTTCCCGTACCTCTACCTTGCGCATGCGCAACTGAAATTAGGCAGTCCATCACTATGTCTATGGCACCAGATGGAGATAAAGTTTCCCCCTTTTGTCCTTTTGTCAGTTTGAGTTTCTGTGGGCATTTGAGCTTTGGGTGTTGAGATTAAAAATAAATAAAGAGAAGTACTTTGACTGTGTAGGTATTTTTAAAAGCAAGCACACCAGTACTCCACTTACTAACTTAAGTAATAATTCAACTTTCAGTTGTTTGGAGTAATATTTGACCAGGAGTATCAGTACTTGACTCAAGTAATAGACTTATGTACTTTGTGTTGACAAGCATTTCAACTCGTCTGAGGTGTGGCCATTCAAAACAGACATAAATACTTTGTCCTTTCTGATACGTTGTACAAACTACTTAACTTCAAGCAGACCCCAGGCCATTAGCAGGAATTTGGATTGCAGCGCTTTAGGAATTGGGCCATGTGTAAGTGGGACAAAAACAGGGAAACATTTTAAAATAATCCCAAATTCATCAGCTATTTTGTTCTGATGATTTTGACCTATGTGCATATGTCATTGTACCCATTAAGTGTAAGAAAGTGATTTATACAATACATGGTTCCACAATAATACTGTTACCTTAACAGTGTTTGTCTTTATAACCATTATGACAAAGGCTCCCGAGTCTTAACATGGCTCTCATTTTAACCCAAACCATAATCTTTCCCTGAACTTTACCAAGTAGTTTCTGTGCTTAAACCTAACCAAACCTTAACCATAACATCGGAAAATGAATTTATTTTTTATGCCTCTGCACTGGCAATGGAGGCATTATATTTTCCATCCCATCTTTGTAAACATGATATCTCAAGAACCCCCTCAAGGGAATTTCTTCAAATTTGGCACAAATGTCCACTTGGACTCAATGATGAACTGATTAGTTTTTAGTGGTCAAAGGTCAAGGTCACTTTGACCTTGTCTGTCTCATTCTTGTGAAAGGGGTATCTCAAGAACACCTTAAGGGAATTTCTTCAAATTTCGCACAAAGGTTGACAAGGAATCAAGGATGATACAAATAGATTTTGGTGGTCAAGGGTCAAAGGTCAAGTTTGCTGTGACCTTGCATCCATCTTATTCTTGTGAACGTGATATCTCAAGAACAGCTTGAGGGAATTTCTTCAAATTTGGCACAGATGTCAACCCAACAACGAACTGATTAGCTGTTGGTTGTCATAGGTCAAATGTCTGTGTGACCTCATCTGTCTCATTCTTGTGAACATGATATCTGGGAAAATCTGGTTTTACAGTTATTTGTACCAGTGTTGGAAGGCACAGAAAAATTATGTTGTCTGCTGATAGGGGTGTCGGATCAGAAAACGCTTGAGTCCTTCTAGAGGGCACAGGCAAACAGCGAATTTTGGAGGACTTGCTGTCTCAGTATAGCCAGTGTAGACAAGTACTTCAGATAATCAACCAGGAAAAGTAATTAAGTAGTAATTGAAAACATGCATATCAGTGTTCTTTTGTCAATTTGGCAATACTTCTGCTAATCACCCCAAAATAACGCTGTTGGTGATGTTTTCAAAGAATTTAGGTTCACAGCAATTAAATTCATCTTTTTTTTTTCTTTTTCTTTTTTTACAAAAAGTGTTTCTTGGCATATAGAAGTTTGTCAAGGTTTACCCACAGGAGGAGAACTGGATGGAGGACAGTATATTTACCACAGTGCACCAGTGCACCCCCACAATGTTAGCAAACAGCACTTTGAGACAGGAATCTCCTGGAGAAGCACAGATGCATTTGTATTCTCACCACTTAATGGTGAGATTCATCATTTACATAATGAATAACTTAAAAAAATCTAAAACATTGAAGACATGAGTGAAGGTAATATTTTAACCTCTTCTCTGTATAATTTGAAAAGTGATCATACCAAGGAATGGTACATACTAGCATTCAGCAACCACAGCAATGCACTGTAGATGTCCAATGTCACCTCCACAGATGTGTTTGGCCCATAGACAATGGCAGGCGCTCCAAATGATTACAGCCACTCTATCCACTCCAGGGCATTCAGTGTCGTTTTGAAGCATATGACCTTTTTGGGGAGGCTTATGTGATGATTTAAGTAGCGCCCTTGTCTCTACCTGAAAACCCCCTCCTCCACATGATTAACTCCAAGAGCTTTGCTTCCTGCTGCTCATAAAATATACAATGGCCATTACGGCGCTGACCTTCCAGATGCCTGGCCTAATATATTTAGGATAAAAAATGAATATGTGGTTGCAAATCATGGTCAGTGACGTCTGCCAGCTGCCTCTTGTTGCTGATGTGGAGAGAAAAGGACAGGAAAGAAAAGGAATTGAAAGGGAAGGAGAAACAAGAAAAGGAAAGAAAATGAAAAGAGGGGGAAACAATGCTAGAGAACCAGAGGCAAGAGGAAGAGAAGAGGTGGATGAGGCCAAATAGAACAACATGAAAAGTCATGATGAGAGCAAGGGTGTATAGGTTTACATTCAGAAATGGGCAGATTCTTTAGTCAACAACAAAGAAAAGAATCTATGTCCTGAATTTTTTGTGCAGGAGATCAAGGATTTGACTGTGTTGTTCCCACAGTGACTGGTATCTTTGATGCCCTATGCTGTTCACCAGCATCCTCATTAAGAAGTAGAGAAGGTCATTGGATTAGATCATTCAACAACTAAAGATTGTGTCTAGATACCACAAAGGGCCAGCCATTAGTATTTGTTATCACTTCAATAAGAGCTGGACAGTAAGTGGACAGTAAGAGGACACTGATGGTTACATGTCTGCTAGCTAGGAAACCACCTCTGTATCACCATCCACATCTCAGATTTGATCAGTGATTCTAATAGGTCTGGGGCCGCAATTCAAAAACATTCTGAGAGTACTCTAAGAGAGCTCCTAACTTAGACTAAAAACTTTTAATGAGGAGTCCTAGCTTAGGATTGATTTAGGAAAGTTCTAAGAGCAACTCTGAGCGAGGAAGGGACAGAAACTTTTATCTTACTGAGGGGGTGTGGTTGAGCCTGTTGCTAGGCAGGCCCATACTGGCCCACGGGAGAACCGGGGAGTTCCCCGGTGGCCTGGCCCGCAAGTGGTCTGCTCTGGCCTGCCTGTCTTTTTTCTTTTTTTCTTTTTTTTTTAAGGTGCGCTCTGCAGCGCAGGCTGCAGGTGGCCGTGCCGGCTAGCAGAGAGCCCACCTGCTGTCAGAAATGATAGGTGCTTGTCAGCATTTGTCACAACGATTGGTCAAAAAGGTTTTTTTTTTTTTTTTGTAGATTCAAGACGTGATTAGTTTGTTTCGCTTTCCGCCCACCCCCAAATCAGCGGCCTGTAAACTGAAATAAGCTTGGTTGTGGAGAGTCAGGTGGAGCAGAGAGCAGAGGGTGTGTACGTGTGCCTGGGTGGAGCTGAACGGGAGCGAGATAAAAAAAAAGGCCATTGAGGAGGAGGCGGCCAAATGTCATAAACTTACAGATATGTTCAGAGCCCCCCCAGCCCCCAGCAGCACCGTGACGTCGTCAAATGACGATGCTGCAACAAGTAGCCTAAGTTAACATAGAAAAGTAAGAAAACTGGTTATTCTCAACATGAGGTCCGGGGAGGATGAGGACTGACCCGAGGCCAGATAAATGATTGATGATAAGCTATAAGAGCCAAATTAACCCGTAAGGGTCCATTTGGTTCCATTTTGTACAGAGCAGCGCAGGCTGAAACAGTTTGGGGAC
>NC_065507.1:40598967-40601369 GCF_006386435.1 Epinephelus moara | reverse complement strand
GGCTTGTTTTGCTTATATTCTTGAAGCAGCAGTACGACAACAACCTTGTTCTGCTAATGCTTCGTTTGTTGAGGAGGAGAAGAGAGGTAGAAGGTCGAAGAAGGGAGATAGAAGACCGTGCTTTGGCGTATGGAAACCAGTGAGTGCAACGAGTCCTACTGCTCTATCTCAGCCCGTTGCTATGCACGCTATATACGTCATCGCGCCAGAAGGGCAAGGAAACGAGCATGCGCAGAAAGACTGGAATGAACTTAAAGAGGAATGAGTGTATACATGCACACAAAATTCTTTCATTTGGAATGACAAACGGAATAAACCACCCCCTTTAATCGGATTTAATTTTCAATCTGAATGACCACTTTTAATCGGAATGGCCTTTCATTCCGAATGAAAGTGAAATTAAACTGTCCATGTAAACGTACTGATTGTTAGTGTGCTGATGGAAGGCCAAAAACAGCCAAAAGTCATCACTGCTGCACTGTTGCATATTTTCCAGTTTTTCAAATAGCTAAGTATTGTGATAATTTTATTTCTGGCATTATAGCGTTATTTTGTTAGGTGGGAAATCCCAAATGAGATTGACTACAAACATTATCCCTGCACAATCTCATCTGTAGCATTTCATTTACTCACTGTCATTTTGTGTCTAGAGACCGTTTCTCTGACCTCTTCGTCTTTCCACCATTTTCTCCTCTGATTAAGAAACTCTTAAGCCTCTTAAAAGTCCTCCTCCCTGCTCCTAGCAGTTTTTCACCTTAGGAGCTCTCTTAAGGTCTAAGATGCTTTGTGAATAACTTATCTTTACAAGGACCTAGTCTTAACTTTAAGGGGAAATTCTAAGAAAACATCACAGTTCTAAGAATTTTCTTAGAATTTCATCACTAGGAGCAACTCTTAGCACTAGGAAGCTTTGTGAATACGGCCCCTGGTGTTTTGCTCACTGACAGCTATTTTTAATGGATGGAGCCTAGTACACTTTCTTTGTGGGTGATGTTAGGACTTAATCTTCAGAAATGATGTTGGCTTTTTTACTGATTTTACTACAATTGTTCCCCAACCTGCCCAAGTGCTTTCGTTGTCTAATTCTAACCATAATTTAACCATGGTGTATTTGCTACAACTATGGTCTTTTCCAAACTTTAAATATGCCATCATTACTGTCCCTGCACAAGCAGTGCTGCAGAAATTAATACTAAGCCTTCTGACTCTTCAGGTCACAACAGGTCACTACTGTATAGTACATGCCATGGCTGCTTACTAACAAGAAAGGATGTGGACCTACCTAAGCCCTGGTGAGCTAAACTGGTCCCCAGCAATTGCTTGACTTGTCTCCAGCAGTGTTAACTCATGCACTGCAGGGTCAAGCATCCTTGGGCCCTTCATCACACCTCTTACAGCTTGGCATTGGTTTTATTTCATTTAGGTTAACAAATAGATTTAAAAGGCAGAAGGGTACTGTTTCATTAACCATCACAGAATAGTGAAAACAAAAAAGTTCCTTGCTACCTGCAGCATACCAACCTTACTGCATTTCAGTGTCCGTCTACCTCCACTCACTCTTTTTTGTCCTCTGTCATCTGCTCTCTGACCAACACATTCTCACTCCGACCTTGTCACATATCGTCATGAACTTTCCATGTTGAGATATGGGGCTCTAGTTTCCCGGCGCAGCGGAGGTGGCGCAGGGTGGCGAACCCCGCGCAGAGCTAGTTTCGAGCAGCACAACCCGAGGCACGCTCAGTTTGGTAGTTTGGCAGACCGAGGTGCGCTGAGATGGGTGTGGCTTAAAGCTTGCCATCTGAAACCAGGTCTACTGTCAGCGCAGGGGGAGCGCAGCCGGTGTAAGCTGAAGTTTGGCTGACCGGTGGACAGTAAGCACACGTCACCAAAACCTCACAGGCAGGTTTCCAGAATGTCAGGCACATTAACAATTCAACAAATACCCACAAAAACCACTATTCAATGCAACTATCTGCAATCAGCACATAAATGTATCTCTATATCGACTGTCCCGTCACATCTGATGTCAGATCAAAGGGGATTGGCACCGTTTGGCACGTTTGGCACGCGTAATGGAAACCCAATCTGATTTGATTAACACAGCCTGCAAACTAATGAATTCACATCCCACTCAGCCAACCACAAACAGCCACAGCATCAGATAGGGAGTATATATTCAGCATCTGTCATCTTAGAAAAGTCAAAAAAAAAAGAAACACAGTGAGACTGCGAGAGAGAAAGAGAGAGAACGTGCGTGCGCACGAGAGAAACGCAACATTGATTTACAGTTGTGGTGACCTCCTCCCAGGCTACCTTTGCATCATCAGCCCGTGGAGGTCTGCTCGCAGTTCCATATTTTCGGACACTGCGAGCAGACCTCCCGGACCAAAACATAAGTGTTT
>NC_065507.1:40585520-40598948 GCF_006386435.1 Epinephelus moara | reverse complement strand
GAGTAAACTCTCATTACACCTTCGCGCAGCGCATTTAAGGGCGAGGAGAGGGGCTCATTTGATTGGTGTGATGTGTGTAAAACCCACTCCACGCCTTCTCTCCTCCCTCTTTCCGACTTGCACCGGTAGGATGGACGGAGGTGGGAAAGAGGAGTAGCTGCGCCAGCGCGCACGGTGTGCCAAACTTACAAAATCCGCCTGGCCACACCCAGTTGGCGAAGCGCAGGTGCGCTGCGCCCCTGCCTCGCTCGCTCGCTCTAGTTTCGCAGACCAGGCGAGGCAGGTGCACTGTGCCCCCGCCTCACCCGGTCTGCGAAACTAGAGCCCATGATGTGCAGGGTACCCAAGGTGCGTTGGTTGTTGACATTTTGGGATGCCTTGTCAACTTCTGCCTGTTACATGCATTATCTGTTTTCAAAATGCACTTATGTTTAAACAGGAAATGTACAGTTTGCATACAGTCTCTATCAAAATAAATGCACTTCATCTGTGCAGCACTGCAAATTGACCTTTTTTTCCTTCAACAACAAATGCACATGGTTACAATTAGCCAACACATGCATGTGGTTGGGTTTATGAAAAAAGAACAGGGTTTAGCTTTACATTCTCACAGGAAGTGAACACCGACCTCCTGGGTGAAAGTTGGTGGTTGTTGGACCAATCCACCACCCCTCCCACCTGCCCTACTCAGACTTTTGTGCCTTAACTTCCATTATTGTCCAGCTGCTTTTCACCCTGATGCCGCCACACTCAAACAATAACAGTGGCTGCAACATGCCAACATGAAAGGATGGCTTTTCTCATCGGTGTGTGTGATGCCGGAAGTCACTGACCAAGTGCTGTTTTTTGATGACTTCAGAGTGAGTCCGGGTTGCTCTGACAGGCTGACAGTACTGTATTTAAGGCCTGTCTTCTTGATTGTCAACAGACAATCAATAGAACCAATGACCAATGTGACCACGAAATTCCAATGTGCAGAGATTACAAAAAGACAGTTTTAAAAAAAGAAAAAAAAAATCAGAGTCCCTTCTGGTAAGAGTTGTGCAACTCCTGTGTTGGTGGAAAGTCAGCTTCATTAATAAATCACTCCCTACTGATTAATTTGGCCAAAACAAACCAAGAAATGGGCTAAAATTACTAAAAGAATCAGACTAAATAAATGAAATGATTATCAGGCTGCAGAGCACCCGACCCCCTCGACCCCTGACACCCTCACCTAGTTGAAATGATTCCCTTGGATAACAGAAAATGAGCGGGGTAAAGGGTAAAAGGAGGAGAATGGAAAGACAGAAAAAGACAGAAAAGGAGCATGTAGAAGAAATGAATAGGACAGTGACCAGAGAAGCTACTGAAAAAAGAAGAAATGTAAAGAAAGCAAAAGATGAGAGGAGGGGAGAGAAAAGGAGAGCAAAATAAGGGGGGAAGTGTTAGTAGCAAGAAAGAAAAGATAAGTCAAGCAAAGAAGAAGAGAAAAAGAGGAGGCGATAAGCAGACACCTGAGATAAAATAAATGCAGTTCTCTCACATCTTCCATTTACTCATTATTAAAAGTGACTCTAGTGTCCGGATGTGGCTGAGCTGCCGTAGTTAATTAATTGCTCATGGATTATCTGTCCTCTCCTTTTGTTTGTTTACGGACCTCTTTAAATGTGTCTCGGCTAAAATGTCTTATCAGCGTCTCTTAACTAAATTGAAAAGGCTCCCTCTCTGGATAGACTGACTTAAACAAATGTGGAATTCAAATAATGTTGGACATGCATCAAAGATATCAGGTGGACCCATAAGGTCAATCAAAGCTTTTTATACACTAAGAGGTGACTTTTAATTTGTCTTATCAAGAAATCACACTCATTAATCTACTTCAGAGGTCTTTATTAGCGCTGGAGTATCACAGTTACCTAATTTGATTGTCTTTGTGTACAAGATAAGCCACACTTTACCCTAATGCAGGACTCTGATAGGAGGGATTACTGGCTCGAGTTTGGATCTTTTTACCAGGTAAGAGCGCAAAACCTACAGCAGGAGCAGTACAGTAAAGCACTGATATATCCCACTCAGGTGAACTGTGGACTTACAGACAGCAGAGATGACATCATATCCATTGGTCTGATGTCCAAGGTTACTTATAATAATTAAAAACTTAATTTACATTTGCACTGTTACAGTTAACTCTCCATATGAACAGATAAGTATCTGTTGCTGTTTTTTGATAGTTGGTTTTAACTTAAGGAATTAAAATACTAATTATTCTGGTAATACCAATGTGTAAAATAACAGAATTCAGATTTCCTTCTCTCAAAAGTCCATCTCTTCTTTTGTTTGATATAAAATAAATAAAACATTTTGCCATAGCATGGAGCATCTTGGCTGTTTTCCCCCATTGTTTTCTATTTTTGTCATTGCAATAACCATGAGGTTGCAACAAATCCTCTACCTTAACAATTTTAAATAAACAAAAATCTATAATGCTCATCATCTCATAGATTTTCACCCATAGATTACCAAAATAAAGTAGTGGGGTTTAAGTTTGGGTTTAGCTTTACCATAGTTGGCAGTTACAGGAACAACCTAAATTTGGTCAGTGAGGAAGAAGTCTGGGTGGAGCTGAGTAGAGACGAGCAAGCAGCAAGCATTACAGCTGATCATGGTAGGCAGAGGTGCTTGTAAATCAAGCAAACATAAGGTCATATGTTAATGTCCTGCAGAGAGACCTATATGAAACATGACCCGTGAGCATTTTTATTATGTCACTTCTATGGTTAAGATTTGGATGAGTTTAGACAACTTAAACTGCTTGGTTACGGTTAGGGTAAGTTGGTGGTCGTAGTGAAAAGTAACCATCTGTAGGTAGGAGATGCGATGTGAAACAGAATCTTCACAACAAGTCCTCTAAACTAGTGGTTTCAAATAGGTCCAGCTTTGGGGTCTAGATTTCTCCTTGGTCATTAGTTCAAGGTCCACACAGTTTAGTACATTCAGCGTCATACATGCACTTGTCCATGTCATCAAGCTAGCCTGCTCTGTTAAGTAGCAGTCCATTGTTCACTAACTCTATAGCAGGAAACTGCACTTCAAATTCAAACCTCTGTGCTGAATATTCACAGTTCAACTCACTGTTCAAAGTATGATTTTAACCAACTTGACGCATCGCGAGTCACTTGTAGCCCATGCAGAATGGACCTGTGATCCACTTTTGGACTGCGAAACACCAGCTGGGAACCACTGCTATAGACCAAACAACATTATAGTTGTTTTTCTCTCTCAAAAAAAAAAAACACAAAACAAATAGTGGTATGATTTATTGACAGTTAGTCAGAGTTGGAATTGTGTGTGAAGACTGTCAGAACTATTTTCCGTATTTTTCATGTCTTCCATTTTGCGTAAGGCATAACAAAACTACCAAAGATATAGTTCTAATCTTTTAAAATGGGGTTGTATAAGGTATTTATTCATTGTCATAGTATCATCTACAGTAGGTGTCAGTTATCAGTGTGGAGAAGCAGTATCTGCACTACATATACTACACATATAGGAGTGAAATTACATTCTTTGCATTTCTTTTGCTGCACTTAGGTACACTCATCAAAATTAAGTTTTTCTGGGATTACTGTTGGCAATGTAATGTAAGGCAATGTTGACCGCACAGACTATGCATTCATTAGGTGTCATCTCTTTTACAGTATACCACACCCATTTATACCACCCGTTGTGATTGGCTTGCTCCCAGTCTCTGTCTACTGTGGTTTTGCAAGTCCTCTGGATTGATGTATAATTTTTTTGTAGACTGAACTGAACAACATCGGTTGTTTGATCTGTGGGCAGGATTGTATTTTGAACATAGTTACTATAGTTACATAGTCCTAGCTGTACTTATTCTCAAGGACATATTGTTTGTTGGAGTCTATCACTGCTGTATTTACGTCTAAGACCCACATGCCTGGTCTTGCATACACTTCCACATCACACTCTCCAGGCTACCATGTTGTTACACCTCCCAGACAGTGGTGTCTCCAATCACACAACACAGAATCCCAAAAAAGAATGGGAACTGCCCATTGGTTCGACAGCCCATTGGTTCGATATCCCATTGTTAGGTTTAGGCACAAAAAACACTTGGTTAGGGTCAGGAAAAGATCATGGTGTGGGTTAAAATGAAAAAGAAAGTGACAAACACATAAGCCGTGAGCCTGCTCTGCCTCAAGCCGGTCGCAGCGCACCATACACCCGCCGCGAGCCGTTCAGCACCGCGGACAGTCGGACTAATGGGATGTCGAACCAATGGGCTGTCGAACCAATGACATGGACCCAAAATAATGACTGTATCATCCCCAAGAGTAATTACCCTGCAAGTCACAGTCACAAGTTTTTCTGGATGTTGAATTAAATTTTTTTTTCAAACTTTGACAGCAGTTTTGGTGTCATTAATTCATTAGATTTTGAACTTGTTATGTCATAAGACTGTAAGGTCACTGCATCATTATGCATTGGGGTCACTGCATCCTCAAGGTCTGAATTCTTAACATTGCTAGCTCTTGGCTTGAACACATCTCTAGGTTTTGGAGTACTCTGTGACAATTTGTCATTCTCTGATCCAAGGATAGTTTGTGTCAGATAATAATAATAATAATAATAATAATAATGATAATAATAATAATAATAAGCTATTAAAGTTAAGAAAAGTTAAGAATTAACTGAGAAAAACAGTGATTTAACATCGCTGAGCACAGGGGCTACTGAAAGTCTCAGTTTGTGGACCCAGCCACCGCTGCTCCTACCCACCCTATATGGAAATTCCAGCTCCTCATTTTGGACTGCACTTGTATAGTGCATTTCTAGTCTTCTGACCACTCAAAGCACTTTTTTTTTACACTACATGTCACATTCACCCATTCAAACATACATTCATTCACTGGTGGCTGAGGGTACCATACATGGTGCCACCCACCCAGTAACCACTAATGGAGCAGCCATAGGGAGCAATTTGGGATTCAGTATCAAGGATACTTCAATGCATGCGTGGAGGGGCAGGGATCGAACCACCGATCTTCCAATTAGTGGAAGGCCACATTCTACATCTGAGCCATAGCTGCCCTATTTTATATAATTTGTAATATATTACATTGTTACCAGCAGTATTTCAAACTGACGCTGTCCAGCAGTGTGTCATACTGTTACTACAGCTGCCGTCCCGCCATGTTATTAACTGATGCCACTCTGTATATCATACTGCAGCAACAGATTCCATCCAGCTGATTGGCAGCATATCATAACACGAAAGTCCTCTCCGGTTGTGTTACAAACTGACACTGCCCGCCTGTATCATACCGCTGCAAAAGGTGGTTTTTGGCGTCAATGTCTGATGCCAAAATCACTGACAAAACTATGGTAGTTTACAAATTTGAAATGACTACAGGATATAATTACTGGAATTTCACATATAGTTTTCTTTTTACAATATCTGTGCCAGCAAATATGGTTAAGTTAAGGGAAAGATTATGGATACAGTTTATTAAAAGGCAAAGGTAAATTGCAAGTCTGTCCTGGGACACAAACCCCAGTCTCCTGCATGAGGGTCTGACATAGTATACTCATCATGTGCAACACATCCACCTGTCACTTCCACACCATATTTTCCACATTGCTATACATAAGGGGCATAGTGTGCTTTAGATTAGTGTAACGTAACCACAGGTTTAGATTCCCCCTTAATGCAAAATTGTGTTTTTCTTCTGTTTATGTCTTCTTGAATGTCTGAACTTGACTATACTGACTTGTATTTGCACAAAGTTTGTTGTCAGAGAGATGTTTTCACATTCCTCTACTTTCTGTGTATTTACCTAAAATCTGAGATTCAAATGTACACTGGGTAGCTATGGAAGCCAATTACTGTCTAAAATGGGAAACAAGTAGCAATGGCAGAACAGACTTCAACACAACACCAGCAAAGAAACCTGAAACCTCCAGCACAAAGCTGCCTTGTGAGAACAGAGAGCAGAGTTAGCATTAGCATAGGAAAAGTTTTAACGGCAAACAAGGTAGAGCGTGCAGATATTATTGTATGTTTTACAATCATTAACACTGTGTCAACCAACTTGTTCACAGACACTGCCTATTAGCCTACAAGCTGACAAGCTAACAAATAACATATTGTAAAAGCTCAGTTAATAGCATCAGTTTTTTGCTTCAATCATTGAACTCAGTCGGCGTATATTTGGGACAGGCGTCTACATGGGACGGGCCTTTAATTCCTTTCCTTTCCACACAAAACTCTTGGTCAGCAAACACCGGAATTAAACCACTGTCAAATTATTTATTTGAACCAGTGTAAATATTGCTTGTATAAAAATTAGGCTAATAACATTAACATATCAAAGCTCATGACAGACTCTGACAGACAGCGCATCAGAAAGAGAGAGAGAATTTTTGCACCTGGCATACCAACACAACACTTCTTTATCTTGTTAAAACAATATTCACAAGTTATATAAATTTTTATAAAAACCCCTCTTGATTGGAGGACCCTTACAGACGGAAGGATTAAAAGCTAAATGATAAAGGAATGGACGTATATTCAGAACTCATGACCACTTCAGAGGTAAGGAGTCACCAAGCCTTTTTTTTTTATTATTTACCACGCTGGTAAATCTGAATGGATCACGGTATTCTTTGGTGTTCATGGTTTCAGTAAAACGAACTGAGTGATTGAGTTGTGGAGAATGTAACCGTTTAAACATTTAACCAGACCAAGCGGTCAAATTAAGGCCAGTGTTTATTTGTCAAAATGTGTAGCCACAACCGGCTATTAAAAGCGACTCAGGGTTTAATTGGGACTTGGCTTTTAATTGAAGTTTTGCTGTAAATAGAAGATTCCAACTACGTTCAGTAATCTGATGTGTCTTCTAGTCACTGATTTTGGTGCACAACAGGCTTCTTTATCTGAGTCTGGGTCTGACTGAGGCTCAGACATGTATGGCTAAATCAGCAATGTTTCCGCTGTCATGTGGGAAAAACATGTTAAACAAGATGTTCGTAAAAGTATTTTTAAAATGTCCTGAGAGGGACTTTAAGGACATGGTAGTCATAGCTAAATAATCAAATGTTTATGCTGACTTTAAGAATAGAAGGGAAACCTATTATTTTTCCGCCATGGAATAAAAAAGGAATTCACACACTCTCAGATATAATGAACGACAGTGGACTACGGTCTTTCCAAGAATTAAAACAGTCATTTGATTTACCTGGATCCTTTTATTTTTATTTGCAATTAAGAACAGCAATGCGCACATATGGCGTACCATTGGGGCAAGCTTTACCTATCCATCCATTGGTGGAGATAATTCAACATTTTTCTAGAATTGGTGGACTTGTGTCATATATATATAAAAAACAACGTGTGGAACAATATTTCTCTAACGTCTAGTAATTATAATCATCAGTTAATCAATTACAAAGTTAGCCATAGGTTCTATTTATCACCAAGGAAGTGTTGCCAACAAGTCCTGTTTGTTCTTTATGTCCTCTTAAATCAGTGTTCATTTCGTTGACAAAAACTATGATGAACATTTTTTGTCAACAACCATTTTTCCATGAGAAAAATGAGACGACGATGAGCTAAAAATAAACAGTGATAATAAATACCATGACAAAATCTGTGTTTCATTTTTACTGACGAGATGAGATGTGATGAAAATGTTAGTGGTGGACAATCGGACATTGAAAGCCAAGAACGGCCGTGCTTGTAATTATCTGTCTACTCATGCTGCATGAGGTTGAGACTGGTAAAGTCCAGTATATAGTCTGTGTCAGGATGTTTTATTAGCCAGCAAAAACACAGCGTCAGCTGTTGGTGTGAGTTGTGAGTAGGGTTGTCAAAAGTATCGATACTCTGAAAAGTATCGATACTTAAACGCTGTATCCGGATACAATACTAAGTTACAAAAGTATCGATACTAATAGTGCACGCCACCTCAGCGCCTGTCAGGTGCACGCAACGGGTCAGACGGACATGCGCTGTGCAGGCAGCGTCTGGCAGGCACAGAGCCCTCGCTACAACCCGGCATGTTGTCGTCGCTGTGCATGCATGCACACATTTCTGTTGCTGTAATATGACCAGCGCGGCTGCAGGAGGATCAGAGCAGCCAGTTTTGGTCAAAAATGATAAAGGAAAAAGCGCTCTTTGGAAATATTTAGTGAAGTGAACACAGCACGCTGCAGACGGCAGGTACAGCCCCTCCCCTCACTAGCAGCTGAGCAGCTGGTGTCGCCAGCATCAAACTAAAATATAACTTCTAACGTTAATGTGGGAGCTAAGCAGAAAACTTTATCAGTCATGCCCGTCTGTAACATTAATAGACAATGTTAGTTTAACAGGACAACACAATTATGTGTGTCTGAAAAGTTATGTTAGCTGTAAAGTCACAGATTCAAGCTGAAAAAACGTTTGGTTTCTCCCGTAACCCCTGGTTCTCTGATCACATAGTGAGGTAGAAACAGGAGCATCCTGAGCATTCTGGTGCAAATTCACCAGAAGCACAGAAAATAAACAGGGCTGTAGATAAATACATTTGTATGGACAGATCTTGTTTCTGGTTGTTATTTATTTTGGGGGGATTTTTTGTTGTTATCATTGATGTTACTGTTCTGATCTTTATTTAAAAAATAACATGCCTCTTAATTTTTTGCTGCTGTATTGAAAATGGTATCGAGTGTTGAATATTTTCCTGGGTATCGATATCGAGTTTGAAATTTTAGTATCGTGACAACCCTAGTTGTGAGCTGTAATTCAGCAGTAAATAATCAGCCATGTGTGTCTGACTGTGAATGGTGGAGCTGCTGAAGGGATTTGTGGACTTTGTTAGTTGCAGCGGTGGCTGTTAGCAGTTAGCTCCGCTTTCTAGCCACTAAATGCCTGCAGGACTCTACTCAGTCCAGATTGGAGAGGTTTCATGGGTTGTTGTGTTTGACAGGCAGGTAGGAGGCTCAGTCATCTGTGAGTGTAGCTGTGCTGTAAGTAAACAGTCTGAGCTCAGATCAGTTTTCTCTGACAGCTGAAAGTTTAGTTTTAATCACCAACTCTGTGAGACATGAGCCTAATCCTCCAGACTAACATGTTGCAGATTACGAAAGAATTCAGGCTTTAATTAAGTTATTTTTCTGCTTCTTAACAGTGAGATTGATAAGTTTACAATGAACCTAGGTACAAATCGTAGTTGTATCAGATTAGTTATTTGTGGTGTTAAAGTTTTTGAGAGCATAAGCAGAGATGTTGAGCTCTTCAAATGATGATCAGTAAGTGTGTGCTCGTAAATCACTCCATAAACCTGTCAAAAACTGCTGGAGAAATGACAGTTAAGTGTGTAGAAATTATTTACAGTTATAGAAAAAAATTGTCTAAATTAAATTTTTATACAACCTGTTACCTTGATTCTAATTTCTGATACAGGAATTAGCCTCACTGGACTAGTTTAAAGATGAACTAAAGAAGGACTAAAGGACTAAATTGTGATTTAAACTAAAATGCTTATCATTTTCATCTCAAGACAAAGACTAAAACAAAATCTAAAATAGCTGTCAAAATTAACACTGCTTTAAAGCTTGACACAAACAGGGAATGCTGATGACGGCACTTTACATGCCCATTTACACCCAGATCTCCAGCCCTTTACACAGCACTGTATGAGGTCACATTGATCTCTGCCACTGAGCATTGCCATATAATGTAAATCTAAACGTAGTTCATAGAAGACTAGCTTCAGATTGTAGTGGTATTGGTGGGGAAAAAAGAACTGGCAAGCCACTAATAGCTTTCAATGACTTAACAGCTTTCCTTTTCACAACTGGATGCTCTGCTGTACACACACAGCAACAGAATGAATGAGGCAATAAAGTGTGCCCTTTACTATACTGCAAACAAAGTTTAGCCCGTGGCTACAGTCTTGTGAATTTGTGCTCAACTATTTTTTCAAAGTGTAACGAATGCAATTAACTCTAAGGAAGGGAAAAAAGGAAACCCAAGTCGACCTCTCCCTCTCTGACAGTGCACAAAGTAATGAACGAGCCAAAGGGTAAAGATACGCATATTTATGGTAATGAAGCTCATGCATAATGTAGCATTGGCGTGCAGCTTAGGTTGAATTAATTATCCTCTGCTTCAGGTATCCTTCCTAAATATGTCATTTTTCTCTTGTTTCTCAGCTCCTCTGTCATTTAGCATGCACGGGATTATTAGTCTAGGTGACAACACGATAAACCTACAGGCCTCAGCATGCAAACATGGTTAGGTACTTATACAGCAACACAGCACAAGCTCGAGCACTCATAATACACTGTGAAGGCTCATTATTACAAGCTAACAACTAAGAAGAGAAACTTAACCTGAGAGATACCTGCACATATTGCAAATGAGCAGAAAAAAATGTAATAGTGATGTGGCAGCTGCTCCCACAGGACGTGAATGTTACCTATTCCTGTTGGAAACTGTCTTAGCATTGACAAATGCTTCCTAATCAATCTCTGCCATCAGTCCAGACAGGGACTGAAGATAGAACTGTGCTTTATTGAACTGAGGTGGAGTCTGGCTCAGCTAAAGCAGTTGAGGGTATTGATCCATCAGTCGATACCCTGCACTGTCCGTGGCCAAACCTTTGCTGACTGTTGTTTGTATCTGTTTCGAGCTCTCTTCAGGGAGATTGCTATTTGGCCTTGGCTCTCATCTCTGTGTGGTCAGATGGGATTCGTGCTCGGTCTGCACACACTGGGAAGGCTCTCATTAAACAAGAAGACTGTCAAAGTAATCACTACACACAGTGTCACAGCTCACAGCAGTATCAATAGTGAGGCCAATTTATACATTTATACTTATAAGCACATTTAAAAACCACACACATTGACCAAAGTGTACAGAGAGGATGCTCAAATAACTAAAATAATTTCAAATAAATGTAAAAACACATTAAAAAGACAAATACTGCATAAAAAACACCTTAATCACTTTATTCATTCAGCTAGTCTGGCTCTGCTCAGAGGGAACAACATCCATCTACCAGCACCTCTAAAGCTCACTAATTAATATGTGCGTGAGCCAGGGTTTATGTACCATACTATTTATTGGCTGGGACCAGTTGCCAGGCAACCTTTGCTGGTTGCCAGTTTCTGGTACCAACCAGAAAAAAAAATTCAGTATAAAACCTCCTTTAAAATACTGAACTGCTGTTTTAACACTTTGGTTTCTATATGAATATAACACACAAGATACAAAGTCTTAATTGTGAGCTTGTTTGTAATAAGAGATTCCAGTTGGTGGATTCTTCTCTTTGGACAGAGCCATGCTAGCTGTTTTTCCCTGTTTCTAGTTTGTATGCTAAGCAAACCTGCTGCTGGCAGTAGCTTCATATTTAGCTACAGACAAGAGAGTGATATCAATCTTCTCTTATAACTCATGGTGAGAAAACTAATAAGCGTATTTTCTGAAACTGTTTCTATGATGAGTCAACCTTCACATTCTGTTAAGCCCGGTTCAAACCAATGATTTGTGAGGTTGACGACAGATGATGTTGATTGTTAACATCCAAGTCTTACATCGTTCGACATTTGATTGATCATCAACCTGATTTTCATCTGTCTGACTTAAGAGTCCATCGTCTTTCTAATGTCATATTAACATCCAGTGCGAGATTGAATTAAAACCAAACTTAAAGAGAATATAACAATCTAAAATTACATGTATGTATTTTGAGATTTAGCTGGCCCATGTAACATCCACTAATATGGTGGGGGGTGGGTTCATGACCTATGCTGCGGCCAGCCACCAGGGGACAATTGAGATGTTTTAACTTCACTTTTAGGGAGCTTTCATGACGTACAATCAATGACACAGACAGAGACAGAGCATGCCAACCTGAGATGTGCTTCTGGTTTGAACAGCCAGGCAATTGCTTGGGTGACCACTTACATATTGGAGCACTTGTGCATCCACTGTGAACATGGCTTAAGAGTTCAGTGGGGACAATTTTTTAAGTTTAAAGCCACTACAAGGAACTTTTAACTGGATATGCAAAAGTCTCTCGTTTCTGCTGATGTCTGTGCGTGACCTACAACAGCAAATGAGACCATCGGTGTGAAGATAAGCTATTTCTATATAGTGTATATCCATACCTTTAGGAAACTGGGTACGGGTCTGTCCAAAGAGCGTGGATACCAAGAGGCGAAGCTCCGTTGAATTTTTGCCAACAGCCACTAGGGGCGCTGCGGTAGCACTGTCGCCATTTTGGACTGTTGAGCTTGGACTGTTGCGCCCAGACAACATGCAAGATGTCAAAGAGAGAGGAGGAAAAAAGTAAAAGAAAACAGTGTAGTGCAATTAACTGCAACAACTATCAGTGGAACACTCCGCACCTGGCCTTCCACCGTTTCCCGAAGGATCCCGACAGGTAAGAACTCCTGAGGTGTAAGTTTTAAAGTGTTTTAATATCAATTTAATAGGCCAGTATACATATATATATATATGTATATACATATATATATATATATATATATGGCCTCTTATATATATGACCATTTATATCAAAACATATTAAAATAGCCTATATATTATTATTATTATTATTATTATTACTACTGTCCCTTTACTGTACAAACTGTAAATAAATCTTTATTCCTGACTATGTGACGTCGCCATTAATGTGTTTCTAGTTTAAATATTGATTTTTTTTAATTTTTATTTTTTGGTAGATTGGCTTATGGGGTGATTTTGAAGGAGTAATTAAGTTAATCTTCTCATAAGTGGATGTAAAATGTAGAGATGCCATCTAGGCCGTTTTTCTTTGTTTTTTTTTTTTAATTTTTATTAAGTCTATATTTTGCTTTACAAAAAAGCAGCTGTGACCAAGCTATCACGAGGTGAGTAGCATTGTAAGCATAATTAATAGCGATATACTTCAGTTTGTCTGTGTGTTTTTGTATGCAAGCGGGTCTGCTGCGGTCTGCTGACAGTCCAAAATGGCGGCGGTAGGACGAAACCATGGGTGAGTCTGTTGCTATGGGGCGTTCTATTGAGCTTTGCCTCTTGATATCCATGCTCTTTGGTCTGTCCCAGGTCGCTTCCGGGACGAAGCGATTTACGGCACTCAGAAGGCACACGTCATCTTACCTAGCTGCTTACATTTATAGTGACTCTTATAAATAGTCGCTATTCCTCCTCCTCGACCTGGCGTCCGCGGGGAGTTAAAATAGCAGCAATCGTTGGGTAAAAGTTCTGTGAAAGCACTGGACTCACCAACAGTCAACCACGTCTCAGTCACACAGAGAAAACCCAATCCTCGGGGAGTCAGGAAATCCTTCAGGATAAACGTTTTGTTCGCTAGCGATCTAGCATTTACCAGCCCAATCCTGGCAGGAGCCGGCGGGTCCACGGCGTTAGCTGTCCGGGGA
>NC_065507.1:40583644-40583819 GCF_006386435.1 Epinephelus moara | reverse complement strand
AGTTAATGGCATGTTTGGGATTGAATGAGTATCGGTAGGGGGGCGGGGGGCGAGTGTGACCGGGATGGGGGGTGCGTGCTGGTGTGTGTAGGAGCGAGCTGGAGGAGAGAGCAGGAGTGCACAGTTGGAGTTACAGCTAAGTTCTTGTTTGTTGGTTGTTTTGGCGTGGTTACGG
>NC_065507.1:40563830-40583577 GCF_006386435.1 Epinephelus moara | reverse complement strand
GAGCTGGAGGAGAGAGCAGGAGTGCACAGTTGGAGTTACAGCTAAGTTCTTGTTTGTTGGTTGTTTTGGCGTGGTTACGGCCAACAGTAACCTGTACTGTTCAGTAATAAACGGTGATTTTCCGAATAACTGCGTCATCCTTTCCACACGTCCTGGCGGATGCTACAGTATATACATATATATATATATATATATATATATATATAGGCCTACATATCATGTGTATATATACTGTGTATTGTTTTCGGCACTACCTTGTTTTCTATAGCTGATGTAAGGTGAATTGCTCCTGTGTGGGATCAATAAAGTTCTTATCTTAGCCATCTGAGAAGATCAAATACATTGTTTTTGGTGCCTAACTGTTTCCCAAGTATGTTAGTGTGTGTGTGAATGAATAAACGAGAGGCATTAACGTAAATTTCTTTGTAGAAAGGGGCTTTATGAAATTAAGTCCATTCACTTGTATTAGTTTACAGCGCAGCCTTGCCACATCCAATATGGCGGCGACGTTGACGTATCGCAGCAGCGGGCAAACCCACTCGATGCGGCGTCTGCGTATATATGTGTCTATGGTTTGAGCTGCAAATGACCAGCAACCAATTGGTATGTAGATGTCCATCGCTTGTGTGGAACCCAGAGAACATCCTCAGAGACTTTTAGTTCCTACCACACATTCGTTCCTACTTCAAAACAAGCAGCAAGCTGTCAAACTGATCTATGTTCAGCCTGAAGTAGCGCTGGAACCTCTCCCCATCCAGCTGCAGCTCCCACACCAGCCGATAATATTCCCTGTGCTGTTCACGGCCCTGGAGGATATTGTCAATCCAGACCCTACGACGGCTACATCCACGCAGGTAGCCCACCACACGGCAGCACAAATTACAAGAGTGTCTTCTTCCATGTTGAATTGATACACAAGTGTGGGCAAGCGCACGTACTTATACAATTTCTTTGAGTTGTGGAACGTTTGTTATTAGCGGGAATCAGTGTTGGGTAAGGGTTACTTTAAAAGTAATCAAAGTACGTTACTTCGTTACTTTTTTAAAAAGTAACCAGTTACTTTACTGCGTTACTCCCTGAGTAAAGTAACTCAATTACTTTAAAACTACTTCCAACGTTACTCCCTGAGAAAAGTAACTCAAGCACTTTTAAAGTACTTTTGAGTATTCTACATTTCCTATTGGGCAATGGACCACAGGGCGCTAAGCCTACATTTTTTTGTCTCCAAAATTAAAGTTATGGACCACTTGCCCTTCACTGAGATCCAATTCTCCCATCACAGCCGTCACTTTGACCAGTAGATACACAGAACGATCTGCTGCCATAGACAACTGTATGACAACAACAACCCAGCGTTTTTAATATTTCCTCTAGGGATGTTACCACACAGAGTAAAAGGGGGAAATGATGGTGTGAAACAGCAGAGGCACTTTGTCCGACTGTCCGCGGTGCTGAACGGCTCGCGGCGGGCGTATGGTATGGTGGTCTTTTTCATTTTAACCCACACCATGATCTTTTCCTGACCCTAACCAGGTGGTTTTTGTGCCTAAACCTAACCAGACCTTAACCACAGGGCATCATGATGATTTCGGAACGGACTTCGGAACAATGAGTTTAATATGGTCAAAACAATGGGATGTCGAACCAATGGCCTGTCGGACCAATGGGCAGTTCCCATTAGCATCAAGCTAGCAAACAATGGTACATCCTCACGGTCGGACATAAAGTAATAACATTAACAAATAGCGGCGGGGCTTTTACTCACCACAACTGCAGAGGCTCCCAGCTTCATCTGAAACAAACAACATTACAGACGGTCTGTTATTCATTAATCCCTCTCTGTGTTTATATATTTACTCATTATCCGCTCAGTTGTCTTTATAAAGTTAACATAACGCATTTCAAACTCAACACTTGTTTCAAATTAAAAGCCCCTTATAACCTCGGCTAGAGAATCCCTCCATTTTCTAAACAGGCTTTTATTCTGAAAGATTTGTCAAAACTTCCTGTGGAAGATACAGTAGCTTGACAGTTTACATATGGCGTTTCAAATGTAGCTCCTGCCATCTGCTGATGCTTTTAGGTGACTACAACAACATGTCGGCTGGCACATGAACAGACACAGTGACTCAAATAATAGTAAAAGTGATAAAAACAGGACAAGAATAACCCGATGACATCACACAGGCCGTGAAAGACGACCGGGGATAATTGGTGAGTACCAGCGTGTAGCATGTACCAGGCATAATGCAAGTCCTGAGTCTGAAATATGTCTGTCAGCGAGTCCTACTCCACCTATTGAGACTCCACCGTAGACAACGGCAGCATTTCTCCGACCACGTAGCGAGCCACAAGCTCCGTGGCTTCTTTCAGACTGATAGGTTTAACGTTATCTCCGTTATTAGAACCAAACGACAGCCGTTGCTGTTTCGGAGCTGAAGGACCAGCGTTCTAAAAGTAACGGAAGTAACTGATGTCTTGTTTGAAAATGTACTTAAGTATTTGATTACTCAAACAGCAAACTAACGCGTTAGGTTACTCGTTACTGCAAAAAGTAATCAAAGTACTCTAACTATCTATACCCAACTCTGGCGGGAATGCAATTAATTTGCTCTCCTTACCACCAGTTTAACTAATCACACTGCAGGCACTCAAACCCTAACCACTGACAGTGTTTCCCCTAGGTTTACATCTTTGGGGGGGAATAACAAATCCCAAAATGTTGCTCATATTCGGTTCGGGTTCGGCCCACTTGACATGCTGTGTTGTGCTACGGCTTATTCAAGTGCTGGAATTTGTTATTTACGTGACAACACCTGAACGCAACACAGGCTGTGTGTGTTTAATGTTTAATGTCCAAATGTTTTCATTGTCCAAACGTGAAAGTTTCTGTACTCAGGCAAATGCACAAAGTCACATTTCTGTGCTCCAGCCAGTAACCTGCTTTGCGGCTCCTTTAAATTGAGAAGCATAATCGGACGTTTAGAATTTGACGTCATGAGCGACTTGAGCTGCTTTCGCTGCCACAAATATTTTACCAGCGGCGCTGCTAGAGTGAATTTAGCTGTTTTGCAGCTCTGGCAGCTTTTGGTGTGAACGCACAGTAAGACCTCTTATGGTCTTGTCCTCTTGTCCTCCAGCTTGGTCCTGTTTTTGCCTATTGTCCTGGTACCTGATTCTTTGATGGTGGCAGCTCAGCGGAATATAACTCCTCTTTTGTCCTCTGGAATCGCAGGTGACACAATACATTTTCGTGTGTTAATGAGTTTGATTCTACATAATTGATGCTATAGGCTTGATATCAGATGACTGAGGCCAGATGACTGATACATGATTACTAATTAAGAATTTAACGCAGTTAATTAATAAACATTGGACCTAAACTACCCTCTTGAATATAGAGTGATTCTTTGAATTGCCCCACATTTTTCCCATGCTGATCTTAAACTCTCAACTGCTGAACAGTGCATTCCCCTATTTATTTATCTAGTTCTTGGACTGTCTAGTAGGTTATAATGTATTAGTAGTCTAATTAATAATTGACTGAAAAAGAAATGAATGTATAAAAGTCTAGTCACTGTTCACGAGCCAGGAACTCATTTGTCATATTGCCACCCTGTAAAATGAGGGTGGCATCCAAACACAAATTTAAGATTGACTACTGTTATTTGATATTAACTAACTGTCTCTGATAGTTGAAGTTGAGTGTCATCACTCTCCCTTTATCTTTGATAATAATTTATGTATTTATGATGCACAATTTTAAATTATAAGTTATCATTGCATACTTTGGTTATTAATCAATTATTACATCTGCTACTGTTACCGTTAAAGCTGTTAAACCATGTATTGCTTAAAAACAAGTGGAGCAGCTCTTGTCAAACGTGAAACTCAGTGGGCCACTTAAGGGTCCTTCAGAAGACAGAAGGCTGCTTGGCTGAAATGGCACCTCCCTCATAAAGGAAAAGTGAGATAACTGACTCTGAGACATGTGACTGGCATCTAGTTGAACTGAGAATATGGGATAGCACAAAGCATACACCAACTGTGTCTTCTAAATCTACTTAAATAAGGCTACATTTCCCTGCTGCTTCTGAAGAGGCCCTCAAAATGAGTCAACCTCACTGACATCTCAGGGCTAGGAAGTATTAGGTCTTGAGATATGGACTCCTAGTACAAGGCAGGAGTCTGTGGCTGTATGTATTTTGGACTGAATATGAGCAACACAGAGTTAACTGACCAGTGTTGGCTACTGTACAACCTGATCATTGGACTGCTCTCTTTTTTTTTTGCCTCATTTAGTTTTCATTATTTAGAAGTTGAAAACAAAAAAGAAAAAACACCTTAACATGTTTGAAATGGTATTCTCTCACAGTCCCAGCACATGTCTCAGCTATCAGATGTAATGCAGGCTCTGTGTTGCCATGAGGTCTTATTATGTCCTAAGATAATAATTGCGACCCCAGAGCTCCTTCGCATTTCTGGGGAGCATGGCCAGGTGAGGGAGAGGAGATTGAACAAAGCTCACCCCGGGGCTGCCTCGCCAGGGTGATGAACTCTCTCTTCTCCTTTGCCAACAGCACTTTTCACATATTCTGTGTGCAGCCCCAACCCAGATTCATACACTGAGAGTTCAGCACTTCAGACCCTCTGGACCTGCACAGTGAGAAGTTACTAAGGTATATGAAATACAATTTAATGGAATAAGAAATTACTTTATTACTGATAAATGCATTTTACCAGACAGCCCAAACAGATCTTTAGTCTAGCACAGGACTGACACAGACAGAAACACATGCATTTCTTTGGACAGTCAGGAAGAAAGAATCCATAAGAACAAATGAAAGACCAGGAACTGAACCTTTATCCTATAGTGACCAGTGGTTCAACAGCATTCCCCACTGCTATCAAAATGTCTCTAAAAAATACATAAAGTGTTTTCCTGACAAAATCTTACAGTAGACAATCCGAGCATGCAACATAATGGCTGCTAGAAAGTCTTGTAGCATTTGATGCTATTTAAATAGAATACAAAGTCCTCATTTGAACAAGATGTTCAATTAGTGAGGGTTAATATAATAATAACTTCTGTAAGATTCTTGACAGCATCAGTTGTTTGTTCAAAGACCTCAGTGACCTACATATATGTTTCTCTGACAAGGACCTCTGGTAGCCATTTGAGTTATGACTAGTGTCTGTCAAGAGCAAAGGCAGAACCAGTGTGACACTGTTATATACCCTCAATGGTAAGTCTAACAAAGTGTTGGGTTCTGGCATGGGAGACCACCATTTTCAGTTTCCTACCAACAGCTAAACACTGGTTTCTTTCAATAACAAACATTCCTAACCTTTAAATGACATACATAAAGAACTGAGAAAGCAGAGGTGACAAACAAGCAGCAATTACTATGTATTTTTCCAGTGCTTGCAACCTGCTGCAGCTACTATATGTCATACATTATGTTAGTCAACTGACATACAAATAAAAATGAAAGATACTGTTGTGTACACATCATCTGAGGACACAGCTGCAGTCTAAAATTTCCGAGAATATGTCTGCAGCAACATTTAGACCTTAGCTTGTTTGACTTGTCAGAAATGGTGATTACTAATCCTGAATGAGTCCATTAGGGGCCAACAGCCAAGATTAATCAGAAAGGACATTCTTGTTAGAGAATGTGTCACATTTGAATCAGGATGAGTTAGGTAGATAGATTCATTTGTTGCAGTTATCTATCTGCAGAGATATCATGTGAGCAAGGTCACAGCTCTACCCTCCACTCGACTGCCCCTCCCCTGCCCCTGCGTTTGTGCCATCCAGAGTGCTTCACATCACTCAAAGATGACAATCTAATGAAAGATCCTTGTACTGAGCTCATGGTGCCTTCAAGTGCATTCTGCCAAATAGCTATTAAAATGCCCTACACTCTGTGATTGCTTTTCAGAGAGGAGGAAATTTGAGAAGGCGATAGATTGGGCCGGAGGATTAAAGCGATAGAGGGGTTGATTAGATAGCAGCAGCCTGTCAAGATCTCATTGACCAGAGGAGAGGATACGCTGTTCGGCAGCAGCCCAACGGGCCACACACACACTGTATGACTATCTACATTTCCTTATCCAATGAAGCTCTTGTCTGCGTGTGCTGATGATGACTGGAGTTGATTTTTTTTTTTTTTTTTTTTCTGAATTGATCCTGAGTACATGGCAAGATAATAGTGGTTAGAGTAAAACCTGGAGTTATGCAGTATAAAGCTCAATTTACACCTGGTATTACCTGACCTGGGATCTGTATTTGGATATATTGTCTGGAAAAGGGTCAGAAAACGGGGAGGTTCAGGGTTCCAAATATTAGGAGCTTACTGACTCCCCTGAGAGAGACACGAGCTCCGGAGAAAGCCTCATGTCATGTGTTTCAAACATGTTGTTTTACAATCCTGTATTTGTGGGGTGTTGACACTGTGCGTCTTTAAAAGTTAGGTGAATAACTTAAATAAGTTGGTGATTGAATAGGTTAAATAAGTTAGTAAAAAAAAATTGGTTAAAAGTTAAAAGCAAGCTATTTTCTGTTGGATTTTGAAAACAGCGACAGAGTGAGTAATCTCATTGCTCTGTGCTCTGTCAGCTTACCTGCTTTTTTTCACCGTTTACTTTGCTAGCTTAGCCTCTCCTCAGTTGAGCGCAGTCGGTCAAGGACTGAGCTGAATTCATGATGTTGATAAATGTTTTTCTGATATGCTTCTACCTTGGAGAGTATTTGACTGTAATCAGCTTTATTCTCCAAGTACATGTGTACATACAAGGAATTTGACTCCAGTAAACTTGCTCTCAATGTACCAGAATTGACATAAGTACTCAAATTTAGGGAAGAAGTGGAATATACAGAATATACAAAAAATATACAACTATACAATACAATTATATCAAATATAAAAAAAGATTTTAAAAAATGTGTTTTCTTTCTCTTCCTGCGTCTTCTTCCTTGTCTTTTGTTCTAATTGGCGGTTGGCAACGAGCTAGTCACATTACCGCCACCTAACGTAGTGGAGTGTGCAATAGAATTCCGGTTGATGCCCCGCAGTGCGACGCCTTCTGTGTGTGTTGGGGGTGGTGTTTTTGACTTCAGGCAGACACACCGTCAGGTCCTGGAGCCTTCCTGGTCTTCTGTCTCTAGAAAAGTTGGCACACATCCTCTTCACAGACCTTTAGTGCAGATGGAGGGTTAGAGGAGAGGGGGAAGGGGGGAGCTGGGGGTGTAGGTAATCCCTTTGTGTGGTTGAAATGTGTGAAAAGGGCCTTTTCAAACCTGCAGTAGAGGCTGTTCAGGTTGTCTGCTTGTTGGAGGTTTTCCATAGCGTGGGGAGATGGTCTCCTGTAGTTGGTGATGTCCTGCAGGCCTCTCCAAACTGACGTAGGGTCGTTGGCTGAGAAGCTGTTTTTTAGCTTCTCACTGTAGCCCCTCTTGGCTACCCTGATCTCTTTTGCCAGCTTGTTTCTGGCCTGCTTGTACAGGGCCCGATCCTTGCTCCTGTAGGCCTCGTCCTTGGCCTGCTGCAGCCGCCTGAGTTTGGGTGTGAACCAGGGTTTGTTGTTGTTATATGTACAGAAGGTCTTGGTCTGCACACACATATCTTCACAAAAACTGATGTAACATGTCACAGTGTCAGTCAGTTCGTTGAGGTCTGTGGCTGCAGCTTGAAAAACACTCCAATAATATGAGTACACAAGCATCTACCGCATGTGTTTTTTTAGGGAAAGACATGAAGCTTTTTGTTTTCTGACAGTAGCTATTTCTGTTAAGTATTTCAGTTTACTGTTTTGCAGTCAGACTGTATGTAGTATATTGACACTCTATGTTGGTAGAAATTTGATATTCATCTGGTCATAGCATAAGTGTAATACTTAACTTACTGTCTGTATGAATGTGTCACTGCTTATATACTGATTTATTTTATTTTCTCTGTGATGTTTCAGGTTACAACAAAAACTACTAAATCAAGACTACAGTAAAATACAGGAAAGGCAAGCCTTGTGTGATTATTGGAGGAAAGACACAGTTTCATACATATGTTATAACAGTAGAGTAGAGTGGGCGTAGTGCGTGTGTGGTCGAGTGAGAGAGAGTGATGGTGGATGAGCCCAGAGCCGACAGCTGTTGGCAATCAGGCTGAGAAGAAATTTACAGTAAAGTTATCAAGTGTTAGTAAAGGAACAGTGCAGGATTCAGTTTGTCCATAAATATATTCAGTACAATATTACTTTGAGACATTCAGAGGCAGGAATTTTTCAAAGAAAATGCCAACAATGCTGCTGAGAGAGGAACCAGAGGCATTATGTTTTTATGGTTTTCTGTCCATTCGTCTGTCCGTCCAGCCATCTGTCTCTGTCCTATTCTTGTGAACGTGATATGTCAAGAGCGCCTTGAGGGAATAACTTGAAATTTAGAACAAAAATCCACTTCGACCTAACGATGAACTGATTAGATTTTGGTGGTCAAAGGTCAAGGTCACTGTGACCTTGCATCCCTCTAATTTTTGTGAACACGATGGCCTCTAGTTTCCCGGCGCGGCGCAGGGTGCTGCAGGGTGGCGCAGGATGGCGAACCCCGCACAGAGCTAGTTTCGAGCAGCACAACCCAAGGCACACTCAGTTTGGTAGTTTGGCAGACCGAGGTGCGCTGAGATGGGTGTGGCGGCGCAGCAGGAGGAGGTGTCGACAGATCCAGCTTGGCGCAGTGACAGTTTCGTGCCAAAAGGCTTCGCCGAAGGTGCGCTAAAAGCTCGCCAGCTGAAACCAGGTCTACTGTCAGCGCAGGCGGAGCGCAGCCGGTGTAAGCCGAAGTTTGGCTGACCGGCGGACAGTGCGCACACGTCACCAAAACCTCACAGGCAGGTTTCCAGAATATCAGGCACATTAACAATGCAATAAATACCCAAAAAAACACTATTCAATGCAACTATCTGCAATCAGCACATAAATGTATCTCTATATCGACTGTCCCGTCACATCTGATGTCAGATCAAAGGGGATTGGCACCGTTTGGCACGTTTGGCACGCGTAATGGAAACCCAACCTGATTTGATTAACACAGCTGCAAACTAATGAGTTCACATCCCTCTCAGCCAACCACAAACAGCCACAGCATCAGATAGGGAGTATATATTCAGCATCTGTCATCTTAGAAAAGTCAAAAGAAAAGAAACAGAGTGAGACTGCGAGAGAGAAAGAGAGAGCGCGCGCGCGCACGAGAGAAACGCAACATTGATTTACAATTGTGGTGACCTCCTCCCAGGCTACCTTTGCATCATCAGCCCGTGGAGGTCTGCTCGCAGTTCCGTATATTCGGACACTGCGAGCTTGGACCTCCCGGACCAACATCAGTTTCCTCCTGGGAGGAGTTTGGCCGTCTGACGCTGCTGCTCTCTTCTGCCATGGCAGATTGAGTAAACTCTCATTACGCCTTCGCGCAGTGCATTTAAGGGCGAGGAGAGGGGCTCATTTGATTGGTGTGATGTGTGTAAAACCCACTCCACGCCTTCTCTCCTCCCTCTTTCTGACTTGCACAGGTAGGAGGGACGGAGGTGGGACAGACGAGTAGCTACGCCAGGGCGCATGGTGTGCCAAACTTGCAAAATCCGCCTGGCCACACCCAGTTGGCGAAGCACAGGTGTGCTGCACCTCCGCCTCGCCCGGTCTGCGAAACTAGACGCCGATATCTCAGTCTGCATATTAAAGCCTGTTTTTGAAAGTACCAGTGTGGGATGGGAACAGAGATGTTGCTTCATGCACATTTTGCCGGCTCCATGTCATTGGTCCGACATCCCATTAGTCCGACGTCCCGTTGTTCCGATATGTGATTATACTAGGCTATACTGTATTTGTGTACCATAGAGGATCAGCAAACGCAACAAAAGTAGGCTACTGGTCGAGATACAAGTGTTATAGAGAGAAGAGAGTGAAACACCATAACCTCCTGTTATTAACTCTGGGGTCGGGGTTGTGTGGGGAGCTCTCCGCGGTGCTTAACGGCTCCCGGCAACTCCGCAACCGGCTCTGGGTTAGCTGGGAAAGGCTTGAGGCGAAGCAGGCTCACGGCTTATGTGTTTGCCACTTTCTTTTTCATTTTAACCCATACCATGATCTTTTCCTGACCCTAACCAAGTGGTTTTTGTGCCTAAACCTAACCAGACCTTAACCACAGGGCATCATGATGATTTCGGAACAACGGGACTTCGGAACAATGAGTTTAATATGGTCGGAACAATGGGATGTCGGAATAATGGGCTGTCGGACCAATGGGCAGACCCCCATTTTGCCTCGTCTTTCTTCTCTCCTCACATCTAGTTTGAGTTCTGCTTTCGCATTTTGCTTTCATTTTGCCATACCCTCTTTTGGAGTGATACAGCAATCCACAGCATTCAAAGTGCATCTAGTTCAGACTAAACCAGATGCAGTTTGAATTTTCACAGGATGTCTGACTGAGATTGAATGAAGGTGGAGTGGAGTGTACAAACTCAAAAGAATAAAATTACAGCAGATCAGTAGACACCCTACGCACAGTCTGCACAAGTGAGATCACTGCATTTTTAGATATTTGTCATAGCTAGATGGTTACATTTATGAGACAATGGGGGATGTACAAGAAACAATTTACAAACATTTTTTCTCTAATTTTTGTTTGTATCCAGGATTTGTTTTTATTTTGTTCCTACCCATTGATTTCTAGGATTCACCAGTGTTTTCTTATTTTTGCTCGTGTCATAGTAAAAAGAACATTTTATGAGGGGTTGAGAGCACTCGTACCAAGACAAGAGCAAAACATCTCATTTCCACAGTAAAATTGTTTGTCCAACATGAGGAAAAATAAGTTTGAAATTTGAAGAACATAAAAAAATGAATATCATATAGTCAAATTTAAATTATTATTTTTTAGATTTTAGAATTATAATGATAATGATTATTAATGAATGGTTAATTAATAAACCGTGGGCTAAAGAAATACTACTATACTTGGTCTGTTGAGCCTGATTACTGTAATTTTAGTTACTGGCTGACTGACTGACCGACTGGCTGCGCATCATGCCAACATGAAAGGACAGCTTTTTTTTTTGTCCGTTTCTGACACTGGAGGTCACTGACAAAACGCTGGTATTCGATGACTTCAGAGTGAGACCTTCGCAAATGTTTTGCCATTGCTGTCTTTATTTATTTTCCTGTAATACCAGGAAAACACTTCACCACTGCTGAAGGTCTTCTTCTTACAGCCTGCTTTTGGTGGCACCTCTCCAATTCTTGGTCAATGTCAGAGTCTTTGCACTCGGCACAACACCCGCATTTATATAGTGTGTAGGGAGTGTTACCTCTGCTAATACGTGTCTTATGATCAAGCGGGATTCATCATTCAGCATACGTGGGTCAGAGCAGATTTGGGTGGTTAAGAACATTTGGTGCATCTGGAGGAGACTTCTCTTATTTTTTCTTTTAACAGAAAAACGAGCAAATCTAAGAGAAATTTCAGAATATGTTGCAGTATGAGGCCCAATAATCACGCCATACATGACTTAATGTGACCTCATTTTGACCGGCCACAGTATTACATTATGTGGATTTTATTACATCACCAGTTGCTACAGAGACCATCGGTGGTTTCCTGTACTGTATCTGTTCGAACTCCCACGATGCATAGCCAATACTAAACCAGGCCAATCTCCCTTTCATCTGTAGAAAAGCTGCCTCTGCCTCTCCCTCATGACTCCAGTGTTTACACTCAGACAGTGAGCGGCTCAATGAACAGCTGTCAAACAGCTCTATAGACAGCAGCATTCAATAAAACAACCTCTGCACTCCTCTGCCACTGCCCTGGAACAAGTCTATTGTAGTGGCAGGCTCATCTCTCTCTCCCTCTCATACACACACAGTCATTTACTCATTTCACCTCCCATGTTTCTCCCTTTGTCATTGCTTCAATTTAGATAAGCTTTACCAGCCTATCAAATAGGGACAGGAAATGACCTGTGTTGCTAAAAGATAGACTTTGAGCTAAATATTCCAAATCTGAACAGTGACAACAGCATCAAATAGAAACATCTAGAAATAAGATTGATAATGATGAAATAAGTCATCATTCAATTATGATTAACTTTAAATATTTAATTATAAACTTGTCCCATTAATGAGTTCTTATTTTTCCTTAGAAGTGTATTTTTGTCAGGGTAGAAAAGCTGCTGAGACACTATTTTGGTCTCGCTGTGAGATGAACTATTTATAACAACACTAATTAAATTCAGGTTTTGGTGGTGTTGTTGCTCTATTCCCAAGATACATGCAGTAAATATACAGTAGACACACTCCATATTTCTGCCTTGGTTTGTTATTTATTAAAGTAGTTAGAGGTGATGTTTTTAGCAACAGCAGCCCGTTCTTACTCCAAAGCTGTCAAATATTGCCACTTTGTGAGGGATTTTGGTCTCAGACACCGATGCCAAAAGTCACATTCGCGGTCTTATGATATGCCACCAATTGGCCTGACCAGGAACATGCACACATAGACCCCAGGTAGTGCTCAAGCACCTGCCCTTCTGTGCTTTGTCTAGATAAGTGCCCTTTTTGCAAGGCGTGTTATTTATATTTATATTTTAGTTTTTAAATTTAGCCTTTGACATCAATTCTTGCTTAAGGGTGTGTTGTATGTCTGACAACTGCTTTCAAGTCGAGCCCCTGCCCCTACCTCTTGTGGCAGCTGTGTGCAAATCAAGTGCTCTGCAGAGCAGCATCACGTCTCCCTCATCTGTCGTCATGGACAGCCAGGTAACAATAGTGTTTGCCTTAAGCCTCAGCATTGTTTGATACTGATGTGAAGTTAAACCACTATTAAAACATCTCAATACAGCCAATCTCATTTAGGCAATAACACCATTAAGCTTAACAACAAGTAAGCTACTCTGGCATAAAATGACACCGTCTCTCTCTGACTCTGGCAGATTCAGGTTCACCAACTGCCCAGTGTGAGCAGAGACAAATGCTGAAATGCTTTCGCTCTTCCACGTGTCTCAGTTTAAAGTAATGTACATGTCTCCTATGCCGCTTCTATCATAATTAATTTAAACAAAAATTACATGCAGTTTGAGAATAGGAAAGCAAAAGAAAAGGATTGGAGAATAAAGTGAGGAGAGCAGAGCAGAATGCACTAAGCCTGATTATTGCAGCTGAAGTTCAACCTACTTTGTAGTTTGGAGGGTAAATTGGTTGGTTTATTATTTTATTTATTCAGAGAACAGCGTTTTTCAATTTTGTGTAAAGATTTGTTGATTTTGAATGATTATATTCTTTACAGAGTACTAGTGTGTACAGTCCGTCATGTAAGCTATACAGACATTTCCCAGCTCATTGCTGTGCACAAATGTACTGTGTGTATGAAGGCCTCAAGAAACCCTCTGGTGCTGGCGGACAGAATCAGTACAATAGATAGATAGATCAGTACAACACCGCAAATTTACGTTTTCTTCAACAACAAATGCACATGGTTATGTTTAGCCAATACAGGCACATGGTTGGGTTTATAGAAAAATAATGGGGTTTGCCTTTACAGTCCCCCAGGATGTGAACACCTGCCTCGTGCATGAAAGTCAGTCATTGTTGGACCCATTCACTGCTCCTCCTGCCCAGGCTACTTGGACTTCCACCCCCTTAACTTTCATTGTTGTCTTGACGCGTTTCCCCCTGATGCCACCAAGCGCCACTACTTAATAACTGTAACCAGCTGCGTATTGTGCCCACGTGAAGAGACGTCTTTTTTTGCTGGTGTCTGATGCCAGAAGTCACAACATTGTCCTCTGGCAGCTAGGCTCAATAAAAAACAACAAAATGTAGTTAAACTTGATATCATAATTACTGTTGTAAACAAAATGTAGCATGGCATGATGTCTCAATGAACATAACGACAACACAGTATTACATGTATGCCAGGTACAATATATACAATATGAAATGCTTGAATTTGGCACCTCCAGTGGTCGTATTAAAAACGGGTCCATGTCATTGGTCCGACAGCCCATTGGTCCGACATCCCATTAGTCCGACCGTCTGCGGTGCTGAACGGCTCCCGGCGGGCGTATTTCTGCCTTGACGGTGCGCCGCAACTGGCTCTGGGTCAGCTGGGAAAGGCTTGAGGCGGAGCAGGCTCACGACTTGTGTGTTTGTCACTTTCTTTTTCATTTTAACCCACACCATGATCTTTTCCTAACCCTAACCAAGTGGTTTTTGTGCCTAAACCTAACCAGACCTTAACCACAGGGCATCATGATGATTTCGGAACAACGGGACTTCAGAACAATGGGTTTAATATGGTCGGACCAATGGGATGTCGGACCAATGGGCTGTCGGACCAATGGGCAGTTCCCTTAAAAACAAGACACTGTAGCAGACAGGAGGGTTGACATTGATCTGATAATGAACAGCTGAAAGCAACACATGGATTGTGCAAACTTGCAAGAAGGTATGCCATCAGAGTTCTATGAAAAAGTCTTGAACAATACTTATAATTTCTCTACTTAGAAGCAGTAAAATCTTTAATCAGATGGCATTTTGTAGTCAGAGAATTTACATTTTCCCTCACACTTCTGACACACTGTCTCTATTCTCCTTTTTTGCCGACAGCAGTTTTTACTTTGGGCCACTATAGTTTGTTTTTCCATCTTTTGCTGTAATATGATAATGCACTTTTTTGCCTTTGATTATGGATTTAAACTGAAAAAGTATTTAATATCATTTACATCTGAACCTGTGTGGGGAGAAAAGAGATCAGTGACAAGTGTTCTCCTTCCCGGTTTTTCTCTCCTGTTTGGCTGCGACGGAGTCCTCAGAAAAACTAGCAACGACCTGAGAGAGGTTCAATTATAGGATTTCCATGTGGAGCCTCACTTAACATCTCTCCAGGGGAGCAGAGAAACATGGAGTTGCACTTAATTTGGCAGTGGGGGAGTCATGACTGTATCATCTGGCTGTGATTGTTCCTGCCACCGCCAACCTGGGCGATGGTGTGAAAAACATGCAGCGACACTGATTGTGGTTGTTCTCTGCTTTCTTCAACAAGCAAGTGAGGCAAGAGCTGGATATGCTTAAACGACTGCTGCATTTTCATCAGTTCTGTGCTGAAGGGATGTTTCTGGAATGACTCTGATAGTACTCTTTACAACAGCTCATTGCTTAAGTTGCACGTGGCTGCAGCTCCTGTAGATTTCAGTGAAGTTGACAATGACTAAATTATTATTTCACACATTTCTTTACTTGTTTATTTCTAGGAACAGTTCTATTTCATCAGAAAATATATTGTTTAGGCTGCTTTCACAGCAGGTTGAATTGATTTACTCTTAACCCAAGTTTGGTTATCTGACCCTGCTGCTCCTCTTTCACACTTGTATGCTGTCCTTCCTTCTTCGTCAATGTGCAGGTGTTTACTGTGGTTTTTGGGAAACAACCTTGCTTTCAGTTTAGATGCATGCAAGTAAAATGGAGACCACTGTGCAGGCTTTCAGAGCCAAATGAACACGACAGAAGGAGAACCACCATAAAGAAAAAGGAATCTCTCTGTCACCACCTCTCAAATGAAAAATATATTCTGTCAGGAAAGTTACTCATAGTGGAGCATTTAGCTACAAAAAAAACAGATATTTCCCTCAGGAGTTTGTAGAGACCAAAGCTCAAAGAGAGTGAATATTGACCTTAAAAGAACAGTTCAGAATTTTTGAGACACAAATTGTCCTATCTTTTTGTGAAAATGTACTTCTAATATGAAAGTTTACCTTATCACCTAGCAACTGCTGCACGGGCTGTTGCTACAGTCATTTCATCATATTTTGTCTAGTTAGTAGACTACTGTATTCCCCAATGTCATGTGAGAGCTTTACACTTCATAACTGACACACTGGAGCACAGAGATTATTTTATTTTGAAAGCCCCTAACTGGATGTCACCGTGAGGCTACTCTCGTGTCTCATGGTGCTGTTGGGATGATTAGGATGTATAAAATCAGTTTTGACACCACTTGCATCAAAAGCCTGGATTACTCTGAAACTTGACAAAAATGGTTCATAGGTTTCTGTAGCTACATTTTTCCACATTATAAACAATGATGTACTGATGCACTGCCGCTGATGTACTCGGTCTGTGTGTCTGTGTCCAACCCAGAAAAGACCACATGGAGATTATGCTCTCCAGTTTTTGTCATGGACATGGTATAAACCCAGCATACTCAAATTACTCGTACATCAATAGTTTTTCTTATGACTTCAGTGAATGGTCAGGTGTAGTTAGTGAATCTTATAGCCATAAATGGTCAAAGAGGAGATCACCAGCTGTATCTGACTGGCTGTGGCTCAGGAAGTAGAGCAGGTTGTCCTCTAATTGGAAGATAGGCGGATTGATCCCTGGCTTTGTTGAGGAAAAACAGTGAGGCACAAAAACCTCATGGTTAAGGTTAGAAAATTGTTTTAGCTTACAATATTCGCTTTAGTAGTTACAAACATGGCTGGAAATGTTGCCAAGTCTTGTTAAAAAATATCCACTGTTATTGATCTTGAACAGTGGTCTGCTGCTGTCTGCTGCTTTGCATCCAAGTTGTCATGCCATCCACCATCCCCTCTTTCTCATGAAGAGAAACTCAGCACATATAATTTGTACTACGTTTCTGTAGAAATATTGAAACATACAAGTGTAATGTATCAGTGGTTTGCAGGAATGTACAATGCCAACATTTTATTGTGGTGACTGTGCTGAGCTGGGGCAAAGCCATTTTAAGGCCCAATATTAAAAAGTTCCCTGTGGAGTAACAAAAGCACATTGATATTTACAGTACATTCAGTGTTGCTCAAATACATGTACCATGTCCCTGAGGACTAAAAAATTTGTGAACGCATACCAAATCACCAAAACATTTGAAAAGATCAATATTTTGAATTATTTAAAACCCTGCATTGTTAAAGAAGTATCTAACTGCTGGAAAGATTTTTTTTCATGAAACTGGGCTGTCTATGCAGGGGAAAGATACAAATGCTTTTGAACTTGGTGCTATGATGAGAGAATACGGAACAAAAAGGGTGTGGCATTTGCTTTTGCTCAAGAGGTAGAAAACCTATATCTACCAGAATGCAATGTCGGTACAATAAACGCTCCCACTGGTGGGTGACATAATGTGAGTTGGTTTTGGCTTATCCAAAAACAATATGGTAGCCGGCTGGTAACAAATGAAATTGTATTTCAGTTAAACGGTAAGCTAAAATATGTTTCTGAAAACACTTGAGGCAAGAAATAGGATAGTAACAGAATCATGGTTCTTATTTGATCACTGCAGCTTATTAGTTTTTCCGTTTGATCTCAGTTTTTTCAGCCTGTATTTTTACATTGCAGGAAACAGTATGGTGTCCACTTACTGTTCATAAACTCTCATGTTATAGCTAAACAGTGCACTAGGGGAGGGAGTGAGAGAGCGGGGAGCATTGCTCCAAAAATAGAAAATCAGTGTGTGGCAGGCAAAGTTGATATTGTGGCAGGCTGACATCAAAAATACATGAATGTCCTGAGGTTTATTTAAATTTCCCAAAGTGACACAATAACACAAACAAACAGATCGAGGTAGGCCAGCAACTCCCCTGTTCTGTGAGGTTAAAATACTGTTCTTGTCAAAGGAGTCTGGTGGCTTTGAAGAGAGCATAAAAGGATATAATAGCTTCAGTTCCCCATCGGAAAGAGCTGTCTGACAGCAATGTCAAGTGGTGAACATATTGTAAATATAGCGTACACTAACACTAATATTAATAACAAGCCTTTTTAGGAATTTAAGGAGTATTAGAGTAATTTCTGACAACAGGACAGTAAGCCTACCTGATGCTGATGCTGGCTGACAATGATTTTGTTATATGTATTTTTATGAATTAGTTTGCACATTTTTTTGCAGTTTTACATATTTATCAATATCTTTATTGTAATTATGTTATGTTTATTATAATTTTGAGAAGTTTGGAGGACACAAAAGCTTATTTGGACAGCCATAGGTAAAGGTACAAACAGAACACCCTGACTCCAGACAACATAGGGTATAAGTATGTTGCTGACAGGAACCATACAGCCTGAGCATTAAGGGCTAGAGATTGAAGAGTGAAGGACACAAGTTTGTTCAACCCATCTCTCTCTCCCGGTCTCTTTGCCCTCAGCTCCGCCTTTTGTAAGCACCCATTGTTGGCTGAGGATTTGAGGCATGTGTTTGTGGCTGAGGTAGGCCTTTTAAATGTGCACAGTGCAGCGCTGCACTTTAGAAATTCTCTCCGCTGGGGCTTTTTCTGATGTGGGTGTTTTTTATTCTGCTTTAGGTGGGCCACGCTTGATGGGTCAGCTATCAGCTCTGTGCAGCCCTGCACATAAGGCCTTTGATTCACCCCTTGAAGACACACACACACACACTCGCACTTAATCACACACACATGCATATAAACATGTACACCTTGCAGAGCACAGTGCAGGTACACACACCTTTGTAAACAGTCTCCTTCTTGCCCTTGACTTTTCACTCGGCTTAATGTAAACTCTAGCCTCCTCCACAGCCTTTACAAAAGCTTGCTTTGGCACACAGGGAGGATTTTTTTATGCACCAAAAAGAATTTGTTTGTGAAGACAGGATAATCATTAATGGCATGATGAACATCCCAATTGCCAGAGAAAATGTTGCAATTTTTTCCCCCATTAAAGGGTTTTTTTGGGGGGGAGTTTTTCCTTATCCACTGTGAGGGTCCTAAGGACAGAGGGATGTCGTATGCTGTAAAGCCCTGTGAGGCAAATTGTGATTTGTGATATTGGACTTTATAAATAAAACTGATTGATTGATTGATTGATTGATTGATTGATTATACATTTCTGCAAACAATGGATATGTTACATGTAAGCTATGTAACTTATCACGTCGTGGATATCTTAACGCAGTGGTTAACGTGTAGTTAGGTTTAGGCACAAAAAACACTTGGATTATAGTTAGGAAAAGATCATGTTTTGGCTTAAAATGCCCAGGTTAGGGTACAGTCTTGGCAGAAAAAGCAGCAATATATCAGTTTAAAAAAAAAAAAAAAAACTTTCTGTGGCACTCTCCGGCAGATTGGTCACTACAGAACACCTACATTTGGAGCCCAAAAAGTAGAGGGAAACACACTGACCCGTCACTACAAAATGCTCATGTTTGGTGCCTAACAAGCTGATAGAAAACCACAGACAGATCGTCACAAAACACTCATGTTTGGTGCCTAACAAGCTGATAGAAAACCACAGACGGATCGTCACAAAATACTCATGTTTGGTGCCCACAAAGCTAATAAAAACACAGCAATGACTCGATAAAACACAGCTGTTTTTGTTATTTGTTGGTCTCTGACAGTGGTCTGCAGTGGTCTGCAGTGGTCTGCAGTTTGGCAAGCATCTCAGCTAGGGGACACACCATCCACTAGGGCTGCACGATTTTGGAAAAAATGAGAATCACGATTTTTTGGCTTATAATTGAGATCACGATTCTGTCACGATTTTTTTCAACATAAAGATTTATTGTGCTTATTTCCTGATACAAAAGGAAAAGTAACAAAAATTATAAATAAATAATAATAAAAAAAATCATTAAATAACAAAACCTATGATTGTGCCTGATACAAGAGACACAAGGCACATAAACTCTGGTCAGCAGAGAGGGAACACTCCTGTTTTTAGCTTAAATGCAACA
>NC_065507.1:40552530-40560861 GCF_006386435.1 Epinephelus moara | reverse complement strand
GATATGTGATTATACTAGGCTATACTGTATTTGTGTACCATAGAGGATCAGCAAACGCAACAAAAGTAGGCTACTGGTCGAGATACAAGTGTCATAGAGAGGAGAGAATGGAACACCATAACCTCCTGTTATTAACTCTGGGGTCCGGATTGTGTGGGGAGCTCTCCGCGGTGCTGAACGGCTCCTGGTGGGCGTATTTCTGCCTTGATGGTGCACCGCGACCGGTGCCTAAACCTAACCAGACCTTAACCACAGGGCATCATGATGATTTCGGAACAACGGGACTTCGGAACAATGGGTTTAATATGGTTGGAACAATGGGTTTAATATGGTCGGAACAATGGGATGTCGGACCAATGGGTTGTCGAATAATGGGCTGTCNAGACCTTAACACAGGGCATCATGATGATTTCGGAACAACGGGACTTCGGAACAATGGGTTTAATATGGTTGGAACAATGGGTTTAATATGGTCGGAACAATGGGATGTCGGACCAATGGGTTGTCGAATAATGGGCTGTCGGACCAATGGGCAGAACCCGTTCATGTTAGCAAGCAGCAACTTCAGCTTATTGCTTTCCTATCTACTGTCATTTCATGCAAGATTCTTAAAGCACAAGGCTTTAATATGGTGTCATGTGGAAAAAATAATACCATCAGCACACAACAACTCTGGAGAAAATTAATGTTTTTATTCAAAAGTTATTGAGGATTAAACACACAGAATGTCGGTAACTCTTAAAACTGTCTACTCCTTCCTGTTCCTGTTTTTAAACCTTTTTTGTTTGCTTTTTGGCAAATGTTCACAATAGAAAATCATGTTGTTTTAGCAGACAGTAACCTAAATTACTACTGATACTGAATCTTAGTTTGATCTGATTATCATAAGATGAGATCTGACCTCATAATATGATTTTCAACACAATTTAAGATATTTGGAGATGTCATTGTGGCTCACAAGAGTAGCCTTACACTTGAAATAATAATATAGCTAACTGACAAATACGTTTCAATAGTACATAACTGTTAGCTAACTAAACAGTGATTTAGCATTAGCTAGCTAACATGTTTGCACAAGAATTCATGCGTAAAAGTTAGCCTGTCATCAATGTTGTGTACTGTAGTGTATGTCTGTATTTTCAAATATATTCAGGGTTTTTTTGCACAAACAAAAAAAAAAAAAAAAAAAGAAAGAAGAAAAACTAAACAAAAAACATAGTAAAACTTAAATGGTCAAACAATAATTTGGCAGCCCCCTATCAGAAGCCCTGAGGACCCCTCAGGGGTCGTAGACCCCCTGTTGAAGACACAGGCCTTCCAGAGTTAATCTGAAACAATTGATTAAGAAAGTGCTCCATATGTAGAGGTATCATAGATATCTAATTATTACATACTGTTTTATTAGCATATCATTTCCAAGTCTTTTTTTCATATAACTGATATTTAATACTTTTTTATAATTTATAGATCTTGATTCTGAGTTTCTCATAAACCACTTATTAATCATCAGGTAGTCCCTAATTTGTTCCTTATTCATTCTTTGTAAAAATGTTTGTATTATTTAATGTATTGCTGTAAGTGGTGGCAAACTAGACACATAAATGTATTTTGCCTGTGTCTGTCTGGTGATGATGAATCCACCAGAGACAGAAATCCATTTGGAAAGACAATTATCAGTACAACCTTGAATACTGCTTATACTTACAGTATCATCTCAGCATTCCCAGTATGTTTTGTGGAACAGTCCTGGTATTATCATACCATCAGCATGTTTCTCAATTCTGCTTCATATTGATATCCTAGAGCCCAATTTCAGCATACAGTTCCCTAGAGAAAAATACATATTTTATTTTCTCTATGCAATTTATTCCCTTCAGCACCATTTCCAATGACAAACAGGCCTGAGAATGTAAATTCCATCCTGGTTTTGTTCATATATACAGTATACTGCAGTGTGCCTAAATATTTTTCATTTACACATTCACCTTACTTGCTCATCGTTTCTTTTTCTATGTTTTTTTTTTTTTTTTTCAGCCGGCACAGTCAATTTTTGCCTCTCATTCAGGCGTGTTGCATAAAACCAATTTTCTGACAGGCGTGTAGGGATTGTGGTGATAATGAAACAGCAATAGGCGAGGTGGATGTTAAAACAAGATAAGTGCGGACCCATAAAGTGAGTGGATGTTCTGTTTCTTAGGAAAATGAGAATTTTAACCCGCTGGTGACTAGAGTATGTTGAACTGGATGTAGTTCTATACATATATGTACTGTTTTTGCATATGAAAGATTTTACAGGTCTGCAGTCATACAGCTCTCACTTTCACTTCGGGGGTTTCTCTGTTGCCACGAAGCTCTATCAGTGGGGATTTCAGTGCCTTGCTTCAGGGCACAGGATACGGGGTAGTTTCAACATACCATATTTGTTATAAGCCAAATGCATCACAGTCCATTTCCCTTTTCCCAGGTTAGCATGATATATGGGATACTGTCTGTATGTCTATGCAGCTACAATACATAGAAATGAAAACACAATATTTTGTTTTAATATGTAATGTGGGTATCTTGCATATCAGTGTACTTTTGTGAATGTACACACCAAGTTGACATAATTATCACATTTCTGCACACACCAAAAGCTTTTTGACTTTAAAATGACCTCTTCCCCACACAAGAAGACAAAGATAGAAAGCTGACACATCCTGTATGTTAAACAGTACAAACTTGCACACATTTAAAGACGAACAGAAAACAACTCAGTAGGGTTTAAAAAGTCTCATGGGTGTACCATTTGGTTGTAGAATACAGCTACAGTACATACACTGTAAAGAGCTGTCTTGACAACACATTCTCATTCCGATCTCGTCACATATTAACGTTTGGTCATCGACTTTACATGTCGAGATGTGACGTGCAAGACATGTTGAATGTGTTGGTTACTGACGTTCTGGAATGCTGTGTCAACTTCAGCCTGTTATTGTCTGTTTTCAAAATACACTTCCGTTTTCACAGGAAATGTACAGTTTGCATACTGTACAATGACGTGCAAATGTGGCAGTACATGGTTTGCAGAAATGTGCAATGCCAACATTTTCTTTTAGCAACTGGGTTGCTGTAGAGTGTAGCTGTTTTCGCTGAGCATTTGATGATGGCCCCAACAGTCAACACACGTGTACTTTGGAACAGAACTCTTGCACTGTATACACAAATTACCACATATTAACTGTACAGTGTATACAGTATTAATCTTTAGAGTATGCTGTGAAGCGCCAATCAAACTCTAACTTCAGAATTTTACTGTCATTTAAAATTGAGAAAGAGACAGAAACATGTTTTAACAAATATCTGATTATTAATTTTAGTATTTTAGTTTTGTTTTTTGTTTTTTTGTTTTTTACAGTGTTTGAGCTGTCTGAAAATTCATGTTAACTGTTTCCAGTTTTGAACAGCTTCTCGATTTCATCTGTGCAATGCATTTTGGGAGAAACCGTCAACAGCTCATTCAAACTCTGGTGTTTTTAGTTTGAACATTAGACTTTAGTCTTTAGGCTGTTACGAATACGTACTCAGAACCTACTTCTTCTACATCAGTCTTTGTGGTATGTTAGTACGTAGTATGAATCAGCTTAGGACCGAGTAGTATTACAACACACTTGCTGTTACCACCAGTTGCTGTTGACATTCTGACCTGGATTTAATTCTTAAAGTTGGGCTTACTGATTTTAAATATCAAAATCTCTTTCCAGGTATATGGAGTACTACTACTACTATAACTACTGCTGCATATGTGGAAACAAAAAAACATATGAAGGGAGCTGTTTGAGGTCTTGTAAATGTCCTCAAGTGATGTCACTTGAATCAATCTCCGACTCAGACTTTCATCAGCATAACTGTATGTCTGAATGTGTTACAGTGTCAGGAGTGCAATGCCACATCAGTAGGGTACTCTTTTAAGGATTATAGCCATAATATAGGGAAAGTGCTGCTCAAGTTTATTCATATTGTTCAAATATAACATGCATATACAATTATATATATGTATATATAACTGTACAAAGCCCATTATCAGGTGATTTTTTTTGTTCAAATATGTGTACATGACTGAGTAATTCCTACTCTCAAAATAGTGCCAAAAAAGTTATTGTAGAAGTAGGGACTGAAGTTACTGTTCATAGCGTTTACACTAGTCGGTTTGGGGGAGCACTTGAGCTAATAGTGACAGGAAGCTTTTGGTATTGAGGTAGTGACAACATTGATTTCTTATCTTACATTAACATAGCTAAGTTACCACCTTCATTCCATAAACACTTTAAAATATCAAGAACATTGCAGTAAATGGTGAAAGGACTTACATAATGCCTTTATAGTCTTTTGTCCACTCGAAGCACTTTTACACTACGGGTCTTTTTCACCCATTCACACACACATTCACACACTGGTGGCTGAGGCTATCTTACAAGGGGCCACCTGCTACTCAGTTTTAAATGCATTCAGGCACTGATGGAACAGGCATCAAGAGCAACTTGGGGTTCAGCATCTTAGGATACTATCTTGGATACTTCGACATGCAGACTTGAGGAGCTGAAGGTTGAACCGCCGATCTTCTGATTAGTGGATGACCCACTCTACCTCCTGAGCCATGTGCGCCCCATTTTGTGCTCATGGATAATGAATTGAAAGCACAAGTGTATTTGATAAATTGTTTGTTGTGTACCTCAACTTCATCTCCCACCGGTGGCGTCCTAATGGCTGATCATTCTTCATCCTTGTGTATTTTTTCTCAGCAAGAACTACCATAACAGAGCAGATCTTCCAGCCCTTTCTCAATCCCAGGTCTTCAAATACTGACACTTTGCCATGCTCTGCCTGTTATATTGGCACTAAAGGCACCCTTCAGAGTCTTTATGAGACTTACTGAGCTTTCAGCTAATATCAAAGTAAACCCATCTGCTGCAATACGTGACACTGAAAGCAACTGTAGTAGAGCAAGAAATTCTGGTTAGGGTGGAAGGGAGGGGTGTGTGGGTCAAACCAACACAGGGCTTTCGTACAGGACACTACAGTTTATGTCCTGTGTGAAACTAAAAGTCAGCATTGTTTTAACGAACTATTATGTAACTTACATACCTATGTCCCATGTGAAATGCAAAAGTCACTATTGTTTAACATAACCTTCCGTAGGTTATTTTAACCCAAAAAATTATCTTTTTCTAACCTAATCAAATAGCTTTGTTGCCCAAACCTAACCATGACTGCTTCACAACATTAAACACGTTACAATACGTACGTTTACATGGAGCCATGTATTCCTTTTGCATTCAGGTTGGAAGCCCTACCCGAATAGAAATGCTCCTTGTAAACACCTCAACCTGAATGAAAACAGCCAACCTGAAAGAAAATCTAATCGGGTGCACAGGGGTGGAATATTCCTTTTCAGAACCCAAATGGAAGAATTTTTCTGTCTTGTATACACCTCCTACCCGATTCCAGCCATTCCGTTCTTTCTGCGCATTCTCGTTTCCTTGCCCTTCTGGCGCGATGACGTATATAGCACGCATAGCAACGGGCTGAGATAGAGCAGAGCAGTCGGACTCGTTGCACTCACCGGTTTCCATTTGCCACAGCACGGTTCTCTATCTCCCTTCTTCAACCTTCTACCTCTCTTCTCCTCCTCAACAAACGAAGTATTAGCAGAATAAGGTTGTTGTCGTACTGCAGAATATAAGCAAAACAAGCCCAAAAAAGGCACCAAGAACGGCGTCGTCAAGCATCTTGTTATCTGGAGCGAGGACTACAGTGTTTTCTTCCGGTACACGTAACATCCGCCCCGCCCCCTATCCAATCAGAATCCTTCCCTGCCCCAAACCTTGCGCAGACCCGAATAAAGGCGATTAAACTGATCTCATTCGGAATGAATATTTCCCATGTAAACTACCTGGAAAGACTTTAATTCTGAATGATTTCAATCAGATTTATTTCATTCTGAATGAAAAGCCATCATGTAACCGCACCTAATGTGTTTCGGCTGTGCATCACATACAGACGCTAAAGGGTGCCTTGCCTATCAAACAGAAAGGGATTTTAATATGCATCACACTTTGACACCCTGGGAATTGTCATTGTTTCAGGCTTTTCTCCACATTTTACACAGAGGGCTCGGTGGGGACGGAGCACCTGCTGCAGCAAGCGAACATGCCGTCTGCGGTCATTTTGAGTTCACTACAAGCAGTTTGGCTGTAGAAACAGGTGACATGCTTTACGTTCTAAAACCAGCGGCTGGCAATTTGACCAGCTGAGTTGCAGGTGACACAATCAGCCAGATTTAGTCGAACTCAGACCTGCCAGTTCACACCACTGCAACTTTTCTCTGCAATGTTCTAAAGTGATTTTGTCTCATTGTGAATCATTGGTCAGACCTGGACTTTAGCAACAATTTGTGTGGCTTTAGTAGCAGAGGCATACAGACAGAGGTCTTGTGAATCAAATACCACCTGTCTCGTATGATCAGGATAGGATACTGCATTTGCCCCTGGACAGATAAGCAGATTATTACACATGTACGAGACTTTCACTGTTATTATTGTGTTTTTGGAGTTGATGGTTGGAAAAAGAGAGATAAATATCTGCTTGTCGCTGTTGTTGTTTGTCAGTACAGACGCTGGATGATCTTGAGTTAGTCCCTGGTCTCGCCGCCTCTGCCTCCTGGATTTCATACAAAAAAAAAGAAAAAAAAAAAAGATAGGAAAAAATACAAACATACTATAATCAGTGTACAGATTCTTACTATCTTGGCTTTCTGTGCACAGTAGCATAAAGGACACATATGTCCTGAAATGATCACAAGTTATGAAATAGAGTCTTTTCTGTCTTTTTTTTTTCTTTTCCAGATCTCACTCATTATTTGTGAAAACAAGGTAGCTCTTTTCTTTGTCTTTACAAGCTCTCTGGCATTGACCTTGAGCGGGCTGCTCCTCTGTTCAGACGACCTTCTGCCCATCTGCATTCATACTGCCCATGAAACAATGATTACCTGGCTGTCCTGAGGGAAAAAAGGAATAAAACAGAGAAAGAACTCTTCTTGTCTGGTCGCTGTGACACAATGTTCAATTTCCTTTCAAACAGCCAGACTAATCTCAGGCCTCTCTCTTTTGTGTTTGTAGCTGTGGCTCTTTTGTGATAGCAGCTTGAGACTACAGGGCGACTCAAGGACAAGGCTGTGGAAGCAGGCTGGATATTTTTCTGCAGTTTTTCTTTTATGCCCAAAGAGACGGCCATGTTCACCTTATGTTGTCTCTATTGCTTCTCCATTAGCATGTACACTGGGTGCAAAAATATTTGTTCAACTGCACAAACCCACAACACAAAAGCTTTTCAAGGTTGACAGTAAGGAATCCTGTGGGGAGAGAATACTGTTGTTATTTAATGTTTTGCCAGATTTTACCAGAAAATACACTAGTGTTTGTAAAGAACAAAGAGCTCTATTTTCATACCACCACAATGAACAGCACAAGCAGTGCTCAGACCATTTGGTATTTTTCTGACCTTGAAATTTGCTTTGCCTATATGGAGCCACATGTGTTTCATCACGTAGTGATTTTAAGAGCAAACCACATAACTGGAACAAATATGCAGAAATAACACAATAATGCTTTTTACATATATAAATATATATATATATGTATATGTATATATATATGTACACACACACATAATACAGATTAAGGAAAGTCCAAATTGTAAAACTAAGTTTAAAGAAAAGATTGAAAGGAGGTTGTTGAGTTTGTCTGCCTGATATCCTTAGGTAGGGAGTTCCACAGCTGAGGAACCTGGATAGCAAAAGCTCAGTCACCTTTACTGACAAGTTGAGATTTTGAAACCATTAGAAGAGCCTCAACCTGATCTCACAGAAATACGTGAAATGACCACGACCTCTTAACCACGCATTCCACCACGAAAACAATGCCAATGTAAAGTCAATTAGGATCCTCTCCTGTGGTGGACACACGGATTCCCTGATTCAATTACGTCACGTCAACCTCGTTTTCCTCAATGATATCTTTAACATTCCTGTATAGGCTACACACAAAAACGCGGAAGTGTCCTTGATAACTCAACAATATGACAGGTTAATGTCAAGGCCATAAAATAAAATAAATGTATTTTGCCAGCATTTGATAGCGTAGGGCTTTAAGAGCATTGTGCTGTGGGCGGATGGGGCGCGTTCCACTACTGTTTTGTAGCTACTGTCTGCCGTGTGTGGGCTTCATTCCATTTCAAATTGCTGTCCATCTGCCGTAACCGAATCCAAACGCCACTAATAAATAAATAAATAAG
>NC_065507.1:40543176-40544534 GCF_006386435.1 Epinephelus moara | reverse complement strand
TTCCCATATTGCTTGAAAATGGTGGTCTGCTTAATAATGTGGAACATCCTTCTTCAGTAGTTTTTCCTTTAATTGGGCTCACCTGGCCAACTAATTATCACAGGTGTCTGAGATTGATTTCAGTGTTCCAAAGAACCCTGAGACACAATACCATCCATGAGTTTAATTGAAAAACAAAAAATTTAATCTTTATGACACTTAAATACAATTTGCATAATAATTTGGAACGCAGTGTAAACGGCACTTGTGCGCACAGCGTTTTCTTTTGTTTCGTTCGTTTCTTCGTTCATTTCAACTGCTGCGTCTGCTTGTGCTTCTCCCGAAGCACTCCCACCCGCTGTTTAACAATAGCGGCAATAGGCCATGTATAATGACAACGTGAAAGAACAGCTTCTTTTGATGGTGTCTAACGCTGGAAGTCACTGACCAGGCGCTGGTATTTGACGACTTCGGAGTAAGACTGGGTTGAATTTACAGCATCACAAATGTTTTGCCATTTTTGTGTTTATTTATTTTCCTGATATGTCAGGAAAACATTCTAGTAGCCTAAATGTTTAAATTTATTTAATAATAGGCCTGCCTCACTTTCACCACTGCCAGAGTTGGGTATAATTATATTGGGTTAGAGTACTTTGATTACTTTTTGCAGTAACGAGTAACCTAATGTATTAGTTTGCTGTTTGAGTAATCAAATACTTAAGTACATTTTCAAACAAGACATCAGTTACTTCCGTTACTTTTAGAACGCTGGTCCTTCAAGGGATAGTGCACCCAAAAATGAAAATTCAGCCATTATCTACTCACCCATATGCCGATGCCGACGCGCGCACACGTGAGCACAGAGAAGCAGTCAGAGCTACAGGCTATAGTGAGGCTAAAAACAGAGTTCATATGACATTTTTCGAAACAACTTTTTATGTCCCGGCTGCAGCACACTTGGATCACTATGGATGAGCAGTATGAAGATACTTTGTGAATTCAATTTTGTGTTCTTGGACGTTAGTCTGGGGCGCCGTCTGCCATTAGGTGTTCTGGCCGCTCCCCCCGCCGATCTCCACAAGGGATGTGAGGACTCTAAAACTTCACCAGGGCTTCCATCGGCGTATGGGTGAGTAGATAATGGCTGAATTTTCATTTTTGGGTGCACTATCCCTTTCAGCTCCGAAACAGCAACGGCTGTCGTTTGGTTCTAATAACGGAGATAACGTTAAACCTATCAGTCTGAAAGAAGCCACGGAGCTTGTGGCTCACTACGTGGTCGGAGAAATGCTGCCATTGTCTATGGTGGAGTCTAAATAGGTGGAGTAGGACTCGCTGACAGACATATTTCAGACTCAGGACTTGCATTATGCCTGGTA
>NC_065507.1:40535663-40542546 GCF_006386435.1 Epinephelus moara | reverse complement strand
ACAAAAAAATGTAGGCTTAGCGCCCTGTGGTCCATTGCCCAATAGGAAATGTAGAATACTCAAAAGTACTTTGAAAGTGCTTGAGTTACTTTTCTCAGGGAGTAACGTTGGAAGTACTTTTAAAGTAATTGAGTTACTTTACTCAGGGAGTAATGCAGTAAAGTAACTAGTTACTTTTTAAAAAAGTAACGCAGTAACGTACTTTGATAAAGTAACCCTTACCCAACACTGGCCACTGCTGAAGTTCTTCGGGTTCAGCATTGAGAGAGTGAATTGCTAGTAGTTGCATCACAAAACTATAAAGTGGCACCAGCCTAACCTATTTCACAAAGGTAGCTATGTATTCATTCTATGTATACATCTCTCGTAGGTTAATGGTCAGCAAAACCTGTTTTGAGAGTGTAAAGCCAAAACAGAAAGGTAAATTGTAAACATTAAAACCCTGATAACGTGATTTGAATCTTAAGTATTTATCTTAGTTTAACACTGGTTAAAGCAGACACCTGACACCAGCTGTTATCACAGTCTGATTCAGAATATTTCTTGTTTTGTGTGTCCACTGCACAGAAGAACATGACATTACCTTTAAAGCCTGGCCCATTTCATAGCCTTAAAAAGAACACAGAGAAAAAACACAAAAGGAAACCATGGCTGTGAAATAACTTGGCAGATAGTCGTGTATGTGGGAGGAAACTGATTGAGAAAATATGTTTCAGGGCCTTTAAAAGTAATTAAAAAATAACCTTACACTGGCCTTTAACAAAAATAAGATGACATCAGTTTGAATATATTAGGTACAGTAAACATAAAGCTAAATATGGGAAGTAATGGATTGATCTGTAAAAATGTGTGTAAACAAATGAATAAAATGAGAAAATGAAAGCAGTAAAATTACAGTAAAGGTAACTGTGTTGCTGCCGTGGTTGAAGTGGATTAGTGAATGTTAACTGCAGATAATTAATGCCTGGCTACATTAATAGTCTTATCTGTGTCTGGTCATTAAGGCAGACTGCTGTAGAGATCTTTTTACTCAAACACTTGCATGTCTCACACTGAGGCTGTGAGATTTCTATGCTTTAAAAATGGCAACATTTGTGCAGTCTATTGCATCAAACACTCTCGGGAAAATGATGAAAGAATTCCAGTGCACTTAATATGCAACAGTTGAGTTTATTTATTATTGATAAGTACCGAACAGTCCACTAATGTAAGCCTCTTGCTAGTTTATAGAAGGCCTATTTTTATAGCTGGAGGCGGAAAGTGGAAATGGTCCATTTATGACTGGATATCTGATATCATGTTTCTGATCAAGTCATTGTGAAGAGCAAATTGGTTCTGCTGGTCTGTTAGCACCCCTTTATATGTCCTTCATTTAAATTGTCTCATATATTCAGATGTAGCATTTTTAGAAAGGGGATTTATTTGTTTATTTTCATTAAAAAAAGGTTATTTGAAAAAGGTTACATGATCCTTTGCAATTCCAGTTTTTCAGTTTTATGTTTGGAAGTAATATGACTTAGATATACATAACAGTTCAAAAGTTTGAAATCAGCTGTTAAATTGATGTTTACCTTTTTTCCTTCCATAATGGCCATTTAAGTTGAGCTAAAAATGGTAGAATTCAGACACCTAATGTATTATTTACATTTAAAATAGTTTGTGCCCCAAAACATTTACTGTACACTTTAATTCTGCACATGTTTTCATGCTAAGCTTCCAGTTTTTTTTTTACCAATGCCTGGTGATTTCTTTTGTAATTTAACAGCTCCTGATCTCACAGAAATACGTGAAATGACCACGACCTCTTAACACCGCATTCCGTGGTGGCAGCACGTAATGGGTTGAAATTACGTGCCGGTACCACGGAAACAATGCCAATGTAAAGTCAATTAGAATCCATTGTCGTGGTGTCCACACGAATACCCTGATTCAACAACGTCCTGTATACACACAAAAACACGAAAGTGTTCTTGATATTAAAACGGCAAATATATTCCTCTGTTATAATTTCCCACCAATAATAATAATAATAATAATAATAATAATGATGATAATAACATGATAGTTCGGCTGTACCAGATATTTGATATGGGTCTATTCAAATATTCAGTCCCAAAAACGCCGTTTCTACAGTACTAGCTAAATTATCTGAAATTAACCATCATCCTTACTTTTTCTTAACATAGTTCATCTAGGTGCAGTGTCATTACTAGTTCAGCTTTACTAGATATTTGATATATTCAGTAGATGTATCTTTTTACGACTCTATTTTACAGCAAGCCGCAAAAAACCTACTGTCCTAAAAATGCAATTCTTAGAGTACTATCTAAAATATCTGAAATTAGCCAACATCCTTGCTTTTTTTCTTAACATAGTTCATCTAGGAGCAGTGTCATTACTAGTTCTGCTTTACTAGATATTAGATATATTCAGTAGATCTATCTATGACCCTATTTTACAACTCTATTTTACAAGCCACAAACAAACCTACTGTCCCAAAAACGCCGTTTCTAGCGTATTAGCTAAAATATCGAAAATTAGCCGACATCTTTACTTTTTCTTAACATAGTTCATCTAGGTGTAGTGTCATTGCTAGTTCGGCTTTACTAGATATTAGATATATTCAGTAGATATATCTTTTTACAACCCTATTTAGAGCCCTACTTTGCAAATCAGAAGAACGTGTTGCTGATATGTATCAAACTGCATGGCACGGTCCCAGGGAATTGTAGTTTTTAAAAAATGTAAGTGTTTTTCCTAGATTTGGAAGTTGTAAATACTGAATTGAGAGTACACTGTGGACTTTAATGGGATGGTAAACACACTTGTGTAATCAGACTTTAAATATCTAATTTCTAAATGGGTGAAAATTAATTTTATCCATATTTTATCCATATCTGACAGCACCCTCAGTTGTTGACTACACTCACATGATAGCTGAGGTCAAGAGCTCTCTATAACAGTTGGTCCCATGTCTGTACCCCCTTTCGTTGCTGAGTTATAAGCCCTCAAACATGCACTGAGGTCAAGGTTCAAAGGTCAATGGCTGAAAGCAGGAGCCATGTAGAATCTTCATACTGACATATGTTACTCTCCAGGTTGAGACCTTTCCAATGATGTATTTGGTTTAGCTCTACGACAAAGTTTAGATTTTTTCATTTTTTGGACACAAGCCATGCCAGGTGTAGTTTCAGAGAGCACTTTGAAGGCCCAGTGTATAAAATGATTTTTATTTGTTTCTTTGCTTATTTTCTTTCTTTTTTACTGTAGATAGTTACTAAAACGAGTCATCCTCAGACAATACAATACTACTATAAAGTAAAACCAATAATAACAATAATGAAATAAGCAAAAATAATATTAAAATTATATTGAAATTTTAAAGTCTATGTACAGAGTGGAATGGTAGCCTAATTGATAACTTAGATACAATTTATTATTGTTTAGACAGTAGACACTATTTATTATTGCTTAGATACTATTTAGCCTATTATTGTATTTACTTTTAGCATGTTCTACTTTTATCTACTGTAGGCTATATGTTTGAATTTATTTAATAACAAATTTATTTTATGTTAGCCCACATCTTAACATTTTGTGTCATTTATCATAATTTAGTTCTTAACTCCAGTGTTTCCTCAGTTGGAGCCGTGTGCGCTGGGGGGGCGCCTCCTGATGCAGACGGCTCCATGTGATGGTGTTTCCTCCCTGGTTCTTCCGTGCTCAGCCTTATTTTGTTCTTCTTATTTATTTATTTATTTATTTATTAGTGGCGTGTGGATTCGGTTACGGCAGACGGATGGCAATCTGAAATGGAATGAAGCCCACACACGGCAGGCAGTAGCTACAAAACAGTAGTGGAACGCGCCCCATCCGCCCACAGCACAATGCTCTTAAAGCCCTATGCTATCAAAAGCTGGCAAAATACATTTATTTAATTTTATGGCCTTGACATTAACCTGTCATATTGTTGAGTTATCAAGGACACTTCCGTGTTTATGTGTGTATACAGGAATGTTAACGATATCATTGAGGAAAACGAGGTTGACATGACGTTATTGAATCAGTGAATCCGTGTGTCCACCACGAAAAAGGATCCTAATTGACTTTACATTGGCATTGTTTCCGTGGTACCGGCACGTAATTTCAACCCATTACGTGCTGGGCTTTTTTCTAAACTTAACCATGTGCTTTTGTAAAAAATAAACCCTTTACATAAAATGACATCTACAACCCTACATCCAAAAAAGTTGGGACACTGTAAAAACAATAGAAAACAAAACAAAACAAAAAATCTGAATGCAATGATTTGTAAATCATTTTTGACCAATTTTCAGTTGAATACAGCACAAAGAGAAGAGATTTAATATTAACTGATAAACTTCATTATTTTTTTTTTGTAAATTGACACTCAATAAGTTTGGGACAGAGGCATGTTTTCACCACTGCGTTACATCACCTTTTCTTTTAACAACAGTGAGTCCGTAAGTGTTTGGGAACTGAGGACGCTAATTTTTGTGTTTGAGTTTTTAAGTTGAAATACTTATTCATTCTTGCTTGATATACAACTTAAGTTGTTCAGCAGCCTGAGGTCTTGTTGTATTTTGCACTTCATAATGTGCCACACATGTTCAATGGGTGTCAAGTCTGAAATACAGGCAGGTCAGTTTAGTACATGCACTCCTTTACTATGAAGCCACACTGTTGTAATACATGAAGAATGTGTCTCATTGTCTTGCTGGAAATAGCAGGGATGTCCCCAAAAAAGACATTGTCTGAATGGCATTGCTCCAAAACCTGTATGCATCTTTCAGAACTTATGGTGCCTTCCCAGACGTGAGAGATACCCTTGATGCCATGGGCACTAACACACCCCCATAACATCATAGATGCTAACTTTGAACTTTGAGCTGGTAACTGTCTGGATGGTCTTTTTCCTCTTCAGCCCAGAGGACACCATATCCAGGATTTCCAAAACCAAATTGAAATGTGAACTCCTCAGACCACAGCACACTTTTCCACTTTGTGTCAGTCTATCTCAGATGAGCTCGGGCCCAGAGAAGTCGGCAGCATTTCATTTTTATTTTTGGCTTTCACTTTGCATGGCAGAGTCTTAAAGGAGCAATAAGCGAAATTCATCATTTCTAGATTGAAGGAATTAAAAAAATTGCTATGTGAAGAACTAGAGGTGTAATTTCATCTGGAGTATAGCATGACCTCACACACCCTCTCTCTGTGTTGATCTCCAGCCCCTTGTTTACAAGCCGGTCCGGCTGCGCTTTCATATGCGTTCCGGAGCCATGAGCCGCGGGTTCATGGGCTCACGGAGAAGAGTAGGAACGTTAGCATGGCAGCCGACTAGTGCTAACGCTAACAGGAAAGCAGGGAAATAGCTAAACACAGCAGAGACTGAGAGTGAGTGAAAGACATCGCTAACTGCTAAACTAAGCCAAATTAAGTTGGCTGCGCTGTTGCCAACTCCTCAGTAAGAAAAGTAGCTATTGGCTGTCCTAAAAGTCGCTAGAAGTCGCTAAATTACGTCATCACCTAATTTGCATAATTGTCCATATGCATGTAATTGTAATGGCTGCTGTAGGAGAGAGGAATAACATTGTGGGAGAGACAAAAACTGAGTAAAAAAACACCCTGAATATGTTTAGAACTACAAATGAACCTTCTTTCAGTAATTTATATTAGACAAAGAAAATTTTACATTTACATCCCGCCCTGACTGTAAACCAGGTCGGGATCAGAGCGATAGATCAGCCAGCGGCGGTTCCGCGCATGCGCGATTCACTTGCAGTCTGGACGTGGAGGGGTTAACATCTCCTGCTCTGACTGCAGCTGGGAGGGAGGACTGGGCCGTCTGTGAGTGCTTTGGGGCGAGAGAGGAGCCCACGGCACGGCAGCATCCGCTGCTCGTTGAGAAGAATAAGAATGATACGTGCTCTCACAACAGAGTCTCCAGAAGTCTTCAATAACATCAGAAAAAGTCGCTAGATTTGTCGCTAGTCGCTTTTTTGAAAAAGAGTCGCTAGAGGGGTCTGAAAAGTCGCTAAATATAGCGACAAAGTTGCTAAGTTGGCAACACTGGTTGGCTGTTTAGGTTTTATTTCATCGCCCCTGTGGCGAGTGAATCTGCCTGTGGTGAAACCGGGGCTAACCGGTGCTTTTTCCTCAGGCTCCACTTCACTCAGCTGCCAGCACAGCCAGTTAGCCTCCGCTAGCCTCCCAGCAGAGATATTGGATAAAGGAGATACCCCACCGTAGGCTTATCCAATGTTAGGAAAACGGTTACTCTTCCTGTCTCCTAAGTGGGCGTGGTTAGCTCTCCCTCCAATCAGAGCCTGTTCTCCCTCAACCCCCCCTCTCCCCACCACCGTGTTGAACAGAGGCTCTGTGGATGTCTGTGTATGCGGATCGAGAAGCAGGTGGAATGAAAATACGTTCTTCCTATTATTGCAGCCTATTGCTGCACAAAGCTTGGGCATTTTTTATTTATTACTAGCGGTAAATAACTGTTTGTAAGCTAACTGTGATTTTACCGCCTGTTTATCAAGATCACAAGATCTCGCGAGAACTTGCTTTCTGAGACGGACAGGGCTCAAACAAAGTTAATTTTCTCTTGATCTGTGTGGATGAAAAATGCAACTTTAGTGTCAGAGTGTTGGTAAGATGTGTGGCTTGTGGAAAATGAACCCAATATTTACTTTAGTGACTATAGGGCGAAAGAATTGACCTTTTGAACCTGACGTATTGCGGTAAGCGAGTTGTGTCATTTCCGGTGTTTCTGTGACAGCGTCTCTGTACTGCTCTGGTGAATTCTGCTAGCCTGTTTTCTTACTACAGTTGCTTTAACGTCTACTTCAAGTCTTAACCCACA
>NC_065507.1:40500891-40528914 GCF_006386435.1 Epinephelus moara | reverse complement strand
GAGGCGAGTGGGGTGGGGGGTGGAGAGCAGAGGTAGAGGGAGGAGTGGCTCATGACACACTTTGTTTTGGTCTACAGGCAGTGCACAACAGCAAACCTAGCAGTGAAACGATTTTGCTTTTTGCCCCTTTAAAGTGCAGTAGTTGGGGACTACTTTCAGTGTTGGATTAATCTACATTTCTGGCAGCAGTGTTAGAGAAAAAAAATGAAACAGTGTGGCTCATTAATGTGTTTTTAATAGTTTTTGGACAACAATGGAGCTCTGTGGCACAGAGGGAGAAGTCACATCAGGCTTTGATAAACACACAGTACTTGTTAGTAGATACAGTCACTGTTGGCTTTAGTCTGAACACAATATCTAAACAGAGTGTGACGAAGTGGGTGAGAATGCACCTTCACTCACCACTTGTCCCTTATATATACAGTATACCATGTTACTTTTACATATGTTTATTTTATAATTTACCATTGCTTTCGTAACATTACACCACTTAGGCCTACTATCCCGGGTTTGTTTGTGTTCATGTTATATTACAGTTGATATCAATGCATATGAGTAAATTAAAGCAAACACACAGTCATAAGTTGGTTCCAGTTACCTTTATTGTGTTGCAGGTTTGAACTTAGTTGAATTGCTTGTTCCTTTGTCTGTACTTACCTTTGTTTGTTCCTTTGTTCAGACTAGTGATGTTACGTGCTGTGCCGATGCTTCGAAGCGTGCGTCGAGTAATCCAGGAAGTGTTTCCGCGATGTGTGTATCGAGGCTTGTATCGTTTCAGACGAGTGACGTCATTGATGAAGTCCAAAGCCACACTGCCCGGCTGTACCACATGACTGGTTCGGGAAGCAGTTCAGATTTTGGTGCGAGGTTTGCACAGAGGTGACACAGAACACGAATATTACCCCTTTTGCCATTATTATATTATATGACACTACACCACCACAATACAATTTTTTAGCCAAATGATTGGTTTATACACACAGGATGCATTCACAAAACAATAACAGTTTATTGTAGATGTATTTGATACAGTATAGTCATAATATACTCACTAGAAAATACACTATATTGATAAAAAGAAAGTTATATGGTCATATATTTCTATTTTATTTTATTATTATTATTATTGTTGTTGTTATTATTATTAATAATAGTCATTCCCAACAGCTATTACTGACACAAAACACTGTGTATCACATATTACATGGTTAAGATCACAGCTGCCTGTTTTACACACTTTGGCCAGCAGGTGGTTTCGTGTGCACATGGAGCCTCGAGAAATGAACCCTTTTCTGAACTTCTTTCTTTCTTCTTCTTTTTCTGAGCTTCATCTCACCATCACTAGTTCAGACCCACCATGCAGGACTGTTTGGGAGGGGGCTGCCCAGCACTTCCTGTCTTTTATAGTATTGGTGATGTCATAATTACATCATTGGGCTCAACTAAGTGGAGGGGTTTTCTTTTTGTAGGAGTATTTCTTTTGATTGTTTATTGCAGTTTAAAGTAACCTGTTAGGATAATTTACTTTTAGGAGTTCATTTAGTAATGTAAATGTGCTTGTAAGTTAATCCAAGGTATTTATTTGATTTTCCTTGTGTTAAGGTTATGGTGTATTGCAACCTCCTTTGTTTTGGTAGTGGCTGAGGCAGTCCAATTTTCAGTCTGTCCCTCTATATAAAGACAGTTGAGGTTTGAGCTCGAGGCTATGACAAGTGTGAGAGATGTGGTGTGAAGGAAAATGTGGAACATATAATAATACACTGTAAAGTATGCATAGGAGAGATAGAGGCTGCAGAGGAGAGTGAGAGCAGCATGGCGTGAGTGGACTCTGGCTGGAATTTTAGGGACAAAGGGAGAAGGAGATGAGATCACAGATGTGAGGAAAGCACTATTCAACTTTCTGAGGGAGTCAAGATAGATGGGTAGAATTTAAAGGAGGGGATATGAGGCTACACACTCTTGTACAGTAGGTGGTGGTATGCACCTGAACATTGCTTGCGATCCGCCATTGAACAGAAAGAAGAAGAGCTCGAGGCTAAAGCCCTTTTTAAACAGGAATTGTGCAAATTTGCAGGAAAGCCCAAGCAATCTTCTTTCAGCATTGGCAGTATGAAAACAAAATAGGGGAGTGTGGCAAAATGCCGCCTACCTACTTTTGTTCATACAGAATGCGCCTTTTTTGGGGCAATGTGGGGCGTGAGCAAGTAACAAAACGTGTAGCTCAGCGTGTGATGTAACCAGAGACGTGGGAGGGAAGCCGCGGCTGGTCAGTCCTTCAGCGATTCTCTCGTAAGTCGGCCCGTTCTTCACCGTTCCTGTCATCTGACGGTTAATGGCCTCTTCGTTTGCAAGAACAAGGAGGGCGCACAATTCCTTGTCTCCCCAGTTGCTCATCTTTATAGTGTCTGTCAGGTTTGCGTTTCCCTCTTGCTACTAGCTGCTGGCTAATTCCTGCTATCAGCTGTTTCCTGTTTATCCACCGCCAGTGGCTCGCACGTGCGGCCTCATCAGCAGCTCCTCCCACAAATCTTCAACAGCCCCTCCCATTGCGGAAGGCCGCCTCGGTCTGTTTAAACTAAAAGGGTTCCGCCAATATGACTAAAAATTGGGCACCTCGGATCAACTTGCCAATCCGGCTCTGTATGTCTAAACGCTCGCAGCTTGCCGGCAAAATGGCCCAACATGCGCAGAAAATCTGGCAGTGTAAAAGGGGCTTAAGAGGAGAGGCCATGCTGCTGTGAATTTGTGCCCTTTTGTTTGATTTTTTTTATGAGTTAATTTTCCTCCGTTATTTGCTTTGTACTTTGTGCGTTTTTTTTTGTTTTTGTTTTTGCCTAATTTGCACGTGTGATTACGAGCATTGTAAATAAATTTACACTTTTTTTGTGGCCAAGAAGTCAGCTGAGTCTGCTTACCTACCACCTTCCTTGACCCTCAAGCTAAACTATCCTACACAGAGAATGCACCAAACACCAGATTTTATCATTTTTTGAATTTATTTTTTACTAACTAATAAATCATCTATGTGATGAGAGAACTTTGTGGGGCGATTGGAGGCAGTCTGAATTTAGTTTTTCTGCAAAGTGAAACTCTACCTGTTAAGATCATCTTGGCTGTGGTCCTTGCTACAGTAAGACAGTTTAGACAGTTAGTGTGGAGAAACAAACAGGATTTTCATCATCCATGGCCTTTACTGACAGCCTGTGGGACACCTCAGTCTATCTCTGTTATCTCTCCATTATGACCTACTTCTCCTGCTCAGACAGATGCTCCCTCGACTCTAGCATTTACTCACCTCCCTCTTAATTACTGCAGTTAATTAGCAGACGCATACATCTCCTTATAGAAACATGGGTGGACCTTAAAGTATTTCCATCTCATGTTGGCAACAGCAATCTAACTTGAATATATAAAACATAGCTTAATGCATTCAAGAGGCAGGTTCTGAAGTTTATAGAGCTGTAATTATGGATGAATCGAGGGAGTGAAATGTTTTCAAGGAGCCAAACAATTAGAGGTAAAGTCCCCTTATTCTCTGCTGGGCCTGGCTTTCTATCTGTGTTACACAAAATAACAAGTTCATCAAAGAGTCTCTGAGGAGAACAGGAGAATATATAATACAGAAATACAGTCTACAACATTCAACATGATTTTGCATTACACTGGATCTCCCTCTCATTTCTCTTCGTCTCCTTCTTTGTGTTGCTGCGTTTGTTTTCACCCGTCTCTCTACACACACACACACACACACACACACACACATATAGACTTTGATCCATTAGTCAACACCATATCCCAGGGTTCCATCTGTCCCTGTTTTGCTCTCATCCTCCATGCTGTCCCCCAAAGTTGTCGGCTTATATTTAATGAGGGAGTGTCAGTTGAATTATTCAGCTGTCATTTGTTGCTTTTATAAAGTAAATGGATGTCAGAGAGGCTTTTCTCTTTACACCACAGAACACAGTGTTCTCTATTCTCTGTTGCGACGTTGCATGAGATGAGTTTTTTTTAATGAGGATTTAGTCATTCACTATGTAAATATGTTAGTTACATGATGGAATAAAAAGGAATATATTTCAGTAGAGGGCTTTTAACACACCCTGTGGCAGCCATATTGGAAAGCTTCCGTTCAGTAAAGAGGATTTTAACAAACTGAATAGAGTCTAAGGAATATATTGATATTATGTTGAGATCTTGATATGAGACTAGATATTGTCTTAGATTTTAGATTGTAATATTGTAACATTTTCTTTTCTTGTTTTAAAGGCTGCATCACAGTAAAGTGATGTCATTTTCTTACCAGACTGTTCTAGCTGTTCATTCATTTGCCTTTATCCACTCAGTCATTACATCCACATTTCTGTGTCATGAAAGCACCAATAGTCAACCCAACAACACCATCACAATATAGATATTTATGTATTTGATCAAAAATATTGTGATATGTCACTCTGTCCATATTGCCCAGCCCTACTCGAAATATACACAACTTAACAACCCAGAAGATGTTTTAGTTTGTACTGATTTTTATCAGGAACTTTCCAGTGCACTGCTTATGGTAGGGGTCGGGAAAGCATCACTTGGTAGCATCCTTCGTGTTTTAATGCTGACATTGCCAGTTAAACACTGCTGTGCCAAAGTAGAGCCTTGCAGAGCTAATGGCATTAACTTAGTCTTGTTCTGTCTCCACACCAGCAATAGCAGCGGCCAGAGGCATTTTGTTTGCAGGTTGTCCATCCCTTTATCCATCTGTCTGTCTTTCCGTCTGTCCCCTCCATAATCGTGAATATGATATTTCGCCTTGAGGGAATTTCATTAAATTAGGCACTATTGTCCACTTTGACTAAACAATGAACTGATTAGATTTTGGTAGTTATAGGTCAAAGGTCAGCTCACTTATACCTTGTCTTTCTCATTCATGTGAGCGCATATCTCAAGGGAGGGAGGGAGTTTATTCAAATTTGGCACACATGTCCACTTTGAGTCAAGGATGACCTGATTGGAATTTCGTGGTCAAAGGTGAAAGGTCATGGTCACAAAGCCCTTGTATGTTGCATTCTCATGAATGCAGTATCTCAAGAACACAGTAAAGGAATGGCCATGTGGCACAAATGTGGACTAAACAATGACCAGATTAGAGTATGGTGGTCAAAGGTCAATATCACTGTGTCTTTGCGTCCTTTTCATTCTCGCAAAGGCCACTTCTTAAGATGGCCTTGAGGGAATTTCCTCAGATTTATCACAAACATCCACTGGGACTCAGTAAATAACTGATTAGAATTTGGTGGTTGAAGGTCAAAGGTCAAGGTCACTGTGACATCTCAAGAATTCACATGCTAATTATGAAAAAAAAAAACACAAATGTCTCATAGGATAAAATGATCAAGTGATGACATTTTATACCCAAAAGATCAAAGGTCAACTTCATTTTAACATCATAATGTTCGACAGAAACACTTTTCTGGCCATTATTTTACGTCATAAGAAATGAACAGGAGGGGAGACATTTGGTCATATACTGAATTGGTGACCCTAATCTTAGGTGCCCACCTTGAAACTGTGCTGATTGTATAGATCGTCTGTGCTGCCTGTGGGAAGATGTATGTGAGGCATCCATGTCATTGAAAATACGGACGCTTCAAACTGTAACTGCAAGTTGAGGGTGTAGGGGAAATACCTTTTTGAGAATGTTTGCACTCGTAATAAAGTTTGGAGCACCAACCTCCTAATGAGGGAAGCGCCTAATCAAATTAATAACTCTGTAAACCAATTATTAATCCGTCAGCACGCTTATCAATAATGAATCAATCTCAATATCTGGGTTATGAATTCTCCATACAGTGATCTTAATTCCTGCTCAAAAGAAATATCCGCAGACAACGACTTGGCAATAAATGAAAATTTATTTAAGCTAAATGGGTAACAACTGAATAAATGAATGAGGATAATATGGAATAACACAAAATCAACAGTATGTATAAATGGATTAAACAAGAAGTAACACTCGTGTGGGTTATTTAATTTGGCGATAGTGAGAGAGTATGTTAAGATAAGTTGGGGAACGCAGGGATGCGCAAAATATTTATCTAAGGAATCCTAAATTAGGATTAAGGTAATTAGATCTCCTGTTCGACATCAGCTCTTACCACTGCCCAGCGGGTCACCTGTGAGGGGAATTTGTTGCCTCCCGTCTTAGCAGCAAATCATGCAGATGTTTCTCCTGGGGCCCCGAACTTTCACTTTGCAACTCCCAGACTTTCCAGCAGAATGAAATCAACTGGCGCACTGTGGTGGGGGGAGCAGTTGAGCCTGTTAAGTCTTGTGGGTACCCCAACGTCAGTTGCCTTACGCTGCAGAAAGCCTTTGGGTTTGGCACAAGCACCACTGTGGCAAGTGGCTCGCAGCCGCTGGGTTTGATGAATCTTTAGTTGAAGAGGCAGGTCGAAAAAGGCACTTGTCTACTTTGTCATAATTACTCGCTTATGATAATGGTGAAAACAATATCGTTGGCTGTTCGATATTGTTATCAAAGTTATTATTAACGCGCATAAAAATGTTGAAAACACTGGAGATAAAAGAAAACTGGATAAGCAAAACTTAAAAGTTTAAAACATCTTTGATGTGAGAGTATAAAAGCGTAACTAAAACGTAAACACAAAAGAGGCCAAGATACGAAAAAGAAGAAACAAAAAGTAAAAATAACAAGAAGAGAGAAGAGTCAAAAAAGAAAAGAGCAAAGAGTACCAGAGCGGATGCACCAGAGTGCACATGTTTTAACCGGCCAAAGTGGGCGGATCTGATAAGACGGTCTTCTTAGTTGTAAAACAAGCTGATTACTTTATTTCAAAAGAAACTTAATGCTTCTTATTATACGAGATCATATACTTTGACATGTTACATGTGATAGGCACATACTCTTCTCATTATGGTCAAAATCGGTTCTTAACATCCAATTAAAATGAATACAATTATTATACCACGTGTATCAGCAAAGTATAAACTGCTTCAAATACACACACACTCTAGACTAACTTATGGTGGCAACATATAATGAAAAACAAAATGAGGAAGCACATATTCATGAAAACAGGTTGATTAACAAATCCAACTATATTTTACAACTCCAAACCCATAATATGGATAAAATGTATAATTTCACTTCCAAAAGACATTTCAATTCTGTCACACAGAAACATTTGGTAAGAGAGGGGAGGGCGTGATTTCCCCGGGGCAATGCGAATGGACAGGATGTGGCCGAGAAAAGAAGCATTGTCTCACGACAACTAGTGGGTCGTTCATCACCGCGTTTTGCCCCAAGGCTGGATACTTTAAGATGGCATCTGAAACTTGACGGACCCCAAGTGACTTTTTACCTCCTTTTGGCCTAAGCATGGCTGAAAGAAGTTTTTTTTGTCCAGTCAGGGTAATACAGGGGTGAGTCCTAAACATTTGACCCTCCGGTGGTCTCTTGTTGTCTTCTTCATTGATAATAATGGTTCAAGGGGTGTCCAGAGAGGCTGTTCCTCTACAAGGGGTTTGCAGAAACATTCAACCTCAAGCGGTAATTCTAGTTTTATGTTTATTTTTCTGAAGAATTTACTGTGGTACAGCATTTTTAAAACAGTCTATTTGTGTATCTCCAAGCTTTTGTGCTATCGCTACTGCTTTTATAAAAGGGGAAACTAGTAAACTGTAGAGAGTGGAATCGACAATTTCAGGATCAGGACTGTTTAGTATGGACAGATGTGTCAAATTATCACGCTTCAATTTCTTAAGATATCTTGAGTTGAATTTACTAGAGCCAATGATGCAGATTTAAAAGTGTATTCTGATCCATTATATTGTCAGAGTAATAATAACTCTTTTCCAGACATGGGTTCACCCCTCATGATTATGTTTGTGAGGTACAGTTATACAGAAGCTGGACTGGTGCCAAGGCAAATTGGATTACGTCTCCCAATGTTCCCTCAAGTGTTTTATTATCCCTGAGCTGAAGGCATAATGTGATTACTTGGTGATGCCCTTTGTTCAACGCACTATTATCCTGATGCTGTGTCCATGAGTTCATTAACGGCACATTATGACTTGTTATACACAAGCGCGCTGCAGAGGCCGCTGAGCAAGTACAGTGTGAGTCATTCATGTCGCGTTCAGGCTGGATAGGCTCTTACTGTACGTGGGCTGCAAGCAAAGTTTCAGTTTAAACAAGTGCACTGTAATTGAATAATGGACTGTACGAGCAGAATATTATATAAGCAGTATTAAGTGGGTTTAAGTGTTAACAGTCATGAATTCCTCCCTCATTTTACATGTACACAGCTGCCAGTGTGTAAAATAAGGATAACTTTATGTGAATAATATGATGATTAGTTTGACAAAATAATTTAAATTAAAGTTTGCTTCATAGACTGTAAAAAATAATGGATGTAATCACCATGACATCACCCATTGGTGTGTGGACTCCTGAAGCCTTGAGTTTGGCACTTTGGCGTCACCATCTTGGTTTTTAAGAGTCAGAATTGACCAATATCTTTTTTTATTAGGCTGTTAACAAGTTTATTTCTGCTGTAAAGTTTTCCATTTAAGCATGGGGGTCTATGGACATTGACTAGTTCCTGGAGCCAGCCTGGAGTGGCTATTAGAGGAATGACAGTTTTTAGCACTTCTGTTTTAGCCCCTTGATGCTGCTGTTTTTACTTCACTTTGGTTCACTCTCCAGAGCTTTCCACTGCATCTTCATCAGTGGTTGGAGTTTGCTTAGTTGTCATGAAGATAGCTTAGTTGTCACCCCCTGACTTAAGCATGGGTCTTTGTTCATGTACAGGTTGTATATCAGGGGCTGGGGGGAGTGAGATACTTTCCCAAGTGTATCCATCCAAAACATTGGGTCTATTGCTCTGTCTTTGTTTGGGCGGCTGTGGCTCATAAGTGGCTGTTCCATCGATATGTGAGTGTGTTTAAAAAAAAACTGAGTAGCAGGTGGCACCTTGTGTGGCAGCCTCGGCCACCAGAGTGTGAATGTGTGCGTGAATGGGGGAATGTGACTTGTGACTTTTAGTGGTCAGATGACTAGAAAGGCACTATACAAGTGCAGGTCCATTTACCATTTTACTTATCTTTTGTCTTTCAGTTTGTAGCATTTTGTAATTTCTGCTCTTGAAGTCCTTACTTAGAACTTCCTCTAGATGTCTGAGCTCCTCACCTACTCTTTAAGAGTGCTAATACACTATAGACTGTAAGAATAGTGGACAGAGCTACCATGACTTCACCCATTTCTTTGTGGACTTCCATTCTGAAGCCTAGAAGTTTGGTATTTTGGCCATTGCCATTTTGGTTTTTCTGAAGCCAGAAGTGACCATATTTGAGGAGGCTGGCACCGTTGTGGAACAATGGGTGGATCTGACTGAGAAACAGAGGACACAGTCAGAAGACAGCCTGTCACTCAAAGCAGTCCTCCCTCAAATATACGTAACTTTAAGTCTTAATAAAATGTAAATGGGTGAGTTTTATATAAATTCACCTCTCATACGGTTGACTGTGGAAATTAGAGACCGAAACAGTCTTTTGTACAAGGCTGTAAACATGTTTATATCTGCTGTAAAATTAGACATTTTAACATGGGGATCTATGGAGACTGACTTACTTTTTCAGCCAGCTTCAAGTGGCCATTCAAGGAACTGCAGTTTTTGAGACTTCCGAATTGGCTTTATTTTTCAGTCCCAGAGGTTGCCGTTGTTTTATACTTGATGTTAACATTGCATACACATAGACAAGTAGCTGCAGCTCACACACTCACCTGCTTACTTCGTGTTTGCTCCTCAGATTAGAAAGTATACACTAGTAGCCAGATCGGGGTTGAGTAATCTCTGGCTGATGGAATGTCTCCATCGTCTCAAAGTGCAGAAACCCTGCGAAAGAAACTAATTGTGGAAGCTTGTATCCATAATGATTATGGTTGGACATTGGTTGGTGATTGATTATGGGATAATCAATCTCCAACCAATGCTGATGAAAGGTGGAAATGCAATTTGACAAGTGAAAACTACCAGTTCAGACTCAGCTCCCTCTTCTACACAAAACTCAAGTACTGCCACATCACTGGTTATTCGCTGAACATTAATGTCCTTTTTATTCCAGAACTAATAGTTTTAACACTACCTGTTGTAGCTGTCTTGAGAGAGATGGGCAGTATTTCAATTAAATGTAGGCCAAATTAAAATACGTATTTAATTATAGCTGCAGCACAGTAGTGAGTCAGGCCAGGCATTTTGAGGAGGAAGAAGAACGAGGAGGAAGAGTAGGAAGATGAAAAAAAGAAACAGGAGAAAGACAAATGAAAAACACGGGATGGTCTGTTTCAAACCTGCCCTAATCATAACTAACTTAAAACTTCTAAGGTTTAAAATATCTGAAATCATTTGTTTTTAACCTATACAACACCATGCCTGAAGTAAGTTAATTTTGCTTCACCCTGATCTTAAACTCACAACCTTAGACACTATGGACAAGTCATGATCTTGTTGAGCTACCTGTCAAGTTAGAAACCAAGGAGTTTCTCATGACTTCGACAGTCACCTGATTTTATGAAGACTAAAGGCAGTTTTCAAACTAGTGTTAAAGGAGCTATATGTAAGAAATCTAAAGCAAATAGTCATAAAATCCTCCTAATATGTCACCGAGACTAAGGAATAATGTTCATATAACATACTGATCTCACCGACAACAATAGTACAGCCAGAATATTTGCATTAAAAAAAAATTTTATGGTCCGCAAATCATGTTTATGTTTTGAATTTGTGTTTTGGCCTGTTGCGCCACCCACCGCCGTCTACCAGTCACACAGTCAGTAGAGTCTCAGCATCAGTTACAGTTACGACTGAGCTACAGCAGCACGGCAAGCAGCATTAGCAGTGTCCCAGTACACAGCTTTAGCAGTCTCCTCAGCTGTATCCCGGCAGCAGCGTTAGCAGCAGAGAAGCTGGACTTGCTCGAACGGTCCGCTGGAAAACTGAAGATCAAGGACGCGGCGACGCGGCTCTGCCACGGCAGCTGCCTGTGGGCAAACAAATCAGTCTCCAGCGTGCCGCTGTCCAGCAACCTCGAATCTGTAGGGGAGGGGGGGCGGACACGACTAGCAGCAGTATTTTGAATTTGAGTGCAGTAACCGTTTTGGCCACATTCTTACATACAGCGCCTTTAACACAACACATACTTACTCCAACATCATCACATATTGTTATTTGGTCATGGACTTTCCATGTCATCATATGACGTACATGGTACCCTGGGTGCTTTGATTGATGACATTCTGGGATGCCGTGTCAACTTTCTGCCTGTCACATGCATTGTCTGTTTTCAAAATACACTTCTGTTTTCACAGGAAATGTACAGTTTGCATACAGTCAAAATAAACGCACTACATTGGCACAACGCCTCAAACTGATGTTTTTTTTTCCTTCAACAACAAATGCACATGGTTATGTTCAGCCAACACATGCATGTATTGGGTTGAGACAGCAAAAGCACATAATTGGGTTTAGAAAAAAAGGACAGGGCTTTGTTTTACATTCTTACAGGGGAGGCAGGCACTGGCCTCCCGGGTGAAAGTCGATTCACCCCACCACCCACCCTACTTGGACTCAAGCCCCCTTAACTTACGTTGTTGTCCGGCTGCGTTTCCCCCTTAAGCCGCCAGACTGGCTGCATATCATGCTTAGGTGAAAGGATGTCTTTATTTGTGGGTGCCTGATGCAGGAAATCACTGACTAAGCACTAACATTTGAAGAGTACAGAGTAGTTAACAAGACAAAATTCTGAGAAGTTTTGCACCTCATCTAGACAACATAGAGATGTCTGCAATTTATTTTAACAAAATTGCTCAATACATGACAAACTGATGTTTAAAGATGATTTTATTTAGTTCACTTAATATGATCATACTGTTAACTGGCACTTGTGTCCTGTCAGTGAATATACATCACCACAGACTCCCTCAGCAGCTTCTCTCAGGAGAGCTGTGGATTCATCCCCCAGCTAGGTGAGATAGGACGCAGTTGATATGATCTATGGAGGGCCATGTGAAGACAAGGCTCCCCCATCCTTTTAACGTCTGAATAAAGATATACCCGCTGTGATAAAAGCTGATAAAAGCCACATTTCTCACCAGACGTGCTGTCAGCGAAGGAGACAAGCTGACAATTATCAAGCCTATCTGCAGTGTAATCACTGAGCTCTACATTGTCCTTTTGGCTTTTTCCATATTTCTTACTTTTGATTTGGGCCCAAGCATTATGCAAAGAAGACTTGCAATACTGTTTCATATCATATGTGCTGATATGTTGTTAGTAATACAATGTTTGTCACTGCACTACACTTGTCACAGACAGTGGTCGAGGTCTCCTACTAAGTATCTCAGGTCAACATTCTTCACTCGACTAGAGTGCTGATTTTTTTTCACTAGGGAATTCATGCAAGTTTAAGCACAAAGAAGCCCTTGAACTGTGCGAATAATAACCCCTTCATCACAAATTGTCAGTGCAAATACCTTCAGATGTCAAATTAATCCATGAAGGCTGGCATTCCTGCACCCTGAAGCCCTTTTATAATAGGAGCGTTTTATTATCTGATTTGAAATTGGAAATCTCTCTCTGCTGTGCTGTCTCACTGGCTGATGACTGCGCACAGTGTAGCAACAATAATGGCTGCCACTCTGAATGGATAAACTGTGCAAAGCCTTTATGCCACTTTTGAAATGATCCAGAATAATGTAGGGGACTGCTGTTGTTAAGTGTTAGCGAGTTGGTGGCAATTTTGATGTGAATGGCCATAGCTGCAAATACATATTATGTAAATAGTGATATTTACATATGATTTACATATGTATGGTTGTGGCGGGCAGAGAGAGGCTCTGTTTATGACCAGCTTTAGTTTATATGGTGAGTAAACAGCATGACTCTGATAAAGTCGCTCTTGATGTTCTGCCCTTCTCTGCAAAATCCTTCAGTGAATCAGGGTCAAATTTATACATTTATTGGTCAAGCATACAAGGAATTTAACTCTGGTTTTCACTCGCCTCAAAAATTTACATACAGTACCCAGAACCAACATAAACATAACTACTATACAAATAGGAAACAATAAGACTTGCTGGGTCACAATATTGCAATCAAAAGTCTGAGAGTGTAAAAATGTTCAAATAAATATGGTATAATTAGAAACAAGGTAGCATGAAAAACAAAACAAAAAATATTCATCATCTGTCTCGGCAGATGGAATTTTCCTTGTTGTCTTTCTTTTGGGTTACAAAATCCTCCATCGCACATTTTCAGGGAAATATGAGCCAACAACCTAACTTTCACTGACTTTTAAGTTGGTTATGCCTCCCCACCGACAATAGCCATAGTCAGAGGCATTATGTTTTCAGATTGTACATCCATCTGTTCATCTCTACCATTCTCATGAACATGATTTATCAAGAATGCCTCAGGGGAATTTCTTCAATTTTGAAACAAATGTCCACTTGGACTGAAGAACAGATTAGAATTTGGTGGTCAAAGGTGAAAGACACAACAATTTTTGGCCATAACTCATTCTTAGACTAATTATAATAATATTTCCAACAAATGTCTAAAGACTCCTATAGTCTGTGAGATTTTAGCAATCTTATCAGTCATCACATAGCTCTAATAAACTTGGGTATGACATCAAGTTTGATGTATTCAGACTGTATGATGACAGCGCCTACTGAATCACAGGCTACGATTTACGATGCAATAGCTTCCTATGCTGAGTGCACAAGGACGCTGCAGGTTATTACTTCTCCAACTGTGAAGCACAACATAGAGGGTCACATTATTAAATAAGCTAACGTTTTTTTGTCTGCACTATATACTGCAGTGTGTCTGTGTGTGTTTGCTAGTTGCTCCACAAGGTTTTCCTCTTTGCTGGAATCCTACACATTTCTTTTAGCGTGTTTTGCCTCCATGGCGAGCTGCTATCTGTCTGTTTGTTTGGGTTTAGCGCCGGTGTATCATTTCATGCTGTATTTCTATTGGTTGGTTAGTAGATGTAGGTCGTAACAGCAGTCACACATATTCACCCCAAATTTCAGACACTGTCAGAATTTTATCACAGGCTGTCTTTGATTGCAAGATCATGAGGAGACCGGGTATAGTTGTAACACGGGTATAGTTGTAACACCCCCAATCAGGGATAAAATAGGAGTCATGTGACAGTTTCAGTTTCCTCACACTTCTGTACGATCCCACATGGAAGATATGCAGTCGATGTGGCTGTCTCTCTAGAAGCTACAGAGGAAAATCTAATTTTGAGGTAAGAAAGTAAAAAATTTCTAGTACTTCTACAGTTGTAGATAAAGTTGTAGCCTATGAGTTATATCAGGTCAAACTGTAGTTTCTCTAGTAAAAGATGATGCATCTCCCCCTTGCTAATTTCAAAGCACTATGCTGATACATCGAGTTCTTCTACAGGGTCGGGGTAGGTTATGACGCTTCTTTTGAAAGTGTTACCATCCCCTTACATACAACTACATACAATCATTTTTGTGATTTTAATTATTCTACAGAATGCTTAGAACTTGGATGAGAAAAACAAATTGCGGAGTTGATGCCAGTATTTTAAAAAGAGCAGCAGAGGAAGTGAAGAGTGGAAAGTCTGTCAGGGCAGCAGCAAAATCCCATGGAATCTGCCATGTCAATTTGAAACCCAAAGAGGTGTGGGTGAAGTGCATCTTATGTAGCTTTTGGGCCCACCAGGCATGCACTCCAGGTCTGACCAATTTAATTTGTCATCACTGTGACTCAGATTAAGGATGCATTTCATTTGTTTGGTGAATTAGCCATCCACCATGTTCTCTTAAAAGTGTTCTGTGGAATGGGCGTAAACATGTTCATGTGATGTGTGTGTTCTTTAGTTCTCTCTCACACAGAGAGTATACAGTTTATTAAAAAAGTTAATTAATATTTTCTTCATTCTCTATATTAAGAGAACCTGAACCTGTTCAATTTTTCTGAATAAGTGTATTTTTCACATCGGCCTATCCATGTGTGGCAGCCTGCCTTAACCAGTGTAACCAATGTAACACACACACAGGATACATTTCATTCTCTTCATTAACAATAGGTTTACAGATTAAGAATATGTTGTTAGGTGAATCTATTGTCTATTTTTCTATTTTCAAACCCACCAGGTTGTTTGCGGTTTGAGATCTTTTGAATAAGTCTTTTGTACACGCGTGCACATGTGTGCGCAAATATGCATACACTTCCCATATGATACAATAAATCTGTTGTTGTGGCACATCACATGGAGTATCACATGGAGTACCCTTTGTTTTTGTGCATTTTGTCTACCTGTTACAACTTACCCAAGTATGTGTTACAACCTACCCCGGTCATGGGGTAGGTTGTAACAAAGGACCACCGTGTATTTGGTTTCATCTCACAAAGTCTGTGATATACTTGAAGAGATTTAAGTTATTGCCATTTGCAGTAGACAAATGTGGGCACTTTGCCTAAAAGTTCCAGAACTGTAGCTTGAAAGGGAAGATAGTTGTAGGTGCTGAAGAAAAAAGTGTTACAACCATACTCCCCTATTTAGCATCACAGAGACTTGTGGTCAGTAGGATGTGAGCATTCTTAAAATAACATCTGTACAGATGTGAAGCCCTGACTGACTGATCTTTAATGTTGTCTTGTTTTTTTTCCTTCTGAAAATATTAACCTCATAGTTAGACACAATTTATTTAGCCTGTGTAGTTAAGGTGACAGGTTTGCTTAGCTGCTCTGCAGCAAACTGATATGATGCTGCTTTACATGAGAATTCATGTAAAATAGAGGTTGAACCATGTACATAAATTACAAATCGCCTGTAAAGCATTTTAATAAATGAATCTATCATAATTAAAACAAGTAGAGACTGAGAACAAACTGATAGGAGTTTGGAGGTGCGTTCCCGGGTCCGGGAGTGCTGAGGGCCGTCCAAATCCACAATTCAGCCAGTCCACAAGGGGCCTCAAGTGGACTTTCTGCAGACTTCCAGAGAGTCTACTTGGGGTGCAGACTTAGCAGACTTCACTGATTAATTAACCCACATTTCATTGCAATACAGACGTGACATTGTGGGTTTTTGAACTGCCGAAAAAACCTTATGAATGTGTAAAATAGTTATTGATAGTTTGGTCTATTAAAATGCTAGTTGAATTGTGTAGGCCAGAAATAATATTCAACCACATCATGATACAGAAATATGTATAAATATAGGCTGTAGAGCGACTGAAAATGCATTTTATCATTGCAGCCTATAAGGCTGCGCAGTGTAATAGGCTAAAAAATTCACCACCATTCCACCAGTATTTTATAGTCTATCCTAGGCCCATAGGCCAAGGCTTATGGCTTGCGTCTTTATACAACCCCCTAATAACCAGACATTTACCCTAATAACTGTTAGGGAGGAAAGTGGTGGCTATATCTTATTTAGAAAGAAGACAGGATGGTGTCAGGACAAAAGACTGAAGAGGTCAGAAACTTCTCTCTGAACTGTATTGTGATCTAGATAGCAGTATAGTTAGTGTTCTGAAAATAAAAAAATAAATGGCCATTAGGCACTGCCATTCTAGTATGCTAATGAACATCAATGCACATCTTAAGAGGAAATTATTTCTCCATATCAAATCAACATTACCTCACCACTGAGCATGAACAGTACTTAGCCTACAGCAACTTATGAAGGATCATACATGTGAAAAACGTGGTAGGACCAAGGCACTCTTCTTTAAGATAAATAAATCTTTTTAATTGAATCTTTTTAAATCATTATGAACATACAGCCAACACCTCTACAGGAGGGCAGCACAGTGAGACAAAAACAATTAAAAAACAGCATTTAAACCAAATTTATAAGTAAATGCATACAGAGCAACGTGGAGTACAGTGCACAGCAGTGTGACAGCTGGTGGAGAATCAGAGTCTTAAATGGGCAGAAATCATCTGAAATCATCTTTTATACACACATGCTCACAGACACACACACGCACATACACAGAAATGTCAGAAATCCAACAACAAGACAGTCTTTAGGCCTCTTGCGTGTAATCATGGGCTTGGGGGCGTTGGCTGATGCCGGGCGACAAGAGTGTTCGGAGCTGAAAGAAAAGAGGAGAAGAGAAAAGTTAACCGTTCTGACATAAGAATACAGTAACAGGGCTTAAAGTGAAAAAATTTCCTGAGCCTGAATTTCACATACGTGAAACTTTTTTGTATGCTTGCAAAGCACAGCCTGCTGGGATGTTTCTATGTATCTAAGGGTTCTTTAGGACTAAGTACATACAGTACATGTGTGCACAGTAATGAGCAGGTGAAATGTCTAGCTTACATATGAGGTGTCTCAAGATTTAGGAAAATACAATTTTATTGAACGTAATAAAAGTAAAAAGTCACTTGACATGCTGCTGTTTTGTGCTATGACCTATTTAAGTGCTGGAAGTTGTTATTTACGTGACAACACCTGAACGCAACACAAGCTCCGCACCAAATGAGAGGCCGTTTACACGTGGCCGGCTATTTTCATAAACGGACATTTCACCGTCTCCATTTTCAAAAAGATCTTCGTTTACACTTGCCCATGTATATATACACAAGAGCATGCCAAACCTGTAGGTGACAGTGTAACGAGAAGCTCAAGCCTTCCATGTATCCATTGTCACCATAGCAACATAGGTCGCACTTTTGACACAGGCGCAAGTTCTGGCGCATACTGTGATGTCGGCTGCCTATAACGCCGTTTATCTCAGTTTACATGCAAACGCGCAACCGGAGTTTTCCAAAATCTCCACTCTGGCCGGAGTTTTTAGAAAGACTCGTTTTCAGAGGAGAAATCTCCGTTTGCGTGTAAACGAAGGGCACAAACGAAGGAAGATGTCTCCGTTCATCAAAATCAACGTGTACGTGTAAACCGCCTCTGAGTACCGCGCTGCGCTGCTGTGCGAGCGGCGTGTTTGTCTGTGCGTAACATCAGTCTGTTGATGGTTATTTACACACTGTCCATAACAATAACTTTGTCAGCTGACAAACTGCGCCGGGCTCGGGTCAGGTTATGTCAGGAAAATGCGGCCGAGCCGCTCTAGCGTCATCACCTGTGTGTGTGGCGGAACTCCGCCGTGCGCGATACAGAGAGCAGAGCAGAATTGTTAAGGCGTAACCATGTAGAGACAGAAATGACACGATGACATAACATGATAAATAGTATATTGTTCTGTTATTATATGAAGCGTCCGTTGCGCAAAATAATATAACTTTAGTTTATGAAGAGGTAAGACGGAGCCCTCTCCTCTCCTCTTATATATATGAAGAGGTAAGACGGAGCCCTCTCCTCTCCTCTTATATACTTTACTCGCAAATGTGTGAATTGACCTGGATAACGGTTAAATCAGCAGCAGCAATCATATTTCAGCAGTGGCGGTGCACCGCTGCTAGTAGCATATAGGGGAAACACTGCACAGCATGCTGTTTACTCTCAGTGTCCGATAGCTGGCGGTCAAGCTAACACAAGCTAATCATTCAAACGCAGTTCAATTGTCCATTTCTGTTGCACATTCACCCACACTCACATGGATATCAGGCTGTAACGGACACCTAAACAACATGTGCAACAGAAATGCAACACCAACAACTGTTTTTAGACCCTCACCACTCAGCTCTTATTGGCCAGCAGAGTTTGATAACACTATACTATTGGTGGAACTACCCATGTGCTTCGCTGAAAATCAGAAGATGATTAGTTAAATGCTAATTTCTGCCAAGTTGTTGCCACACAAAAAAATAAAAAATAAAAATAAAATACTAGAAATGTCCGTCAAGCTGGAAATGCAGTAATACTTGGTAAAAGGACAAGTGAAAATAACTTGAGCAATATCATGAGCTCACACACACATGTGCTCACACACGATCTCATGTACACGCTCACACATAAGATGCAGACACGCACAATTGCGCTGTACTTGCCTTCAGCTGAAAAATCATGGGCATAGGGGCGCTGGCTGTTGCTGGGCGAAACCAGTGCTTGGAACTGAGCGGAAACTGAGAATAGAAGAGTTAACCGTGTTGACATATGAATAAGTAACACTTGGTAAAAGGACAAGTGAAAATGACTTAGATATACAGTATAACATCACTCCCTCTCATTGCTTAAGTGAAAATTACTTGAGCAATAACATGAGCTCACACACACACGCTCACACTAGTGTTGCACGGTATACTGGTACCAACAGTAGACCGCGGTACACCACGGTACATATGATACCATAATGTTGGAGTACCGTACCTCATGGTACCACTACTGTGGGATAAGTTCAAAGTCCAGTCGCAAGAGGGTGAGTGTCCAATAACAGCGCACGCTGGCCAATAACGGCACGTGCTGGCCTGGCTCCAGGTCCAATAATTTCCTCTTGGAAATTGTGTTATAAGTACCTGAACAGCCGAGCCGTGGCAGCACACAGGTATGTGACGTGTCAGAGGAGAAACGAGCCGTTCACATTTCTCTCTTTGTGGCAGGTAACGGTCCACAAACCTCACCGCACTTAAGGGACTGTTCTTAAGGCCCTGTGTCCACATAGCGCCTTTTTCTGAGCGCCAGAAGAAGGCCAGCATCTTTTTTCAATTGTTCCCAATAAGGAGAGAGCGTCTGCGGCCGCATGCGGCTGCCTAGGGAAAAGGCGCTGCGCCCAGCGTCTTTTTTCCGGCCGCTCCTCCTTTTTTGTGCGGCCGCTCCGAGCGTTTTGAGTTGAAAATCTCTGAACTTTTTCCAGGCAACCAATCATATCACGGAACTCGTCACCCTGGTAACCAGAAAAAATGGAGGAGAAGCTGGTGCTGGCCGTGTCCGTCTATCCGGAGTTGTATGACATGTCACACACATGTAATCAATTCTAACCCATACAGTGGTGGAAGTTACTAAGTACATTAACACAAATATACACAGTATATGTATCACTATAAACCAGTTATGTAATACATAAAACATGAGTGTGAACATGATTCTGATATTGGCCATTCTGCAATAATACTTTTACTTTTGGTAATGTATATTTTAATGCTAATACTTTTGCACTTTTACTTTAATAAGATTATGACTACATGGCATTTACTTGGAACAGTGTTTTTTAAACTTTGGTATTACTACCTGTAGGTGGTGGTATTGGTCAGAGTTCAAAGTTCCTACCCCACAGCTGAGTAGGAGGTGGACTCACCGTAGGCAGATGCACAGACGCTCTGCAGGACTGATGCTCTCCCTGAAAGCTGTGTGCGCTCTGGAGATGGTGCTTCCAATCTTCTGGAGGAGTAGCTCAAATTGCTCCTTGGTTAACCTAAAATAGGCCTGGAACCGGTCTCCATCTAACCGCAGCTCTTGGACGAGGCGATGGTATTCACCGTATTGATGCCTCTGACGGTTAGTGTCATGCACCCACATCCTCCTTGCTCTACATGTAGGCTACGTCTGTCAGATTGAGCAGTGACAGCAGGGACATCACTATTAAGCTCATCCAAACATAATATGAGCGCAAGCATCTTCCGGTTGGTGCTCATCGTGAAAGAAATGTCAAACTATACATAAAAAACAAAGAGGCGATGCTACAAAACTGCGCGGCTACAGGAATTGTCAAGATATTCGTGAGCGTTTTCTTTTTTTTTTTTTTTTGGGCGCACAGACGCTTCATCCCAGCGCTCCGCAGCGCCCTTCCGGCGCCTTCCTGCCAGAAAAAGGCGCTATGTGGACACAGGGCCTTACTTGTCAGGGGAGGAGGGTGGCTGGTTGATTTTTGCTTAATTTTTATTTTATTTATTTATTTTATTTTGATCCCCCCTATGTTAATCACTTATTGATGCTGTTTTTGAAGTATGAATAAGTCAGTAAGTAATTTATTCCATTGAAATATCATTGATGTATTATAGAAAAGTGATTTATCTTTTTATAAATGACAAAAGGCACATCTGCCTCATTTTTGCTGTGGTATCGTGATACTACTCAGAACCGTGCTACTTTCACTGGTATCGTACCGTGGGTCCCAATTTTGGTACTGTGACAACACTAGCTCACACACACACATAATCTCATGTACACGCTCATACACAAGATGCACATACACACTATAGCGCTGTACTTGCCTTCAGCTGAAAAATCATGGGCATGGGGGCGCCGGCTGTTGCTGGGGGGATTCTGTGTTTGGGGCAGAAGGGGAACTGAGAAGAGAAAAAGTTCACCGTGTTGAAGAATGAAGCCATTTAGAGTTTTACTGTGATTAAGCACTGAAGCAGGAAAAGGAAAATCTGGGAAATTCTGACGGTAGACCGACCGAGTACCACCATCGGAAAAACGTCAGGTCAAGTGCGTCAGTGCGCACTGGCGCAAGTGAAATTCCGCTGGGAGACTGCCATTACCTCTCGCACCTCTCTCCATGGTGATATCCACACTCCAGGTTGGGAAGGCGGTAATGCATTTACAAGCTAGTTGCCAACTGCCAGAAAACGTAGAAGAAGAAGAATGCGAGACTTGTTTTGTTTCCGGTTCTGCGGAAAACTCGCGCGAGTTTGTAGTTTTCACCAAAGTCCGTACATTTAATGGAAACACACAGGATTCATATTTCTTTTAATGCGCATTTCCCAATGATTCAAATCACTTTTGGATGGAAACATAGCTTGTGTCTTCCCTCTTGGACTGTGGAAAAGGAGGAGGAAGTGGAGTTGTAGACATGTCTTTGACATATGTCCTCTCATTTGTGTCATGTTAGAGTGGAGAAGGAAAAAAGTGGACAAAATTTGCTGCAGCTTTCAAAATCCCCTGTAAGTATGCTGTTTGCTATAGCTGGCGAGCTAACCACTGTAGAGGCTATTTGCAAGCTAACGTTAAATGTATGCTATTAGTCTACAACCTAACCTTATGTTTCAGCTAAAGATTAGTTTAAAAAATAACCTCAAGCAACCAATTGTGGTTGTGAGTGAAGCTAGAAATCTTCAGCTGAAATGCACGGTTTGCTTGTAGGCTAATAACAAACATTCAAGTAGCTACCATTAGCTTATAATTAGGCTAATGGATGGATGGGGACGGTGGTTAGCTTGCTAGCTATAGCTAATAGCATAGGGATTTCATGGGCTGCAGCAATTTCTGTCCACTTCTTTTTCACTTTTTGAAGCTAACAATTTTGCAAATAGAGATCCTGCAAGATCCCCAGACTTTGCAAAATCTTATTCTGTGACTAAAAACTCTCTGACTCGTGACATATTGGGCTCTAGTTCCGCAGACCGGGCGAGGCAGGGGCGCAGCGCACCTGCGCTTCGCCAACTGGGTGTGGCCAGGCGGATTTTGCAAGTCTGGGACACCGTGCGCGCTGGCGCAGCTACTCCTCTTTCCCACCTCCGTCCCTCCTAACTGCGCAAGTCGGAAAGAGGGAGGAGAGAAGGCGTGGAGTGGGTTTTACACAGCCCATTCACATCACACCAATCAAATGAGCCCCTCTCCTCGCCCTTAAATGCGCCGCGCGAAGGTGTAATGAGAGTTTACTCAATTCGCCATGGCAGAAGAGAGCAGCAGCGTCAGACGGCCAAACTTCTCCCAGGAGGAAACTGATGTTTTAGTCCGGGAGGTCCAAGCTCGCAGTGTCCGTATATTCGGAACTGCGAGCAGACCTCCACGGGCTGATGATGCAAAGGTAGCCTGGGAGGAGGTCACCACAATTGTAAATCAATGTTGCGTTTCTCTCGTGCGCGCGCGCTCTCTCTTTCTCTCTCGCAGTCTCACTCTGTTTCTTTTCTTTTGACTTTTCTAAGATGACAGATGCTGAATATATACTCCCTATCTGATGCTGTGGCTGTTTGTGGTTGGCTGAGAGGGATGTGAACTCATTAGTTTGCAGCTGTGTTAATCAAATCAGGTTGGGTTTCCATTACGCGTGCCAAACGTGCCAAACGGTGCCAATCCCCTTTGATCTGACATCAGATGTGACGGGACAGTCGATATAGAGATACATTTATGTGCTTAATGCAGATAGTTGCATTGAATAGTGTTTTTTGTGGGTATTTATTGAATCGTTAATGTGCCTGACATTCTGGAAACCTGCCTGTGAGGTTTTGGTGACGTGTGCGCACTGTCCGCTGGTCAGCCAAGCTTCCCTTACACCGGCTGCGCTCCGCCTGCGCTGACAGTAGACCTGGTTTCAGCTGGCGAGCTTTTAGCGCACCTTCGGCGAAGCCTTTTGGCACAAAACTATCACTGCGCCAAGCTGGATCTGTCGACACCTCCCCCTGCTGCGCCGCCACACCCATCTCAGCGCACCTCAGTCTGCCAAACTACCAAACTGAGCGTGCCTCGGGTTGCGCTGCTCGAAACTAGCTCTGCGCGGGGTTCGCCACCCTGCGCTGCACCGGGAAACTAGAGCCCATTGTCTTTAGAAGTGAGAGGGTGTCACACTTTAGTCTTTTAGAAGTGTTTTCAAATTATTCTAGTGTATGATAGACATTAATAACTTGTGAAGGACCATAGATTCTTTTAAATACATGAAAATGCATCACACTTTACTTAGCACCAACAATGAAACGATATGATGAAGCATGCATTATTTAAGATGCTTATTATAGATTGTTGAGGTGAGTATAGGCATTCATATTGCATCATAAGCCCCATCAGTCAGCCTCTAGTTTATAACTATTCAAGAGCATCCATAAGACACTTATAATTCATTATAAGTCACATCTATAGTGTTTTATGACTGCTGATACAGTGCATCAGGAATCAAGTGTGTTTATGAGTGCAGTCATAGAGCATTATAAATGCATTATAATTCATGATGAATGCCTTCATAATGCGTTATAGATGTAGTCTTCATAGAAAGTGTTACCCAAAGTTTTTTGTATTTGTGCAAGGTGTTTCATATTTACAGATTACACATAATTAACACACACACACACACACACACACACACACACACACATTTGTATTTAAAGCTACAGTGTGTAGGAATTTCTCCCATCTAATGGTGAAATCATGTATTGCATTCAAACCAATAGTGCACTCTAGCACCTCACTGTTTCAGAAGCGTATTGCAACAACGGTAGCCGCTGTGTACCAAACAGCTATGACAACATTGATGAAACCATGTCATCCGATACTTCATGGAGTATTCATTCAGGCTCCTACACAGACACACGCAACGCGAGTTGACAAACCCCCTCCTCACCATGCTGGCTGTGTTTACAACGTAGGACTGTTGGGGCGGGTCTAAATCGAAACAAACAAATCACATCTTGTCTTTTGACAACTGACAAGTGGCTCAACCTCACACACCTCATCCCTCTCCTCACATTACTGCGCCGCTGACAGCGATACTTGCCTGTGATTGCATTACCTTTCTCCTTCAGCAGCTCTTTCCACCTGGGAAAGGCTACCCCGATGTTGACCCTCGTTTTTTGAATTCGCCGGTCACGTTGCCTTTTTGATTCCCTTTTGCGCTTTCTTGCCGACGAGGATTCCGTCTCCCGTGATGCTACATATTATGTACCATCACGGGAGACGGAATTCTCGTGCGGGATCCGCATTATGCATGATCCCGCATTATGCTCAAAGAGTGGGACTATTGGTGGAGGTAATAATACACCAATGATGGAGGATTGTGACAAACAATAGGCTGCATGTTAACAGAGGCTTATTATGTATCTTGCTAGATATACTGAGGTCATGCACTTTGCGACAGTCAGTTTTGTGGGGGACTTTTTTTGCCTCTGAAGACCAGCCATATACACAGTGCTGCTGGGATTTACGAGAGCCACAAGGAAGATTGTACCAAAAGAAAAATGCACTGAATAATGGCTTGTATAACAAATAGAATACAAATGAAGCAATCAGGCTATGATCAATGAACACAATATTATTACTGTAATGCAATGGGTAGTGGGTGGATGTGTGCTTTGTGTTTATTACACTTTCATTCGATTTAACCTTGACCATCAGTGAACTATAAAATGACTACAGGCCCCAACTGAACTTTACTTTGTTTTGTGAAACCGTTTACAGCATTTTCATAGTGTATGTAGCCCTCTGTGATTGCTGTGTAGGATGAGATCATCAGCGGCCGTGGCAGGTTGAGCATCTTCAGCAGACATAGGATTCCGCTGCTGGGCCTCTTTTGATAATAATGTCAATGTTGGTCTTTGCTTCAGGTCCTGGGAGACTCTCGATCCCAGGGTCTAGATCGTTTGTTGTTTTGTTTTGATATGACGCATAAAGGGCCTAATCCTTACTCTGTTTTCTGTCAGGTGATGAATGTGAATCTATCTGAGGGAGACAAGGTGGTGTTTGAAGACGTGGGCCATGGGGAGAACACCATGCTGGCCAATGAGTCCATTCTAATGAGGGGATTGGTGGTACGAAGCCACAGCAATCAGATCTCTATCCGCTTCCACAATCAGAGGTCTCAGCCTGGATCAGTCCTGCTCAGATACCAAGGTGAGTGTGTGTTACAGAACAAATGCCACCTGCATACTCTTGAAACAAACACAAGTTTGAAGCTACAACTTTTTGAAAACAATCAGCATTACATTGAAATAATTTGATACTTTTTTTATGGTTTGATATTTTATGTCTTTACAGAATAATTCTCGCTGTTACTCAGATGCAAACTATGGTCATGAAGTTAGCTACAGAATACAATGGCCATGGAAAATGATTTTTGCTAATTGGTGTCAGGTGCCCACTACAACCGTATCAGGTAACACCTCAAACATCATATGTTAAAAATGTTTCCCTTAATTCAAAAGGCAGGTCCACCTGTGTTCTTTTCTTGGTCTTTAAAATGGAAACTCCCACTTATTAGCAAAAAGCAATGATGTAGGTTACAGTGCTGATACTCCCTATTCTCACCCTGACACCCAGTTCAATTTCAATTAATCAATCAATCAATCAATTTTATTTATAAAGCCCAATAATCACAAATAAATGTTTGCCTCAGAGGGCTTTACAGCATACGACATCCCTCTGTCCTTTGGACCCTCACAGCGGATAAGGAAAAACTCCCCCCAAAAAAACCTTTAACGGGGAAAAAAAAAGGTAGAAACCTCAGGAAGAGCAACTGAGGAGGGATCCCTCTTCCAGGACGGACAGACGTGCAATAGATGTTGTACAGAACAGATCAACATAATAAATGAACAGTAATCCGTATACAAAATGTTACATGAAGAGAGACAGCGAGAGATGCAGGACAGACAGTAATGACAGTAGCTTACAACAACATTAACTTAAGTAATAATATTACAACAGTAATTACGGCTATTGTGGTACAATATGTTGTTGGTATATATTAATATCTGATAGTATATATATGTGACAATAATCATAAGTGTATAATGACAGTAGAAGTATGACTAATGATAACAGCAGCAGCAGGAGGCATCAGGCAGGACCACGGCAGCAGCACAACCACACATGTCACACCGACCACGCACCGCTGCGATACGAGTTAACCTGCCAGACAGTTGAGCACAAAGGCTCCAGAGAAGAATCCGAGTTAGTTACATGCAGTAGGGCCGAGTTAGCGAGATGCAGTAACAGGATATGAGTGTTAGCAAAGGAGCAAGAGGGAGAGAAGGTGCTCGGTGTATTATAGAGGTCCCCTGGCAGACTAGGCTTATTTCATCCTAACGAGGGGCTGGTCCAAGGCAAGCCTGAGCCAACCCTAACTATAAGCTTTTTCAAGAAGGAAAGTCTCAAGTCTAGTCTTAAATGTGGAGGCGGTGTCTGCCTCCCGGACCGAAACAGGAAGATGATTCCACAGAAGAGGAGCCTGATAGCTGAAGGCTCTGGCTCCTGATCTACTTTTGGAGACTTTAGGGACCACGAGTAACCCTGCATTCTCCGAGCGCAGTGTTCTGGTGGGATAATATGGCACTATGAGCTCTCTAAGATATGACGGAGCCTGACCATTTAGAGCTTCATAAGTTAGGAGTAGGATTTTAAATTCAATTCTGGATTTTACAGGGAGCCAGTGCAGAGAGGCTAAAACAGGAGAAATGTGATCTCGTTTCTTAGTTCCTGTCAGTATGTGCCGCTGCATTCTGGATTAGCTGGAGAGTTTTCAAAGACTTATTAGAGCCGCCTGATAATAGGGAATTACAGTAATCCAGCGTAGAGGTAGCAAAAGCGTGGACCAATTTTTCTGCATCTTTTTGGGACAGGATAGGCCTAATTTTCACAACATTGAGCAGATGGAAAAATGCAGTCTGTGGGGTTTGTTTTAAATGGGAGTTAAAAGATAGATCTTGGTCAAATATTACTCCGAGGTTTCTTATGGTAGTGCTAGAGCCCAGAGCAATGCCATCCAGAGGAACTATATCATCAGACAAAGGATTTCTGAGGTGTTTGAGGTCAAGAACAATAACTTCAGTTTTGTCTGAATTTAACTTAAGGAAATTGGAGCTCATGGGTTTTTATGTCTTTAAGGCATGTTTGAAGTTTAGTTAATTGATCCGTTTCTTCTGGCTTTATTGATAAATACAATTGTGTATCATCTGCATAGCAATGGAAATTTACAGAGTGATTTCTAATGTTACCTAAGGGAAACATATATAAAGTGAACAGAATTGGTCTGAGCACAGAACCTTGTGGAACTCCAAAACAAACTTTAGTACGTAGAGATGATTCATCATGAACATGAGTGAACTGAAAACAATCAGATAAATAAGATTTAAACCAGCTTAGTGCAGAACATTTTAGGCCAATTAAATGTTCCTGCCTCTGTAGCAGAATTTGATGGTCAATTGTGTCAAATGCCGCACTAAGATCTAATAAAACAAGTACAGAGACCAGTCCTTTGTCTGAAGCAATCAGAAGATCATTTTTAATTTTAACTAGTGCTGTCTCAGTGCTATAATGCACTCTAAATCCTGACTGAAATTCCTCAAATGAATTATTATCGTGGAGAAAGTCACACAGCTGGTCTGCGACTACTTTCTCAAGGATCTTTGA
>NC_065507.1:40484463-40500032 GCF_006386435.1 Epinephelus moara | reverse complement strand
GAGCTTTTAGCGCACCTTCAGCGAAGCCTTTTGGCACGAAACTGTCACTGCGCCAAGCTGGATCTGTCGACACCTCCCCCTGCTGCGCCGCCACACCCATCTCAGTGCACCTCAGTCTGCCAAACTACCAAACTGAGCGCGCCTCGGGTTGCGCTGCTCGAAACTAGCTCTGCGCGGGGTTCACCACCCTGCGCCACCTGCGCTGCGCCGGGAAAGTAGAGCCCAGGGATTCTTAACCATGGGGCCTGGGCCGTGAGCGCCACCTAGAGGGCCACGAAACAAATTCAGTTTTGCACCTGTGGGCCGCGAGGGCCGCATACTGTTATGTTGACACACTCCTTTAAAATTGTTGTCAAATATGTTCTTGCAGCACATTTGTCCCATGAATTGTTAGACTGTTCGGCATCTTGACAGAGGTGTAGATTTATATCCACATGATAAATAAATGTTTCTGTGATGATCACATTGTATCATGTAATTTATTTGATACGTTTTTAACTTATTAATTGGAAGTGGATTTGATCTAGTTATTGAATACAAATCAAACCAAGAGTAAGATCAATTAAACATGTTAATATCTGAATGGGCCCCGGGCCACATTGTACTAGAAAAGTTGGGCCCCAAGGTCAAAAAGGTTAAGAACCCCTGGTCTAAGAGACACGTTGATGATTTAGATAAAGAAATCATTGAGGTCAACTGTTGAAGAGAAACTGGGGAGAAGCTATCTGGATATATATTAGGTCTTACAGCTGTGTTTAAGGGCAGATTGGTTCCATTTGAGGGCAGGATGAATTTTGCCTCTAGTAGTTAGAATTCTGTCGTTAAAAAAGCTCATAAAATCATCACTGCTAAGGGCTAAGGTAATACAAGGCTCAATAGAGCTTTGACTCTCAGTCAGCCTGGCTACAGTGCTGAAAAGAAACCTGGGGTTGTTCTTATTTTATTCTATCAATGCTGAGTAATAGTTTGCTCTGGCATTGCAGAGGGCCCTCTTATACGTTTTGAAACTGTCTGCCCAGACTAAACGAGATTCTTCCAGTTTTATTTAATCGCCAATTCAAATTTTCGCGATATTTCTTTTAATTTATGGGTTTGAGAGTTATACCAAGGAGCGAACTTTCTTTGCTTTGTTAACTTCTTTTTAAGAAGAGCTACAGAGTCAAGTGTTGTTCGCAGCGAGCCTGCAGCGCTATCGAAATTATGATCAATTCGGGAGAGTTTAAAGTCCGTACAGGAAACCTCTGTTACAGAAGGACATGGTATTAAATTTAACATTGATGGAATCATTTCCTTAAATTTTGCGACAGCACTGTCTGATAAACACCTAGTATTGTAACTGCTGCTGAGTGGCGTGTAATCAAGTAAAAATAAATCAAAAGTTATTAAATAATGATATGATAGAGAGGGATTCTGTGGAAAGACTATTAGGTTATCAATTTCAATTCCATGCGTCAGAACTAGATCGAGAGTGTGGTTAAAACAGTTCACTGACAGTGTAAGCGTGGAGAGTGAGTTAAGTGTTAGGTTGGAAGATTTGAACTTGGTGATGGAAGATGGTGCTTTTTTATGACATTAAATCTTTAAACGGGTGAGGACACATTGAGATTTAATATAATATTGCATTTGTATTGTTTAAACACATTTATAGATCTATTGTCAGTGTAATACCTACAGTAGATGGCAGTCTACACCTTTCCAGTAGAGGGTGTTGACTCGAAAAGCAGACAGGAGTATAGCAGCGATGCTAAGCAGTGTAGCCTACAGCTGTGGTCACCATGTGAGTTTGGTTTAGAAAGTCACACAATAGCATAAACTAACCAGCCGATTAGAGACACTGTCAGAACAGCAACTCCTTGTCTTCTGCAAGGTAAAATTACTGTTTCTGTCAAAGGAGTCTGGTGGCTGTGGATGGGAGCAGCAGCTAAATGTATTTTAGCATGATAAAAAAGGGCCACCCTAAAAGACAATGTCAGTTTAAACTGTTTAGAACCCAATTATGTTACAAACACACACACACACACACACACACACACACACACACACACACACAGACACACACACAAAAGGAATGATAGATTTCTACTCACTTACAAATAATTACCTTATTTTATTTTATTTTATTTTATTTATTTATATATATATAAGGATACTTACTATGTGTTATCCATTTATTTTTTATGAGTAATCACTTAATAAAGGGATGCTTTTTTAACACATTATATATACATTTTGTATTGGATTTGTCGTCACTTCTCAAAATATCCTCAATTTCTATCTTCAGAAAACAGTATGTTGAAAATCTGTTTGAGATAAATATTCTGTGGAATTAATGAATAGACTGAATTATAAGCTGATTGTATCATTAGAAAATGAAATTAGAACAGTATTTCCCCTATTCATTTCCTGGTGACACTCAGATCCTTGTCCATTCCAATACATGGATATTTTTGAAAAAGTCCTGAATAAAAGCTATGAATCTTTCGTGTGATTTTTTGACATGGAAAATAATAAATAGCTATATAAGACTGTGTAAAGGGGCTCATACAATAACTGACATTACCATTGTCAGTTATTACAGGTAGGTATGTCCTTGATGTATAGGAAGGGCAAATGTAAACATAAATTATCATAAAAACATATTATAGGTCATATAATACTGAAGCATAGATATATTTTTCCACTACGCACACACACTGTAACATAGATAATGTCAGCTTGTTGATATCACTTATTTTATCATTCTGAATGTCAGCTGATGAAAATGGGTAGTCAATCTGTATAGATTTGTTATAATCAGTGCTGAATCAGTTGATATTTTGCACCTCCTAATCGTTTTTATTGATTGATTGTTTTTACTGTTATTCTCTCATGCTTTCATTTGTAACGTTATGCAATGTCAACATAATAACTTAAGCTAATTGCATTAGTCTAACTCCACATGTTTGTAGTAGGTAAATCCACGCTTAAAAGAGCAGTTTTCTTTAGGAAAGTAAGTTCAGAATATCTTCTCCTCAGGTGGTAGTCATCCCGGTGGTCACTGCAGACCCACAGGTCTGCATGTGCAGTGTATGGACAGGAGGGTTAGGATCCATTTGTAGCACATCTAGCCAAAACTTCACAGTGTCCATATCCAACAAACATTGTCTATGACAGCTGCTCAAAGTGCAGCTGTTTATTTTGTCGGCACATGTCGGAAATATGCAAACACAAACCACTCTTCACAACACAGGCATTTTTCCTTTGTGGGTAGAGGGTCACAGCACCCACAGGACACTCTCCCACTCCCACTCTCCCAGCTTCACGTCCTGCAGCTGGTTCACCCCCCCACTGCCTTTTTTTCCTCTCTCTCTCCTCATCTGCTTTTCTGCATATACTCAAGCTCAAATAAATACAGGCAGCAGTCAAATTCAAAAGCTTCATCCACATGATTGAAATCAGGTAAATAATAATCCTAATAATACCTTCTGGATAACACTAAACTACGTAAACACGTTTCTATGGTTGTTTTCCTGCAACAAGTGACATCCTGTGATATCTCATGATATTTCAGAACAAGACTTCCACTTAAGAGGCAATAACAAACAGACTGTATGAAATAAAAGGTAAAGAGACATTTCAGAGACTTATAATAACAATTTGAACCACTCTGTGTCACATAACCACTTTTAATGGACATACACTGCGTTTAATTGCCCAATGTCCTTCCATTGCAGCCAGTCCTACGGCTGCTGGCCGCTGCCCGCTGCCCGCTGCCTTCTGCCCTCTCCCTCAATATTGGACCAGTCCCAAAGATTGTTATTCACATCAGTTTCTTTGACCAATTTACTCAGGGAAATAGGGTCCAGGTTGTAAAATGCAGAAGTTATCCATTAAACAATAAGATTATTAATGTGGAGCACTGTGATTGGCTTATAGACATTTAATCAAATACATCTGTGTGCTCTCCCTCTTCAAACCACTAGACTCCACTGACAGAAACAATAAGTCCACCTCACAGCAAATGGGAGTTGCTGATCCCCCGCTGACTTGATCATTTATTTTGTTTGTGTAATTGTGGGACTTTTGGAGCCAACCTCATGTGGCATCCACAGCTGTACATAGGTTTATATGTAGCATCAACATAAGGCAGACAGTTTTTGTAAAGGGCTTGAGAAAATAGCATTTTGATGCTATACCATACAAATTTCAACCAAAATTAGAACTTTTGTATTTTAATACTTGAGGAACACTACTGAAAAGCTACAGAATAATATAAAAACCTGGAGCCACTTTTTAGGTGACTGCAGATACAAAAATAGTTTCAAGGTAGTTCAGGTACTGAGGCACCACACTGTATAAAATGATGAATACTACAAAACCACTTCAGTGTATTCTTTGGACTATTCTTTACTCTTCTGGAGATGGATTTGATTCCTCTCGTGATATAGGGCCTATAAAGTCTGCCTGTCTTGTATTCCTGGCAGGCTGTAGACAACGTGTGGCTGAGTGTGTGTTATCACTTCTTAACACGAAGTGTTGTTGCTGTTGGACAGAAATAACTTGTGCTGTCAATCAGCTGATTAACCAATGCATTATCTTTGTAACTGCTTTACTGATCAATTACTGTAGTGGACATGTCCAAGAAACACAGGGACTTTGGAAAGACTTTTTCTTGCAGCCAGCTAATGACAGAGGAGTGAACTGAAAGTCATCTTCTGCAGCTGCCTTTGTTGTGAAAATCTATGAAGGCTTTAGTAAATGTGTGATGGTGTTTGAACAGCCCCCAGGAGATGGGGTCAGCTTGGGTCCTACTGGTCAGATTTCAGCCCCTGCAAACGGTATAAAGATTCCACTCCTTGATATCTCTCCATTTATGCTTGTTTCCATTGATTGCCCTCCAAAGCGCAGATGGCATGTGCAAACTTCTCTCCTGTTTAATAGAGGCATCAACATCATTACCTGCTGCTTAAAAGCAATCTGTGCTGTGTTTGCTACTTTCTCACCACTGCTGGCCAAATGAGAAAAAAACTAGATATAGCTTTGATAGGCGTGTGTGTGTGTGTGTGTGTGTGTGTGTGTGTGTGTGTGTGTGTGTGTGTGTGCGTCAGCAAGGATGTGAGCCACTCCTGGGCTCCTGACTGCTTGAACTCCACTTTCTACCAAAGGTTCAATAGACTTTACTGCCCAGGTTCAGCAATTGAAAACATACATTTTTAGGCTAAATAATCAATTTAATAGTTGAACAATAACCAATAACTGTAGTTTGGCACAGAGTCAGCACATGCAGGCACTGCGCTGAACCATTGTGGTGAAGAGGGAGCTGAGCCAGAAGGCAAATCTTTCGATTTACTGGTCCATCTGTGTCCCAACCCTTATCTATGGTCATGAGCTTTGGGTTGGTGACTGAAAGAATGAGATCACAGATACAAGCAGCTGAAATAAGCTTCCTCCAAAGGGTAGCTGGGCTCAGTGTTAGAGATAGGGTGAGGAGCTCAGACATCCAGAGGGAGCTCAGAGTAGAGCCGCTGCTCGTTAGCATCAAAAGGGCCAGTTGAGGTGCTTCTGGCATCTGATCACGATGCCTCCTGGGCGCCCATTAGAGGTGTTCTGGGCAATGACCTCCAGCGTCAGACACCAATGAAAAAGCCGTCCTTTCATGTCGATAAGATACACTCCTGGTTAAATAGGTCCTATTTAAGTGATTTCTAGATTGGGAACAGGTGTGCAGTAATCAGGCCTGGGTGTGGCAACAGAAATTGAACTCAGGTGTGATCAACCACAGTTATGTTTTAACAGGAGCTGGGGGGCAAACACTTTTTCACACAGGGCCATGTAGCTTTNATAATTACATATTACAGTATATTAAAGAATATATTTGTGTTTCTTGTGCCTTGATTTATGTTATGTTTGTAAAGATTTAATTTATTTTTGTTTTAGTTAAAGGGGTATCGTTTAAAATACATGAATTTGCAGATTATTATTTTTGATTGAGTAATATTGTTCTAAAGTATCACTACTCTTACTTGAGTACAATTTTTGGCTACACTACCCACCTCTGAACACCGCTTGGTGGCATCAGGGCCCTATTTCAGAAAGCAGGATTAGTGAATACTCTGGGTATGTTGAGTCTGAGATGAGGGAAACTCTGAGGTTTCCATTTCACAAAGCCAGTTCAGGGAAACCCTGAGTCAGTTACTATGACAACATACTCCGTGAAGCAAACCTGCTGGCTCGCAGGTTTGCTTCATCTAAACCTGAAGCTGATCGCTCGCTAAGCGTGTAGAAGGAAGAAGAAACGTGGTGTGTCTTTTAGTAAATGAAGTCATGGACGTTGGGGCACAGTTTATTCAGAGACTGTTGCGTAAAGAGAGGGTGATTAGACCCTGTTTGGATGTCTCCCCGGAGGAGTGTCTGTATGAAAGATACAATTTCACCTCACACTCTATAATTTATCTTAACAATCTGTTTCACCCAGATATATCAAATATTACACATCGTGGATTTACATTATCATCACAGCACATTTTATGCATTGCCCTTTGATTCTTTTCTTTATAACATGAGAGACACTGAACACATCAGTGAGACAGCGGATTGTCCGGCCGTAAGAAAAGTGACTCTGGCTCTGAAAAGACTTTTACCCGTTTTTGTGGTTTTCCTTGGGCATAAATCAGATTTGATTATCAACATAAATAGTGTGAGGCCTCAATGGCATAGTGGATGGAGCAGACGCCCCGTGATCCGACTCTCAGTCTGCGATGCAGCGGCCGGGGGTTCAAACCCAGCATGCAGCCTCTCGCGCATGACGTTCCCTCTCTCCCCCTTAACGTTATGCTTTTTTAATTATGTTTTGCCATTAAAGGCAACAAAAGCCCAAGAAATACATGTAATCTATAAAAAAAGAGGAATTCCACAGGAAACAAGAAATTAATCTACATGGATACATGATGCAATGACTCATGAATACTTTTCATATATTCAAAGATTCCGCAGTGTAATTGGTTCATTTATGGGACTCAACATCCCATAATAGCTCCATCTGAGAATAAAGGAGATTAGGTGAATCAGAAGACATTTCACAGCAATTCAGCAATTCAATTAACCTCAGCCTCATGCCAACAGAATGAAGAAAGTATAAGCAAAACTTTTACCAGTTTGTTTAATATCTTTGTGTTTGATTGGCCCCATCAGAATACAGCTGAATAAGAGGATACGGCAAATTATATTAAGATATATGAACTCTGCGTAATGTTTCTGTATTTTCTGTATATCAGAAGTGGGACGTCTGGAATATTTTGCTTAGCCTGCTGCTCCTGCAACCCAGCCCCAGGCATGCGGATGAAAATGGATGGATCAATAACCAATAGACTAGAGATGTCCTGAGTCCTCAGCATCAGGGCCTAAATTGGCATATTTCAATGGATGTGTATCAGCTAAAATAAAGCCAATCAAAATATGATTCTTTTTTTTTTTACGCGACTGTCTTTTGACACCTCAGCTTTTCTTTACAGCAGCTGGGAGTGTTAATGCAAAAAGTTATTTGTGACTGATTCTGAAATCTGACATAGAAGATTGCAAAACTCAAAGGCATCTTATCTTAGCTAAGATCTAATGGTACCTAGCATTAGCAAAGATCAATGTACATAACAGTCAGGCAGTAGCTTCTCATTTTATATCAGGCATGACTGTTAAACTGTGATATTCTACATGCTAGGCAATAATGACAGGCACATGTGTCTATTTCAGGCTCTGTAATGAAACTGCCCCTGAAAAACACAACAGCCCAGTGACATCCGGGGTGATACTTGAAGGCATACAAATCGATCACCAATCACATCCAACTGCTAGCCCTGTAACATCTTCCCTTTCCAAAGTAAGACCCATCACTTAAGAATGTAGTGCAAAATCCTCTAGCTAGGGCTTGCATCAAACCAAAATAAAATTTCACACAGTTCAATTAGAAATCACCACAGTGCAATTCAATGAACACAACCTTTCAAAGCCCTGCTTGTTTTTTTTGTTTTGTTTTTTCAATAATAAATGTGCATGCTACCAGTTCAATCTCTCAGGTGGCCTTGACAGCCGTCCAGCCCTGATGCGTACAAGGCCCTCTGAGGGCACAGCCCCCTCCGAACTAGAAGAGGCCACTGGTCTGTGACTGACTGAAGACACCCTTGGTGCGGGCCTGACAGGGCTTGGTTCGGCCACAGTTGGGGAAGCCTCTGCAGCACCTCTTTCCAGGATGTGTGCTGGCTCCAGCTCATTCTCCCCACAGGCCTGAGCAGCAGATGCCTCCGCCAGAGATCAATCCTGTTGCACCTATTGACGGAGCCGTTAATGTCCACCAGGTACGATCTAGGCGCAGTTTTGCCAAGACAGGTCCCAGCCCTCCACAGCGGAGTGTTTTCACCAGGCAGGGGTTTCATCCTGACAGTCTCGCCTAAGACTTGAGCTGACCGGTCATCAAATTTGGCCAGTTGCCTCTTGTGACGCAACTTTTCTGTGACTCCTTTCACCACAGCAGGTTCCAGGAGCCTGTTAGTCACAGGAATGGACATCTTCAGCTGACGAGACATGAGCCGCTGTGCCGGGCTGCTGTCCATGTGTTCGGTTGGAGTATTCCTCCAGTGAAGTATCGCCTTCCAAGGGTCGGTGTTATCACGGGAGGCCTTGCGCAACAGATTCTTTGCAATCTTGACGGCCGACTCAGCTTTGCCGTTCGCCCTGGGGTGTCTCGGGGAAGAGGTCACATGTCACACAAACAAGCAAACTGAGAAGCAAATTGAGGACCATTGTCCGTGATGACCTTGTCAGGCTGTCCATGACACGCGAACTGTGCCTTACAACGCCTGATGACCGTCTCTGCAGCCAGATCAGGGAGGAGTTCGATTTCCCAAAAATCAGAATAATGATCGATGATGAGTAGGTAGTCCTTCCGCCTGTGACTGAAAAGGTCCATGCTGACAATCTGCCATGGCCTAGTTGGCAATTTGTACTAAAGCATGGTCTCCGTCTGCTGGTTATGCGCATACTCGTTGCAGTTTGTGCAGGCGCTCACAAAGTCCTTAATCTCTGCCTGCATGTGTGGCCAGTACAAGGTTTCACGAGCTTGCCGGTAACACGCATCACCCCCTATGTAGCTGTAGTGTATGCGTGCAAGCATCTCCGGGCACAGCGATTTTGGAATGATAACTCTCTGCCCTTGGAACAGAATGCCATTCTGAGCGCTGATTTCATCCCGATAGGGCCAATACCCTCTGATGATGAGAGGTGTCTCCTCCTTGATGTCCAGCCAGCCTATGAGAACCACAGATTTAAGTGTCTGGAGACATTCGTCCCGGTCAGTGTGTAAGCCTGATCTGTTCCAGGCGTTGGTCACTTACATTAAGGTAGTCTGCCTGGTTCACATGTTGCAGGCCCTCCTGTACTTGTTGCAAGGAGCAGATGGTATGCCGCTAGTAGGCCGTCCCCCTGCCAGCGCATTCTGCCATAGCCCTGCTGAGCATGTCATTGATGAACATCTCCTGCCCCGGTTTGTAAACAACTTTTAGACTGTAGTTTTGTAGGGTCATGAGCATGCCTTGAAGCCTCTTGGTGTGAGATGATGGCTCACACCTTTTCTGGATCGGGCTTCAGCCCAGCAGCTGACAGAATGTGGTCATGAAACCAGATTTCTGCCACCTTGAACTGCAGCGTTTTTTACACCTAAGCGCAGCTTGACCTCCCGACAGCGCTCCAGCAGCACCAGGAGCTTGTCGTCATGGTCAGACTCCGCCTCTTCGTCCATGTCACCACAGCCCACGACCAGTTTGTCGCCAGCAATGGGCTGTATGCCTCTGAGCCCAGCCAGCAGTTGGTGTTGTTTTCTTTGATACACTTCGGGTGCGACCGACACTCCAAATGGCAGTCTGAGCCACCGTTTTCTCACCCAAGGGGTCCAGAAGGTTGTTATTAGACTGCTTTCAGTGTCCAGCTTGCATTGCAGAAAGGCATCTCTGGCATCTACTAAAGTGAAAACTCGCTTTTGGTAGCTTGTAAAGAACATCTTCTAGGGTGGGCATAATGTAGTGACTTAGGATTGAGACATATTCTCAGTTTGTCTGGCCTGCTCACTATTACCATATTGCTGATCCAATCATTCGGTTCCCGTGACTGGGGCGATGTGGCCTTCCCTCTCATACTTATCCAGCTGGGCCTTAACAGCTGGTTTCATGGTGATGGGGACATTGCAGGGAGCACACTGAACTGCCGGAATGTCGGGATGCAGGTCGAAATGTACTTCACCGGGCACGGATTCCACAGGTGCGGTGAACACATCACTGTATGTGCTGACTAGCTTTTCTGTGGTTAGGGGTCTGGGCTGTGCATGTTCAACTTTAAGCACCACATGTGGTATTGTGAAGTGCATGAATCCTCCCTGGTGTCTCCTGATAGGAGAGGGTGCTGTCCCTTTTTCACTACCTTGAACGAGAGCTTGTGTCTGCGACCTCGTACTGTGCATTCCGCCGAAGATGCCCAAAGAGCACACTAGCTTCCCTGAGTACAGCCTTAGACTGGTTTCGCTTGGGCGGAGCTTTACGTGGGGTGCAAGTCTTTCTTTATCTTTGAGTGTCATTACGTCACACGTGGCCCCAGAGTCCAACTGACATCTCTGTGCTTTGTTGTTGAATTGTAGTGTCACAAATCATTTCTTTCCTTTAGTTTGTCCTACTCCACCAACTGACTCAATGGTGTATAGGTGTGACTCCTCATCACTGCTCTGCCCTGAGGTGCCTACCTCCTCATCCATGCAGTGCACTTTCCCTGCAGTGCTTCCCCGTTTGCTTTTTTAACACACTTTTGCAAAATGATTGTTAGTTCCGTATAATTTGCATTTTTTTCCAAAGGCTGGGCAATGCTCTCTTCCCCTTGAATGTGTGTTGCCACAGTATTTACACACATACACTGCCTCTGCCGTTTTGGGTGAACTGCTCCACCTCGACTTGTTTTGCCTGGTTTGGTGCTTAGCAACGGACTGCACTGTGCGTAGCGTGTGGACTAGCTGTTTCCATCACTCGCATTCTGATGTCAGTTAACTCTGCTGCGCGGCACATTTCAATAGCTGTGACTAACGTGAGCTCTTTTTCTCTCAATAGCCTGCGCCTTGTGCTCTCATTTGCAATGCCCAGTACAATTCTGTCACGAATCATTTCATCTTTTAACTGCCCGTACTCACACGTAGCTGCCTTCTCTCTCAGCCTGGTCACAAAAGTGTCTATGGATTGTCCTTCTTCATCTTTACAGCTCCTGAACAGGTACCTTTCATAGATAATGTTTTTCGCCAGCTTGAGGTACTTTTCCAGGGCGTCCAGTATTTTTTTGGGGTCCCCTTGCTCCTCCTCTGAGAGATTTAGGTTGTGACGGTAGTTATGCCTGCATTCATTCCCCATGACACTCTGTAGGGTCGCCGTCTGAATCCTTTTGTCCTTCTCAGAGATACCGGTAACGAGAATGTAGTCCTCATACTCATGTATGTCCCAGTTTGTGCTCCAGTTTCCCATGAAGCTCATCGGTGCCGGCGGGGGAATATTAGCCGCCATGCTAGCTCCTCAAATGCTAACTTCGTGTGGACTGTTGATTGTGTATAAGACCAGTCGCCGACAATCAACTTAACTCGCGCCTACTAGTACTGCTGACTATAATCGCGAGGCTCCACTTCTGACACCATTTTAAACTGTGATATTCTACATGCTAAGCAATAATGACAGGCACATGTGTCTAGTTCAGGCTCTGTAATGAAACTGTCCTGAAAAACATACAACAGCCCCGTGACATCCGGGGTGATACTTGAAGGCATACAAATCAATCACCAATCACATCCAACTGCTAGACCCTGTAATGAAAAATTCCTTTTCTGAATAAAGAATACTCAGATAACACTCAGAGTCAAACGTTGTCTTTCTGTAAAGTTTAATCCAGCAACAGTTGCAACTGGGCACACACCAAACACTCAAGTGAAAAGGCTGAAGGAGTGAGCCCTGAACATTTCTCAGAGCGTCATATTTAAACAGCATGTTATCTAACTGGGGTGAGAAGTACAGGTCAAGTGTCTGTTTAGGATAACAATTAAAAACATACCATCCCGAGAGGCTTTCCCACCTTATCTCTATGTAAGCACTTAAATTATGTCTAGCAGATGACATGACACTTAAATTATGTCTAGCAGATGACACGAAGGGAGAGAAGACTTCTTCATAACAGTCACGGCCTGTTCTGGTCGCAAGTCACGGCCTGTGCTCTGACCTTGCACATGGCATCTTGTCTTTATGCTGCAAGACTATAGCCCTACATGTAACCAGATAAAATTTCCATCACAACCCTGTAATAATGACCTTCACTTTCACCAATTAAAAATAACAAATGTCTGTGGTTGCACGTCTTATCAGCTGTCAAACATAATGGTTTTGACCAAAGATCATGAAAACTAAGGTGTGTCAGATTAATTGATTACGTCTTACTGTGCATTCACACCAAAAGCGTCATGAGCGCCAGCGGTCGCTCAGGGCGCTGGCATCGCGCTGCCTGGCAGCAGCTCCAGCAGGCGCTTGCAGCGGCCAAAGGGGCGGGGCCGGCTGCTGCAGATGTGTCCATCAAGGCTGACACGGCTGTTCACTTTACAAGGATGAACAAATATATCATTTATGTTTTCACTTTGTATTATCCATGACTTTCATTGCACAATTAAAATAACGCTAATGAACACAGTCAATATAGCCTTTATGAGTCCTTTATAATTATGATTTTACTCTCCTGTTGGCACATAGGACCACTGAGAAATGTAATTGGTGGTAAATAAGCGGGAGCTCATTAATCGCACTTTCGGAAGCCTCCTTTGTACTGCATCGGCGTATTTGCTAAGGAAACACAGGGCCCGGAGCCGTCGGGCCGTCTGGGTCCACAGAATCCTGCAAACCCGGCAACTCCACGGTGAATTTCACCGGCTCGTACAGATCCGGGAGAGGCTAGACCTCTGTACCCGAATCCCGGTCTGCAATTGGCTGCTGCTTCGGCAGCGGCGCTGCTCGTTTGCATAAAGTTCAGCTTCTCTCAACTTCTACTTGACGCTCTGGTCGCTGGCATCGTGCCGCTCGCTGCAGCCGACGCCCCTGACGCCCTTCGTAGCAAGCGTACATTGAAAATGAATGGCTGACGCTCATGACGCTTTTGGTGTGAATGCACAGTTAGGTCAGTTTAGGCTGACCTAATTTGTTTGCAAGCCAAAACTTGATGTTTTCTAAATCCTAACCCAAATTCATAAGCGGTTTTTGTGGCTTAACCTAACCACAGGTTAACTGCAGTGTGTCAACATAAAATTGAAAACTGAAACATAAAGAAACTTAAAGTTTTAACATATAGGCTACATGTGAAACATGCAGATTTAACATATTAATGGTTTGCAGAAATTTACAGTGCTAACATTCATTTTGGCAAAGCCTTTTTCCACCACATCTAACTGTATAACCATTTGATCTAAATGGTCTATATTGACATTTGTTGCAGCCCTATGTGTTATATAATATGTGTTAAAAAAAAAAACATTGCGAAAAAACATGTTCCCCAGATGATGAATCTAACGTGGGGTTTTTTGTGATGTCTGACCTTGGGCTAGTGCCACCATTTATGGCGTTATATTTGTGTCATATGTCGCGCGAGCGGATAACACATCTGCACGCGCACAGATCTCTCTCTCGTGTAAATTATTTCGTGTCACGCGCGCAGATTTCAACTGCTGCGCGCACTTGTTTGATCTTCGCGCACATATTCAGCAACAGAGTGAAGCAGAGGCAGGTGCGAGCGAGTAAAAAACAGCAGCGACACACACAACAACACTGTGCAGCTGCTTTGCGCGCGCTGGCTCGCTCCTGCTCTCGTTCTCTCTCTCCCCTGTGCTCGCTCGCGGTGGAGTTCTGCTCGCTCGAAGCAAGGACTTTTGACACTTTGGGGGCGGAGACCAAGGCTGACCCCGGCCCTCTTATGATTGGTCATTTTCCAGCCCCCCACGTTGGTGCCTTTTCGGTTTTCTGCTGATGACAGCTTCCGTCACAGACAGGAAGCTCAGTGGGTTTTTTTGGTTTGTTTAGCTAACTAGCCTGGTAAGAAGCTACACGCTGACTATGAGGGAGAAAAACACACATGGAACTTGCTATGGGTTGGGGAACTGCAATAGGCTACATACTTCCATGGGAAATACGGGCTAGAGTGATGCACCATCAAAGTGATTTATTAGTTCTCATCTATTAAAGGTAGAGTCTGGAGTTTTGTTCGTTGCAGTTTGTAAACAAAACATTCAAACTGGGCCCCTCTTCTCTGGCTCAACTGTGTAGCATCCTGCCCCAGACAGCAGCAACAGCAGTTGTCAGGACCGTAAAGGAAAGGAATTACAGTCCGAGTGAAGCGCTGGAGCCATGGGCCGATACCCAGCCGTCACCGGCAACGGGAGCCTCCAGCGTTTTGTTGCAACGGGCAGGAGGGCCGTTGTGGTGAGCTGGGAAGCGGGTGTTAGCGGCGGATGCTAACCGCTACCGCTAGCCGAAGTTAGCATCGAGCTAGCTCACCACAACGGCCCTCATACTTGTTACCAGTCGAGGCTTTAGTTGTCGGTGACGGCCGGGTATACGCCCGCGGCTCAAGCGCTTCACTCGGACTGTATTTCTTTTACTTTGCGGTTCTGCTGCTGTGAGAGAGACGTGCTAGCACTCGCTAACATCTGGGACAGCTAGTGGGGCTAGTAGCCCTCCTACTCTGCTGCACGTAGCTACATCTGAGCTCTGTCATCAACACATTAATACTGATAATAGTAATAATAAGCCACCAAGCTGGACAATGGACTGCCAGACGTTGTCCTTTAATTCATTGTTCATTAAATCATCCCGTTTTTTATCAAAAAGGACATGGTGCTGTGAAATTATCAACCTTTATCCCATACTGTCCTGCCTGACTGGATTTCGGACTCTCCCGGTCTGCGCGACTATAAACAAACAATTTCATTGGCCCAGCTGTGTAGTTCCGCCGGCGAATTCCGCGGGGGGTCAAAGTCTGGGCGGAAACTGTTTTCACCGCACGAAAGTTCCGCCCCGGTGTGCAAACTTCCATAAGAACCCATGAAATCAACTTTTATATTTTTCCGCGAAAATAATCCACGCGGATATTCGCCTCAATGAGAATGGACTTTTAAATTGATTATTATCATTACTATTATCAGTATTAATGTAGTGATGACAGAGCTCAGGTGAAGCTACGTGCAGCAGAGTAGGAGGGCTACTAGCCCCACTAGCTGTCCCGGATGTTAGCGAGTGCTAGCACGTCTCTCTCACAGCAGCAGAACCGCAAAGTAAAAGAAATTCAGTCCGAGTGAAGCACTTGAGCCGCGGGCGGATACCCGGCCATCACCGACAACTAAACCCTCGACTGGTAACAAGTATGAGGGCCGTTGTGGTGAGCTAGCTCGATGCTAACTTCAGCTAGCGGTAGCGGTTAGCATCCGCCGCTAACACCCGCTTCCCAGCTCACCACAACGGCCCTCCTGCCCATTGCAACAAAACGCTGGAGGC